>NC_086159.1:82038319-82345680 GCF_035149785.1 Candoia aspera
TGTTCTGCTTAAGCATGTTTTATTGAATAAACCACAATGAGCTACATTCATACCAACTTAGCCAAAACCAAACCAAGTTAAGGCTTACTCAGTAGAGTGTGTGAACTCAGCCAGCTCTATATTTAGTCTTGAGATCTTATGAGTTGCATTTGTAGTTACTGACATCTGGTAGAAACCATGATGACATCTCATGCAGCATAACGTCATCTCGGAGTGAGACCATTTGCACAACTTGTGTCATTTGTGCAATGACATCACGATGCGCGTGACATCATCCCCTGCCCCACCTGTGTGTTCGCATTTTTTCACAAATCAAATCAAGCCAATTTTTCATCCAGCCATCACCCAGTTCAAACCAAATATAAAACAGTGGGCCTAAGGATAACACTAAAGGATTAGAATAAATGACAGGGTGAGTAAAACAGTAATTTTAACTAAAAGTGTTTTAAAGGTAGAAAGTGTCACTTAAAATCCAAGAAGCTTCCTCAAGATACGAGAAGTAAATAAAAAGGTAAGTCCGTCTAACGGTCTAGGAATAAGCCGTATCCTGCATTTCTTCATATAACAGGCGAACTGTTCCTCCTTGGCTGAAGTGAAATCTGTTTATTGGATTTCTTTTTTTTTTTACTTAATAGCTTTCTGGGAAACAATTTAATCTAGTGGCAGTACCAATCCAGTATATTCCTCTTAAATGGAAACTTTCAGTCCCATATTAGAATATTTTTCTATTGTAGCAGTTTTGCTAGTGAAATGTGTTTTGCTTCAGTATAATAAATGCCATTTATCCATTTAAGTGTTTCCTCCCTAAAGGACTCCAGGGAGGAACCCTACTATGTGATTCATGGTTTGAAGCTCTTCACCCCCTCCCCTTTAAAAAAAAATGTTCTTAATGTTAAAAACCCAGGAGGTAGACCCAAACTGGTTTCATACATGCTAAACCAGAACTACTGAACCATCATGCTGCAGCTTACAGGTAGACCTCACTTAACAATCATTCATTTAGTGATGGTTTGGACTTCTGACAGTGCTGAAAAAACTGACTTGCGGCCAGTCCTCACACTTGTGACTGTCACAGCATTCCCCCCCGGTCACATGATCACGATTTGGGTGGTTGGCAACCAGTTCACATTTATGACCGGTGCAGCATTGTGTGGTCACGTGATTGCCATTTTTGACCTTCCCAGCCGGCTTCCAGCAAGCAAAATCAGTGGGGAACCACGTGATTCGCTTAACGACCACCGCAAAAGCCATAAAATGGGTTGGATTTGCTTGACGACAGCTTCGCTTAGCGACCAAAAATCTGGTCCCAGTTGTGGTCATTAAGCGAGGACTACCTGTAATGCTCCCCGTCCCACCCCAAACCTCGGTCTGCCTCTGCCATTAATCTGAGAGCAAAGCCTCAACCTTCGAAATTGTCCCTGAAAAGTGGGTGGACGTTCTGTGAACATTTGTTATCGAGGGATTTTTAAAATTACTATTACTTTGTGTTAAAATAGCTTCTCCACATCCGTCTCCCAGCTTTAAAGGAAGAATGGTGGGTTTTGGTCTAGCTCAGAGCTTCTCAGCCTTGGCAACTTTAAGATGCGTGGACTTCAACTCCCAGGACTCCCCAGCCGCTGGCTGGGGAATCTTGGGAGTTGAAGTCCACGCATCTTAAAGTTGCCAAGGTTGGGAAACTCTGGTCTAGCTTACCCCCAAGATTTCTGACCATTGGTTACCTACACAGGGTACAGACCCTTCCTCTTGAATGGCCATAAACCAATGCTGGTGTCCCTGTGGTGGTCCTGGAAGTATGGAAACAATCTCTCTTTCAAGTCATGGTTTCTGGTTTACTGACCTCTTATCTCTGAAGATACAAGGATTTACAGCTTCTCTGAGTTTTCCCCAGGAAAACCCTTCCAGGAAGAAGTCAGATCTAGAGGTGGCTGAATCAGCTGAATTGTTTTTTGCATGGCCCGAAGGCCTTTGACCGGAAGAGGAACATTGAGAGCACTCTTCAGACTTGGGCGTATTTTGGTGGTTGGCCAGCTACCTTCCTTGCATTCCCACCAAACATCAACCGTTAGTCCTTTCCATCTCCAGAGGAACAGCGATAATAAGTCTATTTTAATTTTAATGGAGCGGCTGGTTGGTCTGTGTGTCTCTTTTGGCTGTTGTAAGCCATCCAAGTGTTTGAGGTGGGTAGCTGTACTGGACTGTGACCGTAATAAAGAGTTGAGTTGGGCAGGTATATTAACTAAATAATTAATGTAAAATTTCTATAGGCACATGGCTCCCTCCATGCTTACACATCTGTTATCAACAAACATCCCATAACCCCATTGTGGAACCATCATAACTCTTATTTTGGCCTTTGAATAAAATGGGTGAGGGTTTGGGACTATTTTAGCAGCTGCGTCGTGGTCTCAAAATCATAATATTGGCGCACGCATGTGTGTGTGTGTGTGTGTGTGTGTGTGTGTGTGTATGTGTGTATACACATACAGTATATATATAAGAATGAGGTGGAATGCATTGCTGTCTGTCCTGTGATGGTGTAGAAGCAAACACCGAAGAGAATTTCATTGCTTCTCTTCCAACTCCTACCCCGTTAAAAAGAACAGCTCCTATTTTATTTGTTTATTTGTTTATTTATTTATCACATTTCTTTACCGCCCATCTCGACAAATGACTCTGGGCGGTTTACAAGCGCATTAAAACAACAAAAGAATTAAATATCATTAAAAGAGATACATTATAAAAATATAGATCGATGAAAACACACATCAGTCCGTGGGATGACAAATGGTTAATTGTTTATTAGAACTTAACTTCAGAAACCCTGGCTTTGAAGAATGGGCTCTAAGGAATAAGCAGAATTGTAAGCTACCTTGCTTCTTGGAGTGGGGAAGAACATTTCAAAACAAGCCTGTTTGCACCATACGACTGACCCAGGCGCCCTCTCCCCTGGTCAGTTGATTAGTGGGTTGGTTAGTTGTGCATTAACTAGTTTCCCAGTCCTCCACGCCTCCCTGCAAAGGAGTCCAGGAAGCAGTGTTGTAGTTCTCTGCCCTTTTTTAAATAAATGGAATAGAAAATATGCAGCAGCAAAATCAGGTTTTCTTGCCCCTTATCAGGGGCATAAAACAAGAAACACCTTCAGGTGGCAGGGACTTGGGTAGGGAGGGTATGAAAAAGATAGGAATAATGGCCGTGAGTGTGCAATTGAAGCCCCACCCCCTTTTTCACGTGGCTCCCTAAAGTGACTCCATTTTCACGGAGTCTCTCTAGGACTTTGCCTCTGTTTTAAAACTGGGAAGGGACAGTTAACTTTCCAGTAAACAGTTTGCATAGACAATTGATTGCGGGAGTTACTTTAGCCTTAAAAAAAATCCCTGGGGCTTTCTGAGTCAAAATTAACTCTTTCTGGGTGTGAATTGTGGGGATTAGCTAACTGCTGGGCTCAACTAGTTCTAGCAGATGCGGGCTTCGCAGTGCAGTGTTGGCTCATATGGTGTGGCTGTGATGTGGAGGAAGCTATTTCATGCATCGGTTTTCGGCTGGTAGAACAAAATGCTACCTCAGTCGATGTTGGCCGTAGAGAAATTAGAACAGATGGTGTCCGTGAAGTTCTTTTAGGACTGATGGTCCTTTGAGTCCCAGCTGGTGTACAACCCTTATTTTTCTTTTAGGGTCTTTTCTGCTTGCTCTCCAGAATAAATCCTCACTGAAGAGGTCTCAATACCGAGAAGAAAAGCTTATGAAGGTTTTCAGAGCAACTTCAAAAAGTTCCTTGATGGGCTCATTTCATGCAAAAAATATCTCCTGGGCTTGGGGGGGAGAGAAGAATCTTGTTTTTCCTTACTGTTTTTGGAGATCCTGGTTTCATTTGCAAGCATATCCTTTCTGATCCAGGGAAAGTTGGGAAGTTCTCAGGAAACTTTCTACAGAGGAAGCCCTTTCAAAGGCCGTGAAACTTCGGGATGGGGGCCTGTGGTACTGAGGAAGAAGGAAAAGGAGAGGGAAAAAAATCCGTGTTATAATGACAGTTCTCAAAATCACATACAGGTAGTCCTCGCTTAACAACTATTCGTTTAGTGATGGTTTGGACTTACAACAGCGCTGGGAAAACCGACTCATGACTGGTCCTCGCATTTAGGACCGCCGCCCCGTGATCACATGATCACAATTTGGGTGCTTGGCAACCAGTTCACATTTATGACTGTCACAGCATCCTGTTGTCACCTGATCACCATTTTCAACCTTCCCAGCCAACTTCCAGCAAGCAGAATCAATGGAGAACTATGTGCTTTGCTTAATGACCACATGGTTTGCTTAACAACCGCCACAAAAAGGTTGAAAGATTGGGTCGGATTTGCTTAATGACCGCTTAGCTTAGCAACTGAAATTCCAGTCCCAATTGTGGTCGTTAAGCGAGGACTACCTGTAATTAAATGAGTTGTAGGAGGCTCCAGGTAGACCAAAGGGATGTATATCACACAGGCTTTTGCTCCTTTATGTAATTTACTGCCACTTAGTTCTATGGTGGTTGTCCGTGACTGTTAGTGCGATTGTTAAATGGAGTATCAGGATCCAGAGGATCTTAGACTGGCGTACTGGTGATGAGTAATTGTTTCTACACTGCTCGTAAGCTCTCCAGGAGCTCCAGCCGGCACCACGAAGAGGGAAGGGACGTTCTGGAAAACCACAGTGGATCCCCAGAGGCTCCCGGGCTGGCCGTGGTGCGTTTTGCAAGTTCCTGGAGCCGTTCGTGGAAACCTTTTGCCCTTGAGTCATCTTCCTGCATGTTCTGTCAGTGGGAAGACGGCTGTTCACATTGGCAAAGGTGGATTTAGGTCAGACTGGATGCTTTTGTTGCTTCTCTTGAATTCCACAAGTGAGGGGCAGTGGCATCCTCTGAAAGTTTTTATTCTCCAACCCTCTGCTGGGTTTTGGCTTCTTGGCTCAGCGGTGTAGCCTTCCTCTTCTCTCCTTCAAGGACATGGAGGCCCATGGCCTCGCTCTTGCCCTGCGGAGGAGCAGTACTGCACACCTGGCTTGCCTTTGGAGAGCCAGCAGTGGGAATGTCTTGCTCGGGACACGTTTTTCCTCTGGGCTTTCCTCTGCATCTGAACGCATTTCTGCTTCAGCTTCTGCTTAAGATGGAGATCATGGCTAGTGTTAAGTTAAACCATATTTGGCTCATTCTGTTGCAAACCTGGGCCTGCTTAAGGCTGAAAAGAAGGGGGATAGTGACAAGGAGGAAAGCCAAGTTTCTCAATCCAGTTTCCAGCCCAAATGTGAAATTCAGGTTTTAGCATTCCCACCACTGTGGATGCTGGTGTGCAAAGAGTAAGACCCACTGCTGTCAGTTATGGTCATGCTGGTTGTGTTACGCCTGGAAATGAGGACCAAAAAAATCCATGTTTCAAGGAATGGGGTTCTCTGAATTCCTCGGGGAGAAGGTGCTCCGTGAATGTATGCAAAGATCTTGCTGAGAGGGATATAAATGCCGTTTGAGAAAAGTGTCTGCATCTTGCTTTCTGTCTATACATCAACATTTATATTGATAGTTAAAGCCCAGCATAAATATTAAATGCATAAATCACTTAGCATTTTCTAAATTTAAAAACAAGCCTTTCCTTCCCCCCCCCCCCCCACAAGATCATCTTAAACATTGCCTTTCCTTTCTTGCATATAAGTTGGGGCTGTTGATGATCATTACCTTTTAATTGATAAGTGTGCCCCCAACCTTCCGTGTAACAGTGTAATCCTCTCCAGGTTTACCCTGCTGCCAGATTCGGCTTTTCCCAAGTTGGCGCTGCTCACAATGAAAGTGGTAATTCAGCCCATCTGGATGGGATCAGATTGGAGGATACTGTACATTGAGGATGTCAGCCTGAACTGTGCTGTTGAATATTTTCTTTTTCCACTTCCTATTATGGTTGCATGCTGGAACCAATGTTTACTTGTTCGGAAAGGAAACAAGATTTCTCTGAATTTGCGGCTCCTCTGAAAAAAAATTGGCTTGAGCTCGTCAGTCAACGGAGACTTGATTGATCTGATCTGCAGAGTTAAGATTGCAGAAGTCCAAATGGAAATTGTTTAAAGCGGTTTCTTTCATGTAATTCTGGGGCAGGACGGGTGGGGGGAACAGTTCAAGTTTTCATTATTTTCCACTAGAAATTCAAAGAAATTCACATTGTGGTCAAAATTCATATCCTTGGGAGATGTAGAGGTGACACATTATGTTCACCCAGAATTAATCAGAGGGGTTAAGCAAGCCATAAAGGATGATTTATGAATTATATTAAGCTATACATTAAAGCTTGGAGTTCATAATATTTGGGTTCAGTCACTGGACTAAAACCAGGCAAACCACATTGTGGCTCAAGATTATTGTATGAATCAAATATTGATTGAAAATTGATTCCGTCTTAGAGGTGGGAGAAAACTCTTCATTTTTCACCACCTGGTGTTCTCTGTATATGCTGGAATGGCAAATCCCAGAATTCTCTGCCAACGTAACAAAGGGGAATTCTGGGAGTTGTAGTCCTGACATATTGGGGAGGCTTGCAACTTACAGAAAGGTGCTTTAATTGCTTGGTCCCATTCCAGAAGTGTTGAGAGAAAAGAAGTAAGCAAAACCATGTTTAACTCCAATTGGCATGTTCACTTAAGGATGATTCCACACAGGATTTCGGTGGAATAATTTTCTTGTTTAAATACAAATTAAAATGGGGCTGAAACCATCCATAATTGTCCATGAAAAGTTGGATAACTTCTTTCTTTGGGACTCAATTTCTTTACATCTTCCTATACTTGGGAAGCTTCAGCAAAGGATCGTTACCTTGTCGTGGTGCTGGAGCTTGAGCACCTCAGTGATGCCATGAGCTGAACCGTGAAGGGCCACCCAAGACGGGAAGGTCATGACAGAGAGGTCAGACTAAATGCGCTCCCCGGGGAAGGTCATGGCAACCCACCCCAGTATTCTTGCCGTGAAAACTAAATGGATCAGTACAACCAGAGAGATGTCGGTATACCATCGGAAGATGAGACCCCCAGGTCGGAAGATGGTCAAATTCTACTGGGGAGGAACAGAGGATGAGTTCAACTAGCCCCAGACGTGATGACGCAGCTAGCTCAAAGCCGAAAGGACGGCTAGCGGCCGACGGTGCTGGTGGTGAACGGCGAATCCGATGTTCTAAGGATCAACACACCACTGGAACCTGGAATGTAAGATCTATGAGCCAGGGAAAATTGGATGTGGTTATTGGGGAGAACTCAAGATTAAAGATAGACATTTTGGGCGTCAGTGAACTGAAATGGACTGGAATGGGCCACTTCACATCAAATGACCACCAGATCTACTACTGCGGACAAGAGGACCACAGAAGGAATGGAGTAGCCTTCATAATTAATAGTCAAGTGGCTAAAGCAGTGCTTGGATACAATCCAAAAAAAGGTAGAATGATCTCAATTCGAATTCAGGGCAAGCCATCTAACATCACAGTGATCCAAATATACGCCCCAACCACAGATGCTGAAGAAGCTGAAGTAGAGCAGTTCTATGAGGATCTGCAGCACCTACTGGACAACACGCCTAAAAGAGATGTTATTTTCATCACGGGAGACTGGAATGCTAAGGTGGGCAGTCAAATGACACCTGGAATTACAGGTAAGCATGGCCTGGGAGAACAAAACGAAGCAGGACATAGGCTGATAGAATTTTGCCAAGACAACTCACTGTGCGTAACAAACACTCTCTTCCAACAACCTAAGAGACGGCTTTATACATGGACTTCACCAGATGGACAACACCGAAACCAGATTGACTACATCCTTTGCAGCCAAAGGTGGCGGACATCTATACAGTCGGTAAAAACAAGACCTGGAGCTGACTGTAGTTCTGATCATGAACTTCTTCTTGCACAATTTAGGATCAGACTAACCCTAACCCACAGATCAGCTAGATATGAGCTCACTAATATTCCTAAGGAATATGCAGTGGAGGTGAAGAATAGATTGAAGGGACTGGACTTAGTAGATAGAGTCCTGGAAGAACTCTGGACAGAAGTTCACAACATTGTTCAGGAGGCGGCAACAAAATACATCCCAAAGAAAGAGAAAACCAAGAAGGCAAAATGGCTGTCTGCTGAGACACTGGAAGTAGCCCAAGAAAGAAGGAAAGCAAAAAGCAACAGTGATAGGGGAAGATATGCCCAATTAAATGCAAAATTCCAGAGGTTAGCCAGAAGAGATAAGGAATTATTTTTAAACAAGCAATGCGTGGAAGTGGAAGAAGACAATAAAATAGGAAGGACAAGAGACCTTTTCCAGAA
Source organism: Candoia aspera (assembly GCF_035149785.1). Taxonomy (NCBI): domain Eukaryota; kingdom Metazoa; phylum Chordata; class Lepidosauria; order Squamata; family Candoiidae; genus Candoia; species Candoia aspera. Next base: position 82,046,641 of record NC_086159.1, read on the forward strand.
AATTAGAAACATCGGAGGTAAATTCCAGGCAAAAATGGGTATCATCAAAAACAAAGATGGCAAGGACCTAACAGAAGAAGAAGAGATCAAGAAAAGGTGGCAAGAATATACAGAAGACCTGTATAGGAAGGATAACAATATCAGGGATAGCTTTGACGGTGTGGTCAGTGAGCGAGAGCCAGACATCCTGAAGAGTGAGGTTGAGTGGGCCTTAAGAAGCATTGCTAATAACAAGGCAGCAGGAGACGACAGCATCCCAGCTGAACTGTTCAAAATCTTGCAAGATGATGCTGTCAAGGTAATGCATGCTGTATGCCAGCAAATTTGGAAAACACAAGAATGGCCATCAGATTGGAAAAAATCAACTTACATCCCCCTACTAAAAAAGGGAAACACTAAAGAATGTTCAAACCATCGAACAGTGGCACTCATTTCACATGCCAGTAAGGTAATGCTCAAGATCCTGCAAGGTAGACTTCAGCAATTCATGGAGCGAGAATTGCCAGATGTACAAGCTGGGTTTAGAAAAGGCAGAGGAACTAGAGACCAAATTGCCAATATCCGCTGGATAATGAAGAAAGCCAGGGAGTTTCAGAAAAACATCTATTTCTGTTTTACTGACTATTCTAAAGCCTTTGACTGTGTGGACCATAACAAATTGTGGCAAGTTCTTAGCGATATGGGGATACCAAGTCATCTTGTATGCCTCCTGAAGAATCTGTATAACGACCAAGTAGCAATGGTAAGAACAGACCACGGAACAACGGACTGGTTTAAGATTGGGAAAGGAGTATGGCAGGGTTGTATCCTCTCACCCTACCTATTCAACGTGTACGCAGAACACATCATGCGACGTGCTGGGCTTGAGGAATCCAAGGCTGGAGTTAAAATCGCTGGAAGAAACATTAACAATCTCAGATATGCAGATGATACCACTTTGATGGCTGAAAGCAAAGAGGAACTGAGGAGCCTTATGATGAAGGTGAAAGAAGAAAGTGCAAAAGCTGGCTTGCAGCTAAACCTCAAAAAAACCAAGATTATGGCAACCAGCTTGATTGGTAACTGGCAAATAGAGGGAGAAAATGTAGAAGCAGTGAAAGACTTTGTATTTCTAGGTGCGAAGATTACTGCAGATGCTGACTGCAGTCAGGAAATCAGAAGACGCTTAATCCTTGGGAGAAGAGCAATGACCAATCTCGATAAAATAGTCAAGAGCAGAGACATCACACTGACAACAAAGGTCCACATAGTTAAAGCAATGGTGTTCCCTGTAGTAACATGTGGCTGCGAGAGCTGGACCATAAGGAAGGCTGAGAGAAGGAAGATAGATGCTTTTGAACTGTGGTGTTGGAGGAAAATTCTGAGAGTGCCTTGGACTGCAAGAAGATCAAACCAGTCCATCCTCCAGGAAATGACGCCAGACTGCTCACTTGAGGGAATGATATTAAAAGCAAAACTGAAATACTCTAGCCACATAATGAGAAGACAGGACACCCTGGAGAAGGTGCTGATGCTAGGGAGAGTGGAGGGCAAACGGAAGAGGGGCCAACCAAGGGCAAGGTGGATGGATGATATTCCAGAGGTGACGGATTCGTCCCTGGGGGAGCTGGGGGTGTTGACGACCGACAGGAAGCTCTGGCGTGGGCTGGTCCATGAAGTCACGAAGAGTCGGAAGCGACTGAACGAATAAACAACAACAACATACTTGGGAAGACTCTCAAACTGAGATCTACTTTGGATTTTTGAAACTTTTTTTATTTTTTACTATATCTAGCTCATGGTTGAACTGTTGGTAGTTCTAAGGCTGCATCAGGCTGTCCTGGTAACACTGGAATGTGGATAATAGCAAAACATTTCAATCACAAGGGTTTTTGTTTGTTTTAATCAGATGTTTTTATTCCTGCAAGAGCTTTATGAGATCAAACATGCTGGTCCCTGGAAGCCACATTTTTCCAGGCATACCCGCTGTAGTTCATCAGGGCCACAAGTGGGAGATTATACCAACAGATGCTTAGTTTAAACTCAAAATGGGTAATACTCAAAATATGGTAATTTGTTCTCAAGAGAAAGGAGTAGCTTAGGCTGTTTTCCTCCTTTTTGCAGTGCATATTACTTGTAACAGAGATGAATGTTTACTGGTTGATATTTTAAAAAACGGTTTTCATCTTCAGTATATTTCTTTTATAATCTAACAACTTAATCCGAGAAGTTTCAATGTGTAACCCACAAGTGCTTTCCGTTGTATAAGAGACAGGCTTCAATTTGCCTTTTCTGTATGCCTCGAAAGATGCTCAGCAGTGGAAGATGGAAACTGCAACTTGCAGTTGGAGTTAATCTCAAGAAAGGTCCATTCTCAAAGATTGCGCACCAGTCCTTGAAATATGCTTTGTCCAGTAGATAGAAGAGAAGATGCGTCTAGGTGAGCCTCGGAAACATTATTTGGAGGATATGCCCACTTCCCCCATCCTCTCTTAGATGGGTTTAATTTTTAAAGAATGACTAAAACTACTGGAGAACTTAAACTAAGAATTTGCAATCAAAATGTCATGGATGTGTCTGTGAAGTCACCCACAGTCAGGACCAGCTCCAAGAAGACTTGTTTTTGCCTTGTCGGGGTGGGATGGGTCATTTTGATGCAGTCCAAGGTGGTGCCTCCTGAATTCTTGCTTGTCCCTAGATCTAGGCAGAAGACAAAGAGTTGAGCGCACAACTCTGTTTCTTTGCAGTCCCTTCCTTTCTGAGAGCAAACCAGTGGCTGAAATCAAGTTTAGAAACACTCAAGCTTTAACGCTCCTTGTTCTTCTGTTCTGGCATGGTTATGAGGAGGTCTGGAGCCTTTGCTTCTGTTTCCCAATGACTGTGGTACCTCACCATCCAAGTTCATGCATAATCCCTAAATCCACGATTGGTTGAACATGGCAGGGACCCAGTGGTGTACATCATGCCAAGCCAAAAATAAACCATCCATATTATGATTTATGGCCAGGCCATTGTATCCAAACTAGGGACTACGATTAGTACTAATTGGGACTTACTGTAAGAAGTCAGGGTACTTCATCACGGTTTGCCTGTTCCAGTAAATCAAAGCTGCTAACCAGAATTTGTGTAGGATTGTACAAAATGAGAAATTAGAATTAATTAAAACAGAAGCTTTTGGTCACTTCCTTATGAGCCTATGAGTCAAAAAGACAGGAAAGCAGATATACAGAAGCCATAGCCTAGCCAGCCTTTCTCAACTTTTTGAGCCTGGAGGAACCCTTGAAATATTTCTCAGGCCTCGGGGACCCGCTGCACGTTCAGGCTCAAATAGAGGCCAGAAGTTGCAAAATTATTACATTCGTTTCCCGTGTAAGCCTGTATATAAGCATGAACAGTGTTCCTAAGCTAGAAATAAAAAATGAAACCTACCTCTTTAATAAGAAGTTGCCCGAATTTGAAATAAATTTTTAAATAAATCATGGTCTCCCAGGGAACCCCTCGGGACCTCTTGCGGAACCCTTGAGTGCCACGGAACCCTGGTTGAGGAACCCTGGTCTAGCCTGACCTATGAACTGAGTTTCTGAGGGGTGGTCACAATACTGTTTTAGACTCCCATGTAGTTACGGTGTCAAATTATAGTTTCATTTTAAACCGACAGGATTAGTTTGTTTTTTATTATATTTCACCTTCCATTGATAATCTTGATCATCTTTTGCAACAAGTGAATAATATGGCTGTATAGGGAACTGGATTCGATGGGAACCACCTGTGTTGGGCAGATGCGTAGCTCATGTCAGCAGTCCCTTCAACCAAGCATGGGACTTTCCTGGGATCAAGGTCATTAGCCCCACAGTGACTTGCTTTATAGAAGAATGGCTTCCTGAGTCTTTGGTCAGTTCTGGGATGGAGAATCATGGAGGAATGAGAGCCTTGTGGGCTTCTGGAAGACCACCAGAGCTAGATGGTGATGTTGCAGTAAGTCTGTTTTTGCCATTTTCTGAGGTTTCTGGCGGGTTGGGGTGGGAAGAGGACCTCCCTCCCAATGGCCTGAAATTGTGCCCCCAAAGTTTGGCCATTTGGCTGCCGCATTTCAGCAGCGTGTTCTTGGACTTCCCAGGGCAGGTGTCTGGGGATTTTGGCCAAGTGGTCCTTGTCTGAGTTAATGCAGTTCCATCTCTTTGGATGGCTGGTAGACAGTGTGGAGCTGTAACCGTGTTTGGGTTGGGGACAGCTGTGAGTGTGTGAAACAGATTTCTCCTCTAATCTTGCACTCTTCCTGCTTCATGCTCTTCAGATGCAGATGGCACATAGCTGAAAGAAATGGGGAGCTGCCAGTTAACATATATAGTGGTACAAATATCTGCAGATGGCCCTTGCCAAACACCTAGTGTTTAAATAAATTTCATGTGGTTTGATTGCTGTTTAAGTCAACTGGAAATGCAAGTTTTATCATGGTAGAACTTACTGGGGTAATAGTAAAAGCCAGCAAAACAGAGATGGCATATGAATCAACTGTTGATAAGAGGCCTAGAGAGAGTCTAACAGCCCCTCAAAAATGCACAGGCTGGATACTGGCAAATCAGGGGCTGGAAATTAGAAGCTGAATCAAGTTATAGAGCACTAGTCTGTAAATAAGCTGGTTGCAGATCAGTTTGGTTCTGAACAGTGGGGTTGATTGACCTCCCAGAGTCAAAAACTCTTGACCTGGAACCGAGCTGGTGGTATACCTAAGTTCCTTTCCCTGCGGAATGGTGCCATAATGGCACTTGCTAAATAAGAGCAGAGCTGGAAATTGCATGATGTTTTGCTCTGTGGAATTTGATATTTCATGGCAGTTGTGTGGATGCTGTAATATTCTGGGCTTGATGCCATTTATGGAACCAGCTAGATCAGTGTTCGTCAACCTTGGCAACTTTAAGATAAGTGGACTTCAACTCCTGGAATTCCCCAGCCAACTGTGCGGACCGTGTGGTTTGCTTAATGATGGTGATTTGCTTAATGACCGCCACAAAAAGGTCGTAAAATCAGGTCAGATTCGCTTAATGACCACTTTGCTTAGCAACTGAAATTCTGGTCCCAATTGTGGTCATTAAGCAGGGACTACCCATACAAGGATTAGTAGCTAGAAGTTGAATGTGACTCAAAATAGACCTACTTTTAACTATTAAATTCAAGCACTGGTTTGACTTTGAAAGACCCAAAACAAAAAAAGAACAAACAAAAGCAAGGAAGTGAATCAGATCTATGTTTCCTTATTTGTATCTTTGCATAGCAAATCACGGTCTGATTTATCTGAACAATGATTGTCAAACAAAGGGAGTTGATAAGATGTTGAATTGCCTGCCAAAGGTCAAGGATCGCCCCTTAGAATTACAAATAGCAGCAGAAGATGGCAGCTAAGATTGGTTTTATGGAAGTGTCAACCCCACTGGGTAGACCAGACCCAGAAATCAACTCCACCAGAGGCTAATCCTTTTATTGAGATTGGCTATAATAACAATAAATCTGATTGTGCTGTACCTCCTTCACTTACTTATACTTAAATTAGAGAAGCATCTTTCTGAACCGCTTCCAAATATTATCTATCTGTTGTAGACTTGAGATGTCTTTCACCCCTCATGTCCTTAGCAATGGACCTTGCATATTTCGCTCAAGGTCATCTTCCTTACTGTCTACAGCAGTGTTTCTCAACCTCAACAACTTTAAGATGTGTGGACTTCAACTCCCAGAATTCCCCAGCCAGCCTACAGGAAGAGACTACCTTTTTACTGAGTAATTCCATACAAATCTCAGAGAGGGAAGGGAAGGCATTTCCCCACCTCTCCTTACTATATCTTTTCTTTGTTGGTTGTTGTTGTTTATTCGTTTAGTCGCTTCCGACTCTTCGTGACTTCATGGACCAGCCCACGCCAGAGCTTCCTGTCGGTTGGGCTGTCCAGAAATCACACTGTACCTTAGAAAAGATCTTATAGGCAATACAGCTGAAGTGCCTGGGGATCAATTCCAAATAGGTGCTTTGGGTTCCATGAGGCTGTTACTGTAGTCCATCCACAACCCTTTAAAGCAGCCATGTGATCCCAGAAAAAGATGCGGCTGCTGTAAAGATGTGCAGAGAGGTGCCACATATGCCTGTGCTTGGAATTTAATTTCTTTTTGTTAGAACTCATAAATACCCTTGCTGTCAAGGAGGCCACCAGTTTCAAAGTAGGAAGAAAGCAGGGAGTTGACCTTTTTCTTAAATGAAGCCACACTCAAGGTCCAGAAGTATTTTCATTCCTTTGCTTATAAAGGCCAGTTGAAAATGGAGAAATGCATCCAAGACTATTAGCAATAACCAGTCACATCTTCTGGGTGGGATGTTTTTAATTTGGCATGAACAGAAGATGGTCAGATGAGCAGCCCTGTTTCTGGAGGATAGGGATGGGGTTGCCCATTCCTCTAACCTTACCTGAAAAGAAGATTTCACAGGGTTGGTAGTGATTAATAAACCTTACGGTACACATCTGAGGACATCTCAATACTTTATCTTGTTTGCAAGGAGCATTGTCTTTCATTGACTAGGAATAAGAATGATTGTTGTCTAACTCTAAGCATACCTGTTTTTAAAAGTAATCAGTGTAATTGTTTCATTATGGGAGGATCTCTCCTTACTTGAAAGGAAACTCTGACTTTGGGCAAGATGATCACAGTTGATGTTGGTGGCATCATATCAGGGAGCACGTTCGCATTATCTAGTTCGGGGCACACGTCTTTTCTCTTTTGGAATCATGCAGGTTGCCTGACGGTGCAACACAAGATTATTTGCCTGCATAGGGGTGGGTGTTTAAATGTAGGTGGTGTATGAAATTTGAAAGCTCGATCTTACCAGTTCACCTTTGTTTGGTAGGTTTTTATGGTAGCTCCCTGAGGGAGAAAAAAGCATGTAAAATGTAAACACAATAAGGCAGTGACAGCTCGCATGGCAAGATTGTTCACTTCCTCCCCTCCTCTTGTTCATCTTGAATGCTGATCGTTCATTCTTTAAATTACCCAGCCGATGGCTGATTGGAGATTTCTGCAAAACTAAGTTTGTAATCTGATGGAAACCCTCTTCGTGATTTTGCTTCGGATATCCAAAACAAGTTTGGAAATGACCCATTTTCTTTTATTGCAGGTCTCCGAGACTTCTAGGGGTCTACAAGAAGTTTCTTTTCTGAGTTAGAACTGAAATCACAACTGTGGCCTTTAGAGTGTGGGGAAATTGTCCATCAAGCCCATGCCCCGTATTCTGTTTAGGTGACTAATCTGGGTGCACTCGGTGGTGAATCAGCAATCCGAGAACAGTGAAACTCATTAGAGAGGCAATGGGCAACCTCCCTCTTTCAGAACAGTTAAGTCTCTTTGAAGTTTTTACAAAAATTAATATTGTTGAATTCAGTATTTCCTTAAAAGGCCATTGTAAGTTTTGGGTGTCATGTCAATTACCATATCCTAAAAGTGGGTGGGAAGAATAGCCTTTTTTGGGGAAGGGACAAAATGTGTATTCTAAACTTCTGCAAGGTTTAAGGTGAGGATGTGCGAACCTCAGCATTAACATTTCCTCCCCAGGAAGATTTATTTCCAGAAAACTACCCAGCCATTGTCAGAACAGCCAGATTGGCAGATTGTAAAGAAAAACAGTGCAGTGAGTTTTGCAGCTGAATGAAGGTACCTATTTTACTCTTTAACATGCCTCAATACTCCAAACATTTTCTTTAAAAGGCTGAAATGAGTGGCCTCACCCTTAAACAAAACCCTAATATTATTTTTTAATAGAATGATTGGTATCCTTTATTCTTTCCACGTGTAATACTGTAGTAATTTTAATATAATATAACAGTTGCTTTTAGTACAAAAACTGTATTTCTTGTACCCAAGGACTAACATGTAAAAGAGTAGAGAAGTTTGTCTAAGTTGAGCAAAGCTTTAATTTTCAAAATCAGAAATCTCAAGGATTAAATCTCATTCTTGGGAAAAGGCAGAAACTCTCGATAGTAATGATAGTTTAAGAAATGAGACCAAACAATGTTGGAAAACAAAAAAATTATGCAGTGAATCTCCTTGTTTTTTTTTCCTCTTTCCCCTGCTTTTTTTTCTAAAAATGTGAACACATGGAAGTGTCTATAGTCATAAGACATCACTCTGATTTTTATTATGTTGATGGTGTTTTCTGCCATCCACTTCTTCCACAAATTCTCCAGCCTGCAGTACCATCTGTAGTAACAGTTAAAAGCTCTTTTAAAGTAAATTCAATTAGCAAATTTAATTACTGTTTAAGTAGATTGCCTTTTAACATTGAAATAAATATACCAAACCTGATGATTTTGTAGGTGAACTAAAGCATACAAGATAGAGTCCATTTTCTTAAAGTTGCAGGTGGAATTCAGATCCATGATGGGTGCCATAAAAATGAACATGGCATATATTTCAGTTTTCCAAAGAACTTCTATTTTTTCCCAGGAAAAATATCCAGTGATTTGGAAATTTTGGAAGTTTCCAAAATACTGCTTCTCTGAATTTGAGTCTGGAGCTTTACCAAAGCACCTTCTGATGGCTTGCTTCATCCTAGCAGCTCCATAAAAGAAGCTGGGAAACATTTATAAAATCTACACTGCATGTATGTGGAAAGGGGTGCCCCAAATCCTAGTTCATTTTTTCTAGTTATAATTCATTGTTCCCAGAGTCTGGAGGTCACGGAAGCTGTGGTTTATTGTAAAAGGAAATTAAATATGCCACTTTCCAATGGCCTGCCCCGTTGGAGAAAGATGGGGAAGCCCATGTTTCCATGGATGGTGTCACATATCACACTAAGCCCTTATCTGGCTTAGCAGAGAGCTACTTATTGTATCTACTTATTGTAATTATTGTAGGAATAATGTAATTAATTCTATTTTAATAATAAGAATACATTAATAAGAATACAATAATTACAAATCATTGTGATTTCTTTGATTCTTGTAAACTGCCCATAGTCGTTGAGAGTTGAGCAACATTTAAGTTTAGATTTTGGCGTAGTGCGGTGAGAGAACCCTACAGATGGTGTATAAATAATAATTTAACATTTGAACTAGATTTGGATGCCTTTTGGCTAAATCTTGCAGGAAGCAGCTGTAATTATGTAAGAATGGAAGCTAACCTTGCTTGCATATCTGATCTGAATGAATGAATGAATGGATTAATTCTTTATTTGGGCAAAAGGCCAACCACTGTAAAGCACTAAAAAGTCCACCCAAAAAACAATAATACTAAAACAGTTATTAACTTAATGAAATTGTAGGAGGAGAGCAGTGTTAGTCTAAGATAGCAAGAAATCAGGAGGAGCCTGGTTGCATCTTTTCTGACTAACTCATTTTATTAAAGGGCATAGACTTTCATGAGTTGCCACTCACAAAAGTTTCTGCTTTTTAATAAAATTTGTTGGTCGGAAAAGGTGCGGCCAGACTCCTCCTGATTTTTAAGTTAATGAAGTAGGTAATAAGAATGGGAAATGATTGAGAGAGCGGGTGATGAGCCTGGATGATAACTCCTAATTTCCAGCCTTGTCCTGTGGGCTGTTCTGCAGAATTTTGCCTAGTGTTAGGTTGTGCTATGCAAATAACAGCAAGAATTCATTTGGGGGCAGGGAAGAAGCAGGAAGATTTGGTAAAATCTGTTAACCTCATGTTAACAGATCTCCAGTTACTGGTCTTGGGATGCGAAAGACCACATTTCTGTCCAGACATCCCGCTGAAATAGCGGACGAGGCCGTTGTGTCTGAAGGACTTCGGATAAGGCAGTTACAGTTTTAGTAATTTTATGTCATTTGTGGCAATTTACAAGATTTGCATCATGAAGTTATTGGACCAATGATGCATATCACGATATTTATATTGTCTTACATCATGGTGTGGATGATGGGGATGGCCACCAATGTTGTAATTTGAGATTCAGCAGATGCCGCCCCCCAATAGTTCTGTTAAATCAAGGTTTTACTGAAGTGAGTTTATAGCAGATTCCTATAAAATTCACGATATATTAGAATATGTCCAACTGTTTTGACCTCATACAGATGAAGCATGTGGAAGTGGAAATGGTAATTTGTTTTCTTTGCTTAGATTCTTATTGTACCTAATTTTTGTAGTTATTGTAGGAATAATGTAATTAATTCTATTTTAATAATAATAATACATTAATAAAAATACAATAATTACAAATTATTGTAATTTCTTTGATTCTTGTGAACTGCCCAGAGCCGTTGAGAGTTGGGGAGCATTTAAGTTTAATGAATTATTATTATTATTCAGACAAGAATGTTTGAACAAAATATGAAGACAGAATATGGAATAGTGTTGTGGGGGGGAGTTGTGTGTGTGCGTTGACTAAAGAGTAAACTTTTACCTGGACCAATTTCATTAATTATTCTGCTATTATGTATATTAAGGCGACTTTCGGTTTTGTTAAAGTTCATCTAGAGTCCAGCACAGCAGCTTGCTTTCACGGTAATAGGTCTCTCTCATGGAATTTGGCACTACCATTCTCTCTTCATACTGAAGACATAAGTGCTAATTTTCAGAGAGAAATGGAAAAGCTCATTATGGGAACGACCCTGTGCTACCGAAAGTGGCATGCTCTCATCTTTCATCTTCTCCAAGTAACAATTTGGACCCAGCAGGATTGATTTAACTAAAGATTTTGGCAAGCTTTCTTTTTGCCAGTTTCATTGAGTCCAAGCAATTAGAGATAAATTGGCTTTAAACAGATTTTTCATCGCTGAGGGCTTAAATCTTGACTCTAATTCTGATTTTTATATCACTGGGTTGAGTGCTGGTTTTCCATTTTCATTTTAAGCTCTTAATATTGCAGGTGGAATAAATAAATGAATAAACATTTGTCTAAGGTGTAAATCGCCTGTTTTTAGCTTGGAATACCCCATTTCAAGCTCAAAATGGACACTTCAAACTCAGAAATGGAAAGTTCAGTCCTCCCCAGAAGTGTTCCAATGTTGCCTTATTGTTTTGAAGTCAGTCGGGGTGATCCTGGGGCCACAATACTTCTGATAGTCCTCACTTAACAACCATTCATTTAATGATGGTCCGAAGTTACGACAGCCTCGGAAAAAGTGCTTTATGATCCGGACTTGGACTTCCAACTGTTGCAAACTGTTGCACCACCCCCATGGTCGCATGGTTGCAATTTGGGCACTTGGGCACTTTGCAGCCAGCTCGCATTTAGAACCAGGTGCAACGTCCTGTGGTCATGTGATCGCAGTTTGCAACCTCTTTTGCTGGTTTCCAACAAAAAAGTCCATTGGGGAAGCTGGATTCGCTTAAAGACTCGTGTTTGGCTTAATGACCACTGTGAGTCGTTTAATGATTGTTGTAAAATGGTCGTAAAATTGGGTCCAATCACAAGGTGGACTACCACACGCTTAACAACCAATTTTCCAGTCTCTATTGTGGCTATTAAGTGAGGACTACCTGTAAAGGTCAAAAAACATCCAGATGGTTGCAGTGACCTTAGAACCGCCTGGAAATGTTTTTACACCTGTAAGCAATGTTCTATCCTACCTGTGAGGCTGCAACCAGCCGAAAATGGTGAAAATGCCCAGTTGGTGCTCAGAGTATGATGTTGATGTGAGAACTGAAGGCTACTTCATTTCCTTCCGCCTGTGAGAGGCTTCCCAAGGGACAAGCGGAACTGACTCAGTGAATTTGGTACTCAGCAAGCGAAACAGAGCTTTGCCTTTCAAAATCAGAACGGTTAATGGACACCCAACGAGTGCGGGTAGGGATGTGCAGAAAATGGAAGCTACATTTTGCTTTGAACCCCAGACCCAAACTGTTGTGTCCTAGGGAAGTTTTGCCCATTTCGGATCTGGGATGGTTCAGCAGAAAGAAAGCCGGGAACGTTTTGGTTGTTACAGGTTTGGGCTGAAACTAAATCCTTGGGGATCCTGGAGTGATTTTACAAGGCAGGTTGTGCCAAGGGGTGGGCGTGATCCTCTCTCGGCCCCAGTCTTCTGCTCAGCTTCTACTCTGCCCTGCTTGCTGAGGCACCTTTCCCACGTTTTCCTTTCCTTCCCTCCGTTGCCTCCCCAGGCCACCTTCCTCCGGGATGTTCCAGCAATGCTCCAGCCCCACGCATTCCATTGGCCCGCTGTCCCCAGCCGTCCCCCTGCCTTCCCTTCCCCCTCGCAGCCTGCTCCACATCGTTGCACACGTCGTTACCCAAGGAACTCCTCAATGTTGGCTTTTTCCTGTTCTCCTCTCTTCTTTTACTGTGGAAACACCCATCTTTTCATCTGTAGCTGGAGTCAAGCAAACAGGACTCAAGCATCCGAAACGCTTGTGGTTCAAACCACCCATATCCTGCTCTTCTCTGCGTGGAAGGTGGTGCATTTCCCAAGCCATGGCTAGATCAGATTGACCAGATTTTCCAGGCCGTGGAACCTGTTAGTTTTTTTTTTTAATTATTATTTTTTAAACCCAAACTTCCAGAAGCCCTGAGTGGGAAAATGGCAGCCATGGCAGGGATTTTGCAGAGGAGCAAATCCTACCTTTCCACTGACTGTTAGAAAAATCGCCATGGACTCCCCTGGTTGCTTTCAAGGTTTTTTGTTTTGTTTTGCCCTAGGTCCCCCACAGAACCCCATGGGGTTCTTGAGGAACCCCTCGGGTTCCATGGGACACAGTTTGAAAAGCTCTGTCCTACACTACTGCAAGATCAGGATTCTCCTGAGATGGCCCAACCATCAGACTATTCATCTCTGGATAAAACCTGGCCTTGCGGTACTGTGGGGCAGGGTTCTTCAACCTTGGCCACTCTAAGCTGTGCGGACTTCAACTCCCAGAATTCCCCAGCCAGCAAAGTGCAATTTGGGCACTTGGCAGCGGGCTCGCATTTACGACCAGTTGCAGCGTCCTGCAGTCACGTGATTGCAATTTGCAACCTTTTTTGCCAGTTTCCAGCAAAAAATGTCCATTGGGGAAGCTGGATTCGCTTAAACACTCGTGTTTCGCTTAATGACCACTGTGAGTCGTTTAATGACTGTTGTAAAGTGGTCGTAAAATTGGGTCCGGTCACAAGGTGACTCACTTAACGACCACAGTGCTTAACAACCAATTTTCCGGTCCCTATTTGGTTGTTAGGTGAGGACTACCTGTAATTAGTGAATCCACTTTACATATGGACACAGGACTTAATTATGATCCCTCTCTTATAGTAGTCATGTCTAGATGAAGATGCAAAAAGACCTAAGCCATAAGTAATTCTGATACATGAATAGCAGAAGGGAAAGGAACGAGGTTTGTCCGTACCACCTCTCCTCCTGCTGCTTTCCGTGACTGGGGTAGGAGGTACCGTCCTTCAGGCAAAGCAGCCACCATTTTTAAAGCCTCTGAATGCTGGTGGTCTCTCTGGTGCCCAAAAACACAACCGGAAATAAATGGGATGCTGATAAATAGCAAAAGAGAAGTCTAATTCTCTTTTACCATTGTTCTCAGAGGAACCTGGAAAGAAATCAAGTGGATATGGAGCCTAACAGAAAGAGAGAGAGTAACCAATAGGAAAACAGTGGTTTTATTACATGTCTAATATTCCTAATAAGTTTCAGTTAATCCCTTTAACAAGGGGAACTATAAATGAACAAGAACTACAAGAATCCTGCTATTGAATGCCCCTACAATGTTCATAATCTTTGCTTGGATGATATAGCTGTAACTGACACTGATGTCGCCTAAGCAAATGATTAAACATTTTTAATCATTACAATAACAGATATTCGAAGTCTTGCCCAAAAGTTCTTTTGCTTTGAATGAAGCGATGTTGCTGAATGCTCGCACCCGCGTTCGGTGCTTCAGATGCTCCTTTTCCTATTCCACATGTTCCTATTCCCAGTAGTAGTTCAGGTGTCTTAAGAGTCCTGCAAGCATTACGGGGTTTATGAAAACGTGGCTAATGGCCAAAGAATTGTGAATCCCTCAAACTTAACTTGGCAGGTGCCAAGAGAATTGAGATGGACGCTTAGTGGGGCAAGGGCGTATTTCATTGTGTGAAATTGAACTGTGGTTTGACTGTTTTAAATTAATGGAACATTATCCTGCATTTAATGCCACATGTCTTTTCAATTTTAGCGGTTCAGATAATGGCATCAGGCCAGAGAGCTGCGATAGAGATCTTTCTTAAAGGCAGGGGAAATAGGCATGTCTGTGGAACAAGAGGGCTGCATTGTGTTGGTACTTGGCCATCGACCCTTTCTGAGATGTGCTGGGATCAGTGGTGTCTCCACCTTCTTTGGTTACCTGTTTTTGAAAGCCTCTCTTTTTCAAAACCTTTTAAATGACCTCTCTTTATGGTTCAGTTCTTCACTTACCCAATAGGCAAGGAGATTATTAGTATAATCATAGTGGGAGGAGAGCCATGTTACCCTAAAAAAAAAATCAAGAGTCTGCTAGCACCTTTTCTGAAAATTATTAAAAGTCAGAAGCTTTCATGAGCCGTTGCCAATATCCACGCCTACGTGCAAACAAAGGCATAACTTGCATTTTCTGGGCTTTCAGCTGGCAGGCAGCTTGCAAAAAAAAAAAAGGTACAAAAAATGCAAAGGACATTATAAAAATATGAGATAACCATCAGAAATGGTGTATGGCTGTGGTGACAGCAAGGATGGTTTGTAAAGATCGAAAGATACAGAGATAGAAACTAGATTTAATTAGATTTTCTTCCTTTTTTCTTATTTCTTCCTTTTAATTTCCTTTGCTTGCTCGGCTTCTCACTCTTCTTCCGCCCTTCGTTAAAAAATAAATGTTGCTTACCACCCCCACCCCACCCCACCCCAAATAAAATAGCATGATGCGTATGTATGCATCCAAGAAAACCTCTGTAGAAAATGTGCTAACTGAAGTTTAGATGCTCTCTTTATCTTATAATCTGTTGCCTGGGTAACCCAAGGGATTTCTTTAAAGAAACGGTAGAAATCTCTGAAGGAGCCAGGTAGCACCTTTTCAGAGGAACCCATCTGGTGAAAGAACATAAGGTTTTGGGGATCTGTATTCATCAGATGTGTGAAAGACATTCAATTACAAGATAGATCTTTTGGAAGAACAAAACCACACCACCACTCTAGAGCTGTGTTTCTCAACCTTGGCAACTCTAAGATGGGTGGACTTCAACACCCAGAATTCCCCAGCCAGCCATACATTAGGATAACAAACATAAAGCCATGTTCAAGCCCAAATGTAGAATGATAAGGGGAAAACAAAATTGAAATGTGGCTACTCATTAAGGAAACTAACCCTGTATTTTTAACCAGTTGTGTTTAGGGTGTTATTGACTGGATAAATGAGACATTTCTGCATATCACCATTGGCAAAGGATTTGACTTCAAGCTTCTTTCCTCTCTATGCAGAGATTTAGGTCAACCAACATCCAGAGAAATGCATTACTTTCCAATTCTTAATTTAAGACGATAAGCGTAAAAGTTCCTCTCTTGAGTTCCTAGACTTAAATGGCAAAGTTTAGTTAAAGGAAAGAAAACACTTGGATTATAGTGAACTGTTTTTCAAAATACTATATTTTGAGGCTAAAATTTTAAGAGAGCTAAAAGATTTGGAAAAATTACTGTACACAATCCAAACTTTATTGATGGTTTCCAAAATATAATAATGAGGCATGAGAGACGGAATAAAATGTGTGTGAATTAAATATAGACATAAATATTAAGAAAATATTTGAAAGAAATGGGACGCTACTTTTTAAATATAAACTTGTGGCATTCAGTAGCAGCTTTTACCTACTTGTATGAATAACAAATACTCAGAATCATAATTAAAAATTCTTTTGGAAATGGAAAACCAAATTAAGACATTTTTTTATTGATGTTGGGGAGAATTGGAAAAGAACGAATCTAATTTAAGAAAGATTTTAGGATAGTAAATTTATTTGGCTCTGTTTTGTTTCTGAAAAGGGTTTCCAGGCAATTTCTGTTCACTTCTTTATATACAGCATCATCTTCAAGTCTTGGAGAACAGGTGATCACAAATCCAGCATGTAAATCTACAGAGTCCGACTTGCTAATAGCTAATAAGCTGAGATTGCTTTAAGCTGCAGAATCAAGATGGTGCATGATTCCTTGACTTTCTGTTGTAGATAGTTTTTAAAAACAGTACTGTAGACCTTTCTGAACTCAGAGCTTGGTAGAAATAGGTTAAGTTCTTCTTGCTCTGATAGGAGGCGTGGGGTCACAGTCCAAAGTGACCTCCTGTGGAACAGTTTCAAGGTAAAATTTGGCCCATGGCTTTATCTGACCATTCTGTAACAATGCCTCAATGAAAAGCTTGTTTACTTATTCAGTCTCAGCATCACCTGATGGATGTCGGTGAATTATTGGAAATGCTGCAGTCCCTAAATGGAAGTATTTACGTCCTGAATCAAAACATAGTATTTTAGAAGTGCTGTATCTTCACATGAGTGTGGACCCCACAACGTTGCCTGCACCCATTAAGGAACAGCTGTTGCAAGAGCAGAATGCTGGAGTAAAGGTGTTTTCATCTCTTCCTCCACACAGTGGCCAGGAACCAGTGATTTCCCAGGACCTCACCTTCTTCCCCATTTCAGCTCCACAGTCCCATGTGTAACCTAAGCCCCCCCAGAAAATTGAGTGTCCCCCTGGGCTTATTTCTCTTGGTGGAATACTTTTAGAGAGACCACCTGTTATCCATCCCTGGCAACTTCTGCTTAAGATCTCTTGGTAAATTGAGGTAGAGCCATCATTGTTGGGTCAGAGAAGGTTTTCCATCAGTTTCTTTTGCTTCCTGGGATGCAGTGCGGTGTTTCATGTGTTTTAACTTGTTTAGAAGTGTGATGTCAAGGCTCAATATCAAATCAAGTCAAACCTTTATTGCATAAGGAGGGTGGGGTATAGTCAATTAAAAAGCATAAAAGATATAAAAATATTATGCAAAGCTTAAAGATATAAAACAGTACATATAAAAAACAGGAGTCTGAAAGAATCTAAAAGTAGGGGTAGGTAGGAGCATTGAATGGGTGTGGGAGGCTAAATATCCATTTGCAAAGCTGTGGTCAATTTGCTGTTGGTGAGGTGCTTTATTTCCATCAGAGATTGAACATGTGGTATCTGTGTGTCTTTCTGTTGGACAGTGGATTTTTTCCTAGCTGATTATGGATGGTAGTGTTGTGTATTCAGTAGTTCCAGAGAAGGCTTTTATACTATCTGATTTCATGGACTTTCACCTTGGTTCTCTTAGACTTTGCAATAGTTTATGATATCTTTTAGAGTACAATTCCAATATGTAGCACTTCATAGGCATCTTCTTTATATTAAATAAGAGTGCTGATTAGAATATGACAGGACGGTAAGTTGTAGAAGTTAGCTTGATGGCCATGGTGATGAAGTTATGAAATAAAAGAACGTCAAGCAAGCAGCTTGCAGACTTGAAATTTTAAATCCATGAAATAATTTTTTAAAAAATGACGTTCTCATTTCCTCATCTTACAAAATGCATGGCTGGGCTCCCCAAAAGGGTATGAGATTGTCAACAGTTAAATAAGTATTTAATAATTGACAACCATTTTATATTTGTTCTTTGAGGAATGTTTAAGAAGCACCACAAGTCTAAATCACTCACACATTGAAGTGAAAGTCTCATTTGCCAGTCAGACCTCAGCTATTTGTTGAAGTTCTAATGGGTGTAGGTTACTTGCTTACAATCTGTGTTCTCCTTTTTTAAGATAGAGAGCAAGTATCAGCTCTTTTCCATCTGAAAAGATGGAAACTTCGAACTTCCTTTGAACAGTGAAGTTGGTCACTGTTGAGTTTAGCAGACAGGAGGCAGAATGGACAGGAATCCAGGTTTACCTCAAGCAACTGATCCCTTGTCTGGCTGACACTGGATTGGATTTTAGGGTTAGTGTTTTGCTTCAGACAGTAATTTCCCACTGGCATTAAGAAACACTGAGACTTACTTGCTTTCTGCTGTCCTGGCGGTAGATGAGAGTCTAGGTATTGAGAGAGTTGCCAGAAAGCAATTGAACAGGTTCTGTTGGTATTATACAAACCAAGCGAATGCCACAAGGATTTACAGGTTGAGTGGATTTTTGCTGGCAAAGACCTGTGAATTCTTGCGGCTTTAATTCTTAATAATATATATACAGTCCTTGGGATGCTGTATGAGCTTGC
Organism: Candoia aspera; assembly: GCF_035149785.1. NCBI lineage: Eukaryota > Metazoa > Chordata > Lepidosauria > Squamata > Candoiidae > Candoia > Candoia aspera. The sequence continues at coordinate 82,064,813 of NC_086159.1, forward strand.
TGTGTTTTTCTAGAACGGTTTGTGCTGGTGGGACAATGCAACAGCGAGTTGTTGCAAGAGATTGCCCAGATCCAGTTATTCTGGTCCCTAGTTTATAGTATAGTTGTATTCATTTATTATGGTTATATTCTGCTTTTCGTTCAGGGACTCAAAGTGGTGTACTGGGTGTTCCCATCTCCAGTAGGCTTGAGCTGAAAGAGAGTGCCTGGCCCGAAGTCACCCAGGGAAGGGACAGAATCCAGGAGAAATTTTGTTGGGTGCTGATTCTGTAGGCAAAGTCAGTTGCAGGCTAAAGTCTAGAACAAGAAGCTGGTGAATCAGCGCCTCCAGATCTTCTAGGAAGCTCATCTCTGGGCGAGTACTACAGCTCAGGTGGACAACAAAGACCCACTAAACATTTCCTCACTTTTTTGTTTTGCCTCGAAAGAAACAAAGGCCAGTTTTTAGTTCTTCCTGCCCTTGGGGAATTTAAAATTGAGCTTCTCCCTAGAACAGGGGTAGTGCAACACGTTCAGAGAACATCCACATTGCTAACTCTCCATTTTCAATTGATGCCACTTCTCCCTCTCCCTCTTCCTCTCCCAGGACTTGGGGAGGGCTCTTGACCTGTCCATTGGGATGTCTGGATGCTTCTCCATGCCTTCTCCTGAAGGAGAGCATTAGCTGGCCTGTGCCTTTCCCTCCCCAGGAAGATGGGGCCATTGCACATGGAATTGTGGTATCTCAGGATGAGCCTAGTTGGTGCCTGTGATTGGGTTGATCTCTCCTAGGTTTCTTCCTATGCTTCTTTCCATGCCTTCAGCAGCTAACCCCACAGTTCTTTTAGCCCATAGATGCCTGTCCGGCAGCTTTCTGGCCTCCTTCTTACCAGAAAGAGGACTTCCCAGCATCTACCCCCATAGGAGCAAGGAAGTGAACTCCACATGCCATCACTTGCTTTTTCCTTTAGGAACATTGAGTCTTCTAAGATTGCTACCTGAAGGCCATTTGCTTTGGGGGCAACTTAACCGATTAAAAAAGGTCAGCCATGATTAACTGTTTGCATTTCTTTACAAAGCCAAAGATTACACATCTGGCCAGGTTCTCCTGTTTAAAATAGGGGAATGATGAAAAGGTGTTCAGGTAGTTTTCCTGGCAACTACAATATGTGGCAATGGTTTGACATTGTCTTATTTTTCCTTGTTCCCAAGTTAGCCAGCAGACTTGGGAAGCTTAGCTATTTCCCTATCCAGATGCTAAGCAGGATTGAGTCTGCTTACCTTCCAATACCAGCTAAAGATTGGGGAGGTGTTGTTACCTGCTGAGACTGCCCTTCCATACTGAAATATTAAAATCAGATCTTTAGAAAATGCATAGAGAGCCAGCTTGGCCTAGTGGTTAAGGCAGCAGGCTAGAAAGCAGGCAACTGAAAGTTCTAGTCCCGCCTTGGGCATGAAAGCCGGCTGGGTGACCTTGGGCCAGTCCCTCTCTCTCAGCCCAACCCACCTCACAGGGTTGCTGTTGTGGGGAAAATAGGAGGAGAGAGGAGTATTAGGTATGTTCGCCACCTTGAGCAATTTATAGAAATAATAAAGGCGGGATAGAAAATAAATTAAATAAACAAATAAATAAATGTCTCAAGGGCTGCCCTGTGATCTGTGAATTGTCTCCTAGGGAGATCTGATGAAATGAACAAGGTTGTTATTTAATGTCTCTTAATCTGTATCAAAGTCATCACTCTCCCCCAGATGAATTAAAATATAAAGAAAACACATTTTCAGTGAGGTCTGGCTGCAGGCAGACTAAGAATGAATGGAGTGGTCAGGCATCCTTGACCTATTCACAAAGCTATAATCACCTTCCAAGTTGGGTGTTTCTCACTGATCCCAACCATCATCAGTCAAAAGAAGATTGATGGTTATCACCAGACTTTTTCTGAGGACGGCTCCATTTCTGGCAAGGTTACAGAACTTCTTGTAAATTACAAGAAGTGGAATTTAAATGTCATAGTCCAGCCAGTTACACAGAGAACAGCTGTCTTGAATTTAATCTGTTTTCTTAGTGAAGAAATATTCTACTATCAGGGAAGGAGAAGGTACAAATAGGATCCATTTTGCATGGAACTGGGACTTTTCCTTATGCAAATACTTACAAATCTGGGTAATACTACGATTAACCAAGGGAAGGGAAAGATGGAGTTCTAGTAAGTTTGGATTCTGTTAAATTCAGGGTGTTGAGGAGGACAGTTCCCTAATCCTAGAATAAACATTATTACCTTTTGATGCTTCTGGATATTGTGGTTTCATGGTGTGAAGCTCTTCTGTGCGGAGCTGTTGAAGAGGAGAAAAGAGGGGACAAATAGTGATAGCATTGTAGCATTTGGGCAGAGATCAAAGTTGACCTCTGCAGAGAAACAGGACCCTTTGCAGGATAAAAGTTGGAAATAAGCCACTGCATGAATTCCTCATTTTCTGATTTGTTCCTCTGGTTCTTAACCCTCCTTGGCTTTGCTCTGAAGGAATCACCAGGGCCTGGCAGAATATTCTGCATAAGGTGTATAGGTACATTGATTGTCTGCAGACCCATTGAGCTACTGAGTTCACTCCATGGAGCTAGAGCAGCGTTTCTCAACCGTGGCAGCTTGAAGACGTGTGGACTTCAGCTCCCAGAATTCCCCAGACAGCCTGGGCTAGAGAATAAGCCCTAGAATCCTTACCTCCATGCATTTGCGGTGAGAGATCAGTCATGCACAGGCAAGGGGACCTTGGTCTGGTCTTAATCTCTTTTATTATCTCATGAAGGACACCCTGTCTTTGGTAAACACCCAAGGAGTCCATGTGGTTCCCTAGAAGACATGCTGGAAATGGTTATCTTAGGACGGTACCTGACTTCCTTGACAATTTACACTGAGCTGTTTTCATTTTGGCACTTTTTTTTTTCCTACCACGGAGATGCTTTCTGGAAAAGATACGAGTCTGCCATAGGCCTCACTAAATACTTGGACTGCTGAACTCTTGATGTCCTTTTCTTCTGACTTTTTTGTATGTAGTCACAGGTCCAAATTAACCACAAAATGAAACAGGCCGCAGAACGCAGGGTATGCAATCGGGGGTCAGGCCAGGAATCGGTAGTAAAAAGCTGAAAGAGTAATATTTAACTTCCTGTTAGTAATAACAGAAGGAGCCACCAATTTAAGACCCAGTGGCATCTTTCTCACCCTGGCATGGATGATTCCATAAGAAGGGGTACCCCTTAAGTAGCCAACAAGCAAGAATTACATTGAGCCCTCAAAGAAGGTGGCAATTTGGAAGTAACCAAGTGATCTAAATTCCTAGCATAGCTTTTCCTATTAAGAAGAATCACCAAGAGGAGGCAGAGGACAGCGACTTTGTGGAATTTGGGGCAAAAACCCTTCCCGGTTCTGCTACTGGAGATTCTTTTAACTGGAGTCATCGTGGTTTGCATGGGGATCTGCTGTCTGGGGCATGTGCCTTTTTCCTAAATTATGGACTGGCTTTTAAGCAGAGAGATTGCATTTTAAATATTGGACTACAAGTTCCTTCCCACTGAACCTCCTGTATGGAGCAGTCTTGTGGTGGCATATGCAGAAAACCTTATGGGAAGTGATGATAATACTTCTCGCACATGATGTAGGCAACTTGCCATGTAGTTAGCTTTTAGACCAGCATCTTACAATTCCAGTTTCACAGCTTCTAGGAGTTCTCCTCAGTGAATAAACTTTATAACGTCAATGTATTAAAATATCCAGTGTTGCAATTTTGCATAATGGTCAACCATAAATCATGAATGATTATCTAATCTGTATTTATATTCATACCATGGAATGCCTTCTAGATTCTAAGTATTATGGAGGTATGGCTGCCTTTTCCTTGTTATGCCTTCCATGCATGGGAGTGTTCACGCACTTCTTGAGTGCTAAGATGTGTTTGTGTTGCATAGTTTTAAGATGCAACTTGGGTTGACTAATAGATGTTGATGTGACAATGATATGGATGCCTTCATAAAGCAGGAAAGGTCCCCTTGTAGTCCTCAGAGAAGAGGCAGTTGGATGACCCTCCAGAAGTAACATTTCAGGTATCTGAATACAGTCTACTTCCTTCCTCTCCTTCCCAACTTTCTAATATTTTAGAAGAAAGTAGTAGAAGATTGCAACGGGCTGGTGACCCATCATCATAGGAGAGCCTGTCCTATCCTGTTTCCAGTGGAAGTCTAAAAGGCCAAGAATTGGATTTCAGTCCTTCGTCGTCCCTATCTTCAGTTCGATGCTGCAGAAAAGTTGAGGACACTTTAGTCTTTTTCTATGAAAATTCTACCAACTGCTGTATTAAGGTGCTCAAGGCTTTTTGCCCCCCTCTCTCTCAAGGATGCAGAACTCTTTCAGGGGTGATGGCTGCCCTTGGATTTTGAGTGACATGATAGGAGCTGCATTTCAAAAAGGAAGTGGGGCTGGTCAAATAGAGATTTAATTAAAATTTAATTAATTGAAGTAAACGTGTATGTGTGAAAACACACATTAATTATTTTCTCCTTTCTGCCACATAATAGGAAGCCAATATGTTGCTGTAGTTTCAGTGACAGACAAGGACTAGTGGTGATCCAAATTCAAGCTTTCTTCAAATTTAAATTTTGTTTAATTTATTTATTAGTCAAATTTATAAAGCTGTCTACCTCAGGGAAGTGACTCTGGGCGGCACACAATAATCAATTAAAAACAGTACATATATAAAAACAAGCATTAAAATATAAAAATCCACATTAAAAATTAATTAAAACAGAAATATATACAAACCACAGGCAGAGAGAATTACATCTACCTCAGTAGAGGAGCCATCTCAACAGATCTCTGGTTCCCTGGGACCCCCAGGTGTGGTGGGATAGTCAGGTCTTGAGGGACTACTGAAACCAAATATCAGGGGAGAATGTTCCATAATTAATCATTTATTGATGAACCAAGTGTTTCAACCCTTTCTAATTAATACAGCAGTTGGTAGAATTTTAATAGAATTTTAAAAGAGTGGATGGGGGGTAATACACTTACCCCTCACAGTGAGCTGGTGAACCTCCATGGATCTCTGTTGCCTGCAGAAATTTTTCTTGGTAGGAACTGCGGTGTGAGAAATTAGCAGGAGTGGTTGGACCTTCAGATTTGGTCTGAAGAGTGGTGGGGGAGCAAATGAGCTTCAAGAATTCACTGAGGTCAATAAAGAATCTTGGCTCCTTGTGTTCAGGAAATGAGATGTTACTCTTTTCCAAAGGCTGCTTTGCATAGGTCTGTTCCAAAGTACTTGGGTATTGGCTTTGTTGTTTACAATGCTTTATTTACTCTGAATATGTTCATTGGACACATAATAGATCTGTGACATGAAGAGCATCAAGGAAAATTGCAAGAAAAACTCAGCCTGTTTCTGTACCACACTTCCTTTTAGAAACCTTGCCTTGCAGGATCTACAAGTAGGTTGATCTAAACCAGTGTTTCTCAACCTTGGCAACTTTAAGACGGGTGGACTTCAACTCCCAGGATTTGAAGGAATTCTGGGAGTTGAAGTCCACGCGTCTTAAAGTTGCCAAGGTTGAGAAACACTGGTCTAAACAAACTTTGTTTCAGCATCCAGGAGGTGCTGTGTATACCAGACTCCTCTTCCTCCTAACCCAGTTACAGAGTCAGCTCTTCTGTCTCTTGATGGATTGTTTGTTTAATCGAAGATGAGATTTAGCTGTTTCAGATGAAGTGATCAGTGCTCAAATTCTTAATCTGTAAGAAAGGTTTTGCAGAGCTCTCTTAAAGATCCATGCCTGTGGCAAAGGAGGAACTGAATTCTGGGAAAGGTTCAGTGGTGTTCTTACTCCATGCAGATTGCCTGCTTCAGCAGTCTTGATCTTTAACACTTAGGGATCTGGGAGGGCCTTGCAACAAAACCTAAACGGGGCTATGTTGGCCCTGATGGGATTTCCTTGAAACTGAGCTTGGAGACCCACATCAAATTAGTGTGCTTTTAAAAGAGATAAAGGCCAAAGTGTTGGTTGGATGGACAGAGGAAGACGACACTTGTCCTTCATTTTCTGGTACTTTGTTCAGCCAGGCGGCTCTCATGCTTCTGCTCAGTTGAGAACCGTGGACAGCGTGCTGTGGATGATACCTATCCACCCTTAGCTAGATGGTGCAGAGCAGCAGTGGTGAGGGCAGATTGCCTGACAACATAGCTTGTCCCATCTTTTGTTCTTCTCATTGAAGAAACCTGAGATTCTCTCAAACATGTGTTATCTCATGTCACTAATCAAACTGGTCTCCTGTGGACTTAGTGGACTTAGTCTTCTGCACCTGACAAGCTCTTCTTTTTGGCAAACTTCCTAAGCCACATAATGACCCATCACTTATTGCTTGGGTCTTTCCCAGATTTATTTGTGTGTGTGTGTGTGTGTGAAGGGAGGGGACCTAGACTTTTTAAAGCAGCAGCATGCCAGCTTCAGGGAGACTGTGCTGTGGGGTAGGCCATTTAATGAAGGAACTGGCACTATCCCCTTGTTCATATACTTGCCTGCTCTTGAATAACGTTTTCTTCTGGGATCGGTGTAACTGAAGGTTCAAGATCTCTTTCTACCCAGCTTTCCTGCATCTGCCGTACACATGTTTTCTGTTTGACAAGTTTTGGCCTGAGATATCTCCATTCTAGTGTCAAGAGGTATCTTGTTTGTGCGGGACTTGGTTTGTCACAGGTAAACAGGACAAGAAACAAGAGAAAAGGTGGAAATGATGACCTCATAATTTATTACACAAAAACCAGTGGTAATTCTCTAAATTCCTAGAGTTGCCTAGAGTCATATGAATAGGAGGTGGCCAGATGTGGGCAAAGAATTAAACGTAAATCCATCTGTAATCGTTTGGTCATATTATGACTTGTTTGGGGGGTTCAGGCCAAAGTCTTAACACTGACCTTTAAAAGCCCTAAATGATTCAGGGGGTCCTGTGTAACTGAAAGGGCTGCTTCCCATATTTCTCTGTCTGATTGATGAAACCACCTTTGAAGGATCTTCTCCAGGTGCCAGAATCTCACTGGTGCAAGAGAAACATACAGGCTCAGTCCTGAGTGGGTCAGAATGACTTTTGGGATGCTCTTGTGATTCTGCTGTGATGACCTGAGAGTGTCCTTAAGAGCAGATCCCCAATCAAGAGGAAAGGAAATTATGGAGGATTTGCCCCTTGCTGTATGCATTTGTTTATTTCCAGCCAGGGGGTCAACTGCTAACCTCCAAAGAAAAGTTCATATGGAAAGCTTATGACCACAGCTTAGTGGCTGGTGAGGCAGATCTTGGTCTGCCTGTCCAAATACAGCGCATGAAGAGCTGCCCCATCCAGCCACTTGGACGCTTCGGTGGTCTTCTTGGAGACGTTTTCATCAGAAACAGAAGACATTTTATTTTCACACTGATTGAGGTAGCTGCACCTCAACAATTTAGCTCAGTTTCATAATTCAAGAGACCCTCAGGCCTTGTTCATTCCTGCATGATGCACTCCAGCCAAATGTCAGCTATGCAGAGCTTTCCATTTTGCCCAAACTAGGAAGGAACAATCATCACTTTCAATACAAGCTAGAGTCTTAAACCACAATTTAAACATGCTTTAATATCCAGAGTTGCTCCCAAGTTAGAAAATCAATAAGCTGGCAACTTCCTCATTTCTTCAGCTTTTATTGTGTTAGTATGTTTGTGCTGGGTTGCTGATTTTAATAAGGTGTTTATTTACTGTATCTTAAATATGCTCTCAAGGGCTCCGAGCATGTCGGAAAAAGTGGGATTAAAATGTTGATTATTGTACTGCTGTGATTAGTTTCAGATAGTGCTGATGCAGCATGGACAGTTTTAATGGAAGGGTTTGTACATGATTTATACATATGTACATACATACATATGTACATGATTTATACCATTGCATAGATTCAAAAATGGCATTGCATGTGAAGGCCCTGTATAGAGATGCAGGGATAGGGTATCTGGGGTGGCAAGGGGCACAATCTGCAAGATGGCATGCATGCATTTTGATTACATGTATGCAGAGGATCAGAGGTTGGCAATGCAGGGTCTTTGTGATCAGGGCATTTTCGACACCCAGATGGTGCCCAAAGAACGCCCCAATTAATTAAAAAAAAATTTTTTTAATGGCAGCAATCTCACAAAATAGCTTACAAGGTTTCAGGCATAAATACCAAATTTTTACAAGATAGTGAAATGATTCTGGTTTTTTTATTGTACTCCAATTATCTCTGAAATTAGCTTTTGCTGGCAGGTAACCTCCTGAATTTGGGTGGCTGAATTTTTCTCCAAGGATTTTTCATTGGACCTGCCAGCTTTCCACTTGAAAGTTTACACAGTGTAGAAACTGGGTTACCATGTTGTGTTAGCTGCAATGTCTGTTTAGTTTGTTCCTAGTGTAATGTGTGAGCCTTAATTGTGGTTAAAGAAACAAGCATTTAATGTGGTCTACAAGCCAGATCAGTTTCTTAGCCAAATGGATTACTTAAACTGTGTCACTGAAACCAGGCTTTTTCCAAATTTGGGGGCTGCATTTGGTTTTTGACCAGCATTTTGGGGGGAGGAGGAGGGTGCTCTCTAAAATATTGGGTGGAGCCAGTAGAAACCTCAGTCTAATTCCATGTCATTTGTATACAAAGTGAATTAAAAGTAAATGTAGTGAATAATATGATGCTCCAGTAATTTATTTAATATTTTTCTTCTGTCGCTTTAAGTAGTACAGTTGGATAGTCATTTCTTGAAATCTCTGAGGGCTACAAGCGATGTAGTTTATCCCGATGAGAAGGATCTGCAAATAATGAGTTAAGTTGTTTCAGTTATAGTTAATGTTTGACCATAGATTGATTACGGAATCTGTATCAATTTAGACTGCCAGCTGAGGAAGGAAAATTCTGTTCCATAAACATGTAATTCAACCAACCTCCCTCCCTCCCTCCCTTCCTGGCAATTGGTAATAATTTATTTGTCTCTCCTATATGCATCTTTCTGTCAGAACTGAACAGCAGGCTTGTAAATTGCCATATCTGATCGCCGGTGGTGAGCAGAACTTACTGGCAGGTGAATGGAAGGCTATGCAAGAATTCTCCTTTGTAGCTCGCATCTCAGGCCACAAGTGGCTTCCAGTATGTTTGGCTTCTGTGAGGAGCCCTTCAGGGACCAGGAAGCACTTGAAGTCAGGAGACCTCGCAGAGAGAGAGAAAGGGAAGGTTTTGAAGGCTGACTCTGCCACGCCTAGGAATACAATTTTGTCTTTGTTGGGAAGACTGGTTGGGAATGCAGATGTCAACTTTCCCAGATAGGATTTGTTTTATTTCTCCCGGCTGCTGCCCAATGTTCACATCGTCTTCTCTTCCCTTTCACAGCAGGAAAGGATTTCGTATACACCGCCTGTGAGCCCCGTAGATGACTACCCTTCCTCGTCACCGCTCCATGTCCCAGTGCCTCGAGCCACCAGGATGGAGGAGGAGAGCCACAGACTCCCAGCCCACTTGCGTGAGTGTTTCAGACGTGGCCCTTTGAGACCGTGGAGGAGGGACAGGGCTGGCCTTGGCCCTGCTTTTTCAGCTGCAGGTCCTGGCCCATGCCACTGAAACCTGTGGTGGTGGCGGTGTGTTGCAGATCTCCAGCAGATGCATGGTTGGGATTGTGTCAGGGTGTGCAAAAAATTCCATCCCAGAAGGTACAGCCCCAACGTTCTTCCCTGGGCACAATGGTGATGATGATTAGATTTTCTCTGTTTTTCTTAAGGATGTCCCTCTGAATGGTTTGTCTATATTCATAACACTGGATTGTTGAATTCTCCTTAAAAATATTGAGACGTTGTACTTTTATTATTGGATTGTCTTTCAGTTCTAGTGCCTATCAATTTAATTCAGGGGTATGGGCTACCCATACATAATTGAGAGCCAGTCTGGTGTGGTGGTTAAGGCATCAGGCTAGAAACCGAGAGACTGTGAGTTCTAGTCCCGCCTTGGGCACAAAGCCAGCTGGGTGACCTTGGGCCAGTCACTTCCTCTCAGCCCTAGGGAGGAGGCAATGGCAAACCACTTTTGAAAAACCTGGCCAAGAAAACTGCAGGGACTTGTCCAGGAAGTCTCCGAGAATCGGATACAATTGAGCGGATTAAAAAGTGGGGGGTGGCTAGCTACATAGCCCACCTCTTGGCCTTTTGTGTCCTGCAAATAGTCAAGGTTGTTTATATCTGATAATACATAACAGAATATTATGTGTTACAGCATATTTTTTTTCTTGAGGAACAAACATACTTGCTTTGCACATTTTAGAATCGATATAAAGGAAGCAATTTTCGAGTAAGGAGAAAAGCGTGTGGATTTAGAGGTTTCGGCGGGGCTAAGCATTGATTCTTCTTTCATACAGTGCTTTTGATTTCTCGACTTCTTCTTGTTTCTCTTTTACATCACCTCAAGATTATTTTTTTAATCGAAGTTCAGTTTCTCTAATGAAATTCAGAAGCTTTTTCTCTCTGCCCCAGTCCTTTCCCGTAATCAGCCCAAAGGCCAAGTTTCAATTTCTTGATGACACTGCATAAGATACAGGCCTCCCCGTATTAAGGGTGTACGTTTCTTGGAAATGCCCCAAAAGTATATCGGTGCTAGGAAAAACTGTCCCTTAGAAGAGCAGCGCTCAGGACCAAATTGCCAAGGAGGGGGTTTGCGTTGCTGGCATTTAAGGGGTAAATGCAGGAGAAGACAGGAGAGAATCCAGTTTTCTCCACTGATCCCAGATCAGGAAGTAGTTAATGCTGTTGCTCACCACTCTCTTGCACTTCTGTAATGTGACAATGTATGGAAGATCTACCTTCCTGAGACTTGTATTAATATCTTTGTGAGTTGTGGTTTAACAGGGTTGATGATGTTGCCTAATCATTTCTTGAAAAAAAAAAACATCTTAGGAAATTGGGGCATCTTTGTTACTCAGGGGAAGAGTTAGAAGAGTCAAGGGGGTCTGTGACTACGTGCTTTGGAGCCCTGCCCTTTTTAAAAAGTCTGTTGCATTCCAGAAAATGGCCACCATCTTTTTTTAACACGCACAGACACAACCGTGGATGCTCCGTAGAGATGTTCACAGGGGCAAGAGGGACCCTGGAGGTTTTGGTTCCGAGTGCAATAAGGAAATGTTTCCAGGGATGAACAGAAGAGAATCCACCATCACAGAGCATATTTCTTAGGAGGCAAGAAATAGATCAGAGCCCTGCGTTTTCTGTTGACTTTCTAATTGCAAACCGGTGCTTAGTTTGACCCTGAGGATTGGGCTTTCTTTTTAGAACAGTGTTTCTCAACCTTGGCATCTTGAAGATGTGTGGACTTCAACTCCCAGAAAGCCATGGCTGGCTGGGGAATTCTGGGAGTTGAAGTCCACACATCTTCAAGTTGCCAAGGTTGAGAAACACTGGTTTAGAAGAATTCCTGCCTATTGATGTGCATTTAGAAAGCCATTCTGCAGACCAGAAGATGCCCATTCCAGTGCAAGTGTGTGTTGGATTTGCTAACTGATCTCTTCAATCAGATCTCTGTGTGACCGTTGATATCAACTTCTACTAACAACTTAACTTTTGGAAGCAGGAAACGTGTCAGATGATTTCTGGTGATTCGCAGCTATTCAGCAGCCTGATTCAAGGTGGCAAAACCAGCAGATGTTTGTTTGCTTGTATGATTTATGTGGCTGCCCACCTCAGACAGGTGAATCTGGTTGGTATACAAGGATTACAAGCACAATCTCTGACTCTCCAGATGTTGGTTTGTGTAGGCTGGCAGCAGGCTATTAATATTGTGCAATATTTGGTTGAAGGTGAAAGGTCCCCTGTGCAAGCACTGAGTCACGTCTGACCCTTTGGGGGGACGCCGCTTTTGCGACGTTTTCTCGGCAGACTATAGAGCGGGGTGGTTTGCCGTTGCCTTCCCCGGCCGTCCCCTTCCCCAGCAAGCCGGGTGCTCCTTTTCCCGACCTCGGAAGGGTGGGGGTCTGAGTCGCCCTGAGCATTGCTTTATTTGTGTTAATTTGCAAGGCTGAAATTGTTTAGCTTTCAGTGCAGCTTTGCATGATGCTACAGTGTGGGTCTGCTCTCAAATGTGATAATACCAAAATGTCAGAACTCCCTTCCCTCTGTCCGTCTGTTGCCTGTTCCTGTAGGCACTGGATGTGCACACAATCTCAGTGTATGTTTAGGTGTGATTTGTGTTGGAGAAACCAGGCCAAATAAACTTTGAACAATCCCCAAATTTCAACTACAGAGTATGGATATTGGGCCTGGAGATGTTTTGGACTTCTGCTCCCATATCCTTGACTGTCAAGGAGCAAATGCCAGGAAGAAAATGGCAGGTTGTGGTGGAGACTGGCTAGCAGCCAAAAAGGAAGGGTGGTCTCCAGACTCCTGACCCTCCCAGATTATAGCTCCAGTCCCACCCAGTACCGTTCCCCTGACTTGACTTCCTTCCAAGGGCATGGGTGGTGAAGCCTAACAGATTTTGACGTCTTGAGGCTATCCTGGTGTTGGAGTAAGGAGGTACAGACTAGATAACACCAAAACACTTTATGAAAATAAAAGTTGGTCTCCCTCACGGGCTGGAGATGAAGCTGTAAAGTCAAGGAGGAGAATTGGGATGCCGAGGTGTGATGGTCAGGGGCAGATGGGACTTTATTGGCAAATGTGATGGTAACCGCTAGCCCTTTTGCTGCTCCAATTACCCTTGCCAGACCCTTGGGAATAGAGGAATCATGTGGAGTCATCTGGGAAGGAACTAGGAGCATTGCCTTGTTGATCCCACCCAGTCTGATCCATAGCGTAGGCCAGTGTTTCTTGACCTGGGCAACTTTACATCGTGTGGACTTCAATTCCCAGAATTCCCCAGCCAGCATGGCTGGCTGGGGAATTCTGGGAGTTGAAGTGCACACAGCTTAAGGTTGCCAAGGCTGAGAAACACTGGCATAGATTCAAGGAGCTACTTGCAATAACCACTATTCTGGCATCTGGGTTTATGTGTAAGAAGGAATGATTGCTGGCCTACAGGCCATTAGCTTTAACCTGCAAAGCTAGGGAACATGTCAATGGTGCGATGTCTTCCAGGTGAGAAGAATATGGAAGTTGTATAAGATCCGTATTTTGCACCCATGATGTATTTTGAATTAGTTAGCCCCTTTCGCACATTATTCAGTTATACCATCCCATAAACGACAGAGGGAATTGAATTTAACCCGAATATCTGCAACGCAGCACTTGCATAGGGACAGCTAAACACACACGGGTGCCTCACAGAGTTGGCCTGCTCCACATTTCTGGGTTGAATCTAATGTCGCTGACTTTTCGAAGCAGCTGCATTTCCTTTATTCATCCCTTCATGCCTAAAATGGAACAATGCCAGAGGAATTCAGGCAAAGTGGGTAGAGCTGGGCTCTGTGGCTTCTGATGCAATTTTTCCTTGCCCGGCTCACTTCTGATGTTGATCCCTTGTCTGGGCATAAGCAGTGCAAAATGGGGAGATTATATGATCTGTGCAACCATGAATGTGTTTGTTTAAGTAATGTCAGAGGTCATTAAGAGGTTTCCTGTTTCCCCAAAATCCAAGAACACAAAAAAGGGGCAGCCCTGAGTCCATTAGAGAAGTGTAGAACCTTTTCCTGGCCAAGGGTCACTCCTGAGGTTTGAAGAACCCCCTGGGAGTTCCAAATCCAGGCCAGGTATGACTACAAATCTCTACTTTTCCAGAAACACAGTTCCATATTTAGTAACCTTTAGCTCTGCTAAATGACAGGAGACTTCTTTTTTCACAGGCTACGGGACCATGTCCATAGTGTGCATCAAGTGGTCCTGGGTTCCAAAAGTTATGTAGCGCTGTGGTATATGTCTGGTCAGTTTCCCTTCTGACCCTTTTTTCAGCTCTGCAGTTCTTTTCCAACGGTAGGGTGTGCTAACCCTGATGAAGAGTGGTGTAAGCGGGAAGGAAGATCCTAAGAACATCCTTTCCCCTTCGGAAATAATAATAAGAAGAAGAAAAGAAATTTGAATTAACCATAAAAAAACTTTTGGAAGATCTCCACAAGGTCTTGTTTTTATTTCCACCCTACCAGGCTGCAACTATCTATAGGAAACTAGCTACTGATCACAGTCAACCTTAGCTCAGGATTATTCTGTAGACAGGTGGGCTTTTTGTTCCTGGAAGTATCCATTCTAAAGATGTGGCTGATTTACTTTTTTCAAATGTTTTCTTAAACTCCAAGAATCTGTTTTTCAGTGAATGTAGAAGGGTCTTGGGAACCCTCCACTGGATATTGTTTTACAGGTTTCATTGGACCTTAAAATGGCATTCCAGCTCAGCCTTTTGCAAAAAGAGAGAGTTGGATGTTGAGGTTTCTCTCTTGCGCACAATGCACACTCTCTTCCATCCCTCTTTGAAAGTCAGTGCCACAATCTTGTTCAAGCAAAATGTTCCTTTTTGGGTTTCTGGGTCTCTGGGAAAAATATCCGGGGAAGGCAGAGCCTGGTTCGTAGCTACACACTTCCTGATAAGGAAATAGGTCTGGTGAAGACAACCATAAATAGCTTCTTTTAAAAAACGAGAGACGTATTTACTTATTTGCCCAAAGAAAGGATGACTTTAGGTCAGTTATTCAGGATTGCTGTCTACCCTAATCTCATTCTACGGGCCTTTAATGTGTTCATTCTGTGCAAAAATTTATCCTACACATTTTTAATGAAAAAAAAAACCTTAGACAACCCAAAACAGCCTTTCTGTTTTGCATTGTAACCTTAACGTAGAAGCTGGGAGGCATTAGCAAGTAGGCTGAATATAATTTCCCATCTGAACACACTCCCTTAAAGAGGAAAGCCTTCTGGATCTGCAACTTAGGAATTTCCGGGACTTCCTGAACTGTCGAGATCTTAGGAAAACATTTGAGGTTCTTGCTTCTCCGGGCAGTTTTCTCTGTTTTGTGCATACCTTAACTACTCTGAGACCAGAGAAGATTCTGCCTTAACCCTCCACCCCTAAATTCAGGATACAGAATTATATAAAATATATTTAGTCAAAGTGATAAAGCCCAGCTGATAAAACCTGAAGAATTTCTGAGAAAAACATGCTTCAGAAGAAGTTATATCCATTTATCTTTATTTCCCATAAGCAATTAATGTACCTTTGTGCAGGTCAGCAGCACTTCCTGGGCTGTCCATGTGACCAGCCAGCAACAGAGGAATGTATGGGCATTCCAGGAAGTGCTGCTGAAATACGGGTCTGTATGAAGAGTGTCATGTCTGTTGTGACCCAGATACAACGCACCTCTTGGCTACCTTGTACAAGTTCAGCCACAAGGGCAGGTAACATTACATCATCATGCCATCATCAGACACCTAACATGAACCCTGCCATTTGCACGAAGAAGTCATGGCGTGCGTGATGCCATTGTGGCTTCTACTGAGTCCTTGAGATACTGTATACGTGATAAGATGTTGTAGACCAGCAAAATCCTTTAAGACGTTCCCCCTGTCTGTCGAAGAGGCAGTAAAACGCATTTTGCACAGAAAGTCTCAAGAATGGAAACCTTAACTGGGGGAAAACTAGATGACATGGAAACCTCTTGGTCAGAAGAAGCCTGTGAGAGGAAAATGCACATCTGTGATACAGAATGTGTGAACAACTCATCCCTGTAGTCTGTTGCTTTCTAGGTACCCCATTTTGCCATTCCCGATAACTAGCAAAAGTGGAGGGGGGGAGAGGTTTTCACTTCTGAAGTGAGCAAGTTCATACATGGCTGTAAGGGAGTTGGAACTGCCAAGATAATATACTGTGAAGGAAATCAGAAATAAGTCTGCATCTGTAAACATAAAGCGGTAGTATTATTAGCCTGGGCTACTTTTGGTTTCATTTCCTGTTGCTGAAGATACTAAGGTTCCATGGGGTGGTTCCTTTAGTCTATGCAAGGCTGGAATCCGATGCATGTCAGTTGCTAAAAAAGAAGAGTTATTCTGCTCTCTTGGATTCACACCTTGGTAGCTAGACAGAGACCTGACCGGAGGCACCGGCTGTAACTGAGCTATGCATATTTATTATGTTGTAAGTTCTCATGGGCATTAATGCACTTCTTTGGGTGTCAGGAATATTCTGAAATAGAAGGGTTGTTGTTTGTGTTTGTGCATATATACACAGACACACACACATACACACCCCTGCCTGTATAGATGGTTGTGCAGAAAGGGAAATAATAAATCATGAAGTTAGAGGGAAATGAAACAGCAGTTACCTTCTTGACAATGTCCAGTGATGAAATAATGGTTAGGTATGACACAGATATTCTTCAGGTGGCAAACCAATTAATGCATGTTCGGCGAATTCAGTGCTTTACCTGTTTAATCCCTAGGAAATTGAATTTGCCAGGGGTTTCGGCATTATTCTGGTTGTTCTGCAGCAAAATAGGACTTCGTAATTCGTAGATCTTTTGTTCAAAGGTGCTCACCCTAAGTTCCCTGAGGAGCAAAGCATTCCTTCAGTCCTTTGGGGATATTGCCATTTCTGGGATAAAACTTGGGTTTGCAGTCTTTCACAGAAGGAGTGACCAGTTTGCCCTGCATTGGGGGCACAGGGCGTGGCTAGCCAATGAATAGCAATGTCTGGGAGATAGAAGTTGAAGGCACCCCGGTGATGGGATTGTGAGAAGGCAGATGGAGACAGTCTCCTTTGTCACCGTGGTCTGCCTTTATTTCTGAATGAGCTTCGATTGGCCGTGTCTAAGGAGTACAGATGTACCATACAGTGCCTGTCAAGGAAAGAGATTGCTACGGAGTTCTGGGTGTTTCCTTATCAGGCTGATGGGGTTACCTAGCCTGGTAATGAAACATCTACAGGAGGACAAGCAATCTCAGATAACCCAACTATTTAACCCTGAGTGACATCTGTTCTCCACTATAGGAGAGATTATTGTTGGCAGTGGGTTGTAAATCACCAACGATAAATTTTGAACAGTTTTTGCTGGGGCCTCTAATCTAGTTGTCTTTTTCTGAGGGTCTGTTTTGTAGATGATTCTTGTACCTGTTGAGCTGCTGATGGATTTATTTTTTTCATTTTGTTAGGTGACTATTCTACTTAGAGAAAGGTCTGGTTGGGTGGGTGTGGGTGTGGGTGTGGGTGTGAATAGACATGGTCATATTGTGTTCAGTTTCTGATACACATTGTTAGGTCTCTGTTGTGTCAGTCCACAGTAGTTTTGGTGTTGTGTGATGTTCTAGGTGGTAGAAGTGTGTCATACGTCATTTCACTAGCTAGGTGGATGGCCATTTAAATTTGATTAATTAAGAAATAAAATTAAAGGGTTAGTATAATCATTTGCTGGTATAAGAATTAAGTTCACACAGTGCACAATTTCTGGATGCTGCTCTGGATGTACACAGCAGACCTTGGGGCGCCCCTTCTTGTGGAGACACAGTTGGATGTTCAGACCTACCAGAGACACACAACTGAAGATCTTCAGACTTTGCAGACCTTCTGCAGAGGGCTGATTTTTTCCCCCTGCAAGTTGCAACCAACGCTGATGAGCAGACCAGTTGTCTTTCAAAAAAGTTGTCCCTAAGATGCCTGTTTCTGAAAACCACCATGGGATAGTATGTGATTTTATATAATCCAAAGAGTAGCAGTTTCTTCAAAAACCATGCTGGGCGGGAAAAACCATTACTCTGAGGAGGTTACTGAAGCTATTTCAGCCCTTGCCGGAGAGACACAAGGTCAAATTGTTGCTCTTTCCCTCCCATAACCAACTTCACAAGATCTAGTCATACTCTTCCCAAGAAGGTATTCTATTACAGGTAGTTCTCCACTTACGATCACAACTGGGACTGGAACTTCTGTTGCTAAGTGGGGTGGTTGTTAAGTGAGTCATGCCCAATTTTACAACCTTTCTGCCATGGTCGTTAAGTGAATCATGCCATTAAGCAAATTCGGCTTCCCCCATTGACTTTGCTTGTCAGAAGCCAACTGGGAAGGTCGCAAATGGCGACCATGTGACCCCTGGATGCTGCAACTGTCGTAAATACATGCCGGTCGCCAAGTGCAAGGACTAGTCATAAGTCACTTTTTCCAGCTCCGTCATAACTTCGAACAGTGACTAAACGAGTGGTCATAAGTTGAGGACTACCTGTACTGTAACAGTCCAGTCTTGGCCTCTGGGACATGTTCATTGCTGGCCTCAGACCCCAAACACCTTTCCAGTTGCTTCTGTTGTTTGCTAAAATGCCATCTGAGGGCTCAGCACCTCATCTTTTTGGACACAAGTACTTTTTTTGGCTTGGTTTTTTTACTTCTGCTCTCTGCTTTGATTAGTGCCATGGATTAGCTCCAATCGGTGCCATGGAAAACATGGTAGTAGTAGGAGAAGTCATGCTGGTCTGTAGTAGCCAAAAAATCAGGAGGAGTCTGGTGGGATCTTTCCAGACTAACCAGTGTTATTGAAAGGCAGAAGCTTTGGTGAGCTCACGACGCCTCTTGCCTTTTAATAACGTCGGTTAGTCTGAAAAGATTCTACCAGACTCCTGATTTTTTAAACTATGGTTGGTATTTATAGCTTGAAAGGTGGTCAGGCATTGGTTCACTGTCTTGGGTCTTGCTCATTTATTTAATTTGTGCACCACCTGACTCCCAGCAACTTCTTTAGCACTGGGCATAGGCGTTATGATCGGGGTCTGCAAGAAGCTTCCTTCATTCCTTCTTAAGAACTTGAGATGGCACTTTGGTCAAGCCTACGGCTTGTCTTCCGGCCTCTTGTTGACCCGCGTCCGAACAGCCTCACAGCCATATTTGGGGCTTGAGCGGAGCAGCTCTGCTGAGGGCGCTGCCTGATTCTTGCAAGAACCTCCCAGGGTTGTAGCTTTCTTAGCCTGGAGCTCCAGACTGGACAGGATGGTTGATGGGATGGAAGCCGGGGCATAATTTGCTGGCCCGGAAGCTAAGCTGAGCTCAGGAGGCCTGCAGCTGCGGCACAGGGTTGGTCTCCCACGTAAGGTCCAGGGAAGAGGGGTCTGTGGGCGGCAGTGCTGCTCCTGAGAGGAACCTTCGCTTCATCTGGTGCGTGTCGTTCATGTGGCCATTGCAGGCTAGAGTGTTAAGGCAAGAAAATACAAATTGAGAGACACAGGAGACAAGTGTTCAGATTTGTAGTGCTTTGTTCTGGTAATTGTAAATACCTTTCTGGATTCATGAAGATGCCCCGCTCTCCTCTTCCCCTTCCCTTCCCTTCCCTTCCGCTGGAAGCTAACTACCCCTTTTGCCATTTATTTATTTATTTGTTTGTCTGTCTTTTTTTTTTTTTTTGGACTTTCACTTCCTTCCTCATGATTCAGCAGATACATCTTTTAAAAATCCCCCCTCATGCCATTGCTGTTTGTTCCCTCTCCCCCCCCCCCCGTTTAGAACAACAGACTTCATATCCTGCTTCTTTGCAAATGCCTCTCCCCGACCCGGATTTTATTTCTCCATTACTGCAATAAAGGAAATGGTGCTTCCACTGAACGAGGGAGACATCTTCAGGGCCTTGATTCTACCCAAGCATAGATTATACCAGGGGAAGCAGAATTCTGTGACCTGAAGACCTTTTAAGGAAAAAAATTTTTTCTAGCCCTTAGGGTTACAAAAATACCTTTCAGAGAAAACAATTTGTCAATTGGCAGACTGATTTCAAGCAATCATTAATTGTATGTTGTGCTGAGAATCAGCTGTGGTGGTGGTGTGTTTGGAAAAAGACCCCCCCCCCCAAAAAACCCTGCTAGGTGAATGATCCTAGACTCATTGGGTTGGAAGGGACTTTGGAGGTCTTGTAGTCCAACCCCCTGCCCAGTGCGGGGATCCCATCCAGCCTTTCTTTGAACCCCCTTTGTTCCGCTGCATAATAGCTCTCATGGCCAGGTAACGCCTCCTTATTTCGAGTCTGGTGCTCCCTCTGTAAAACTTCCACTTGACTTTCCTTAATTGGTAGGATGAGAAGAAGGAGAACGATAAGGAGAATGTGCGGGTCTGTGTGTCTTTATGTGTCTGTAAAATAGGTTCTTTGCAAAAGGACAATGAGAAAATGTGTAAGCCTAGGAGTGGTGGTAGAATTTGATGTATTGGATAAAGGAAACCACGTTTCAGACAGAGCAAAGAGGCATTAAGGTGGTTGTGAAATTAGAGGAATTTGTGAATAACAGCATGAAGAGTCCCCCTCTCTGGGGGGAGATGGGCGGTAATAGACATTTGAATAATAAATAAATAAAATTGGAATCCCCAGAAATGGAACAGGGTGCATCACCCCAAATCAGTTGGAAAACCAGTGAATGTTCCACGCTGCCACCGCACTTCAGTCATGGAGCGAAGGAGTAGCGAGAGTCCAGTTGTTGGAGGCTTCTGTGTTTATTTTTAAAAAAGAGCCTGCTATATTTATACAAATATCATGTTCTGTCCGATTGACTTCCTTTAGGGCTCCAACGGTCCAAGAGCTAACTTTATGTAATGAGGGGGATTTGTAATCAGGACGTGCCAGCTAGTTTGGGAAACAAAGAACATCTGTACAGCATCACAGATAATTTCCTTATTTTTGTATCCTTTGCATGCATACACACAGACACACATGCACACACGGAGAGGACTCGTGACCTGAGATGAGATGAGATTGCCAATCCAAGGGCGAATCTGATCATCTTTTCCTTGCTTAAGAAAATACTGCTTTTCACTCAAATGCTCTCTCTCTCTCTAGTCCTTCATGAGATGTCTGTGGGATCAAATTTTGTAGCTTTGCCCCTCTCCCCTGGGTCCTCTTAGACTGACTTCTCTTTTTGGAAGGAAAAAAAAGAGAGGTTCCTCTGTGTGAAAGTTTATTTAAAATAAAAACTGCAGTAGGCAGTGCTTGGGAGACACGGGGAAGAAAAATGTGAAAGCCGGTCCCAGCGAGATGTCATGGAAAAAGCTGCCCTTAATCCTCAACACATCTGCCCAGATGTAAGTGGTGGGACGGTCCGTTTCTAAGGACTGGCTTATTCTTGGTTCCCAAGCAGATTGTTTTCCCCAGCCTCCCAGCTGCACTTCTTTCCCTCGGCGTTCCCAAAACTTCTGCAAATTGACAGAGGCAGAGAGGGTTGGGCTTCAGACCTGTCCCAGGTTGTGGAAGAAGTTCTGTGGATGTCTGTCCTGCCTGCAACCCTCTGGGCCCCAAGTCCTGGTTGTAGAGGCGAAGGGAGAGGTTGCCAGAAAGGGAGAAAGCAAAACACACACACACACACACAATCCTGTCTTCAAACAGCCTCCGCTCCGAGGCCACACATTGGAGGGAAATTTCCTTTTTGGGGAAGCTGCTGCGAAAGAATTTCCTGTGTGGGCAGATGCAGCTTCCTGAGATGAAGCCTTCTTGGATGGGAAGAGGGCTCGTAATGGAATGACAAATTAAAGACATACCAGCCCGGTTCTCTTCCAAACGGCTCTCAGATGAGCTCAGCCCGTGTACAGCCCAGTTCACCGGGTGGTGAAAACAAACTCCTTCCCGAGCAGATTCAGGCTGGGGACAGAAGACGTCCTCCCCACGTGCGCTTCTCATCCAGGTCTCGGTTCCTCCCTTTGGAGCCATCGCTGGCTTGTTGTTCTCCTTAAATAGGGTGGTGCAAAGGGCAAAGTTGCTCTGCCTTCTCTGGAGCTCCTTCTCTGTGCAGCGAAAGAAGGCCCGTCTCTCCCAAGCGTGCGTTCTCTCTTCCGCAGGACGGTCCAGTTTCCCTTTGTCCAAGCTCTTCGCTGGGTGGGATAGTCCCAACAGAAGCAGAAGATCTAGGCCAGTGTTTCTCAACCTTGGCCGCTTTCAGGTGGGTGGACTTCAACTCCCAGAATTCCCCAGCCAGCCATGCTGGCTGGGGAATTCTGAGAGTTGAAGTCCACCCACCTGAAAGCGGCCAAGATTGAGAAACACTGGCCTAGTACAGTGGTTAGCCTGCAAAGTCATAAAACAGGAAACCACCTTCATGTTCTTCTTGAACATGCCGCTCACCTATCAGTCCCGATTGTGCAACTCAAAGAGCCCCATCATCCCCATTAACCATTTCCTGTGCTCGGGCTGGGGGAAGGGGCACTTGCAGCCCCACTGCTGTTTTATTTCCCACCCACCCTCCCACCCAGCAGATGAAAAAGGTTCATGGTGGCACAGCTGGTGTCAGTGGCACTGCAGATCCCCAGGAGGTTCTGCCATGTCCCCTTCCCCCGGGTGGCTCTAGGGAATGAAGCCCAAGGGGCCTTGGAGATCAAGGGCTTGGAGAAGTCCTATGTTTTGTAGGAATGCAGATAGGGTGGAAGGGAGTATTGCAAGACTAGTCCTTTCAGAGTTAAATCTAGCCCCCTCAGGATTAAACCCTTCTGCCCTCTCCCTTACCCCTTTACCCATCTAAAAACGCCATAGGAACAGGCTTAATTCAGGGTTGTGGGTCTCTCTTCCTCTTCCTCTTTGTTCTCCTTGTCATGCATACCAGTACAGGTAGTCCTCGACTTATGACCATTTGTTTAGTGACCGTTCGAAGTTACAATGGCACCGTAAAAAGTGATTTGCGACCAGTCCTCACACTTACGACTGTCGCGGCATCCCTGCAGTCACATGATCAGAATTCAGGCGCTTGGCCACCAGCTCGCAGTTACGACAGTTGCAGCGTTCCGGGGTCACGTGATCATCATTTGCAACCTTCCCAGCCGGCTTCTGGCAAGCAAAATCAATGGGGAAAGCCAGATTCGCTTAACGACCACAGTGATTTGCTTAATGACCGTGGCAAAAAAAGGTTGTAAAATTGAGCGTGATTCACTTAACAACTGCCTTGCTTAGCAATGGAAGTTCCAGGCCCAGTTCTGGTCAAAAGTTGAGGACTACCTGTAGTTCCAAATAAGAACACATAGAAGTAATATTATAACGAGCGAAGCAATGTAAGAATGATAACCTCATGGGAAGCTCACGGTATGATGAATGTCTTGGCTACGCCAACAGCACCTTTGGCTAGGATGGACCTATTTGTGCAGGTGGTTCTCTTCATTCTCAATTTTCCAGCCCACCCAAACTCAGGACAGACGGGACCGTGCTGTGCGTATGCGTTCAGCTCTTTGCTGTGAAAATGATTGATAGAACCACAAAGTTCTGATGACTGATAGCTCCTTGTTTTGGTTGTCTTTACCCTTTCAAGCAGCCCTCCCTCCCAAGGTGGCATCCTCAGATATTTTGGGGCTAGAACCCCCCGGATTGGGAATGTCACCTATCTTGAAGGGAGGGAACAGAGGTCCCAGTTTGGTGAACTCTGCTTTGAGTGTGTGACTGAGATCATGTTACAGAACTTAGAAGAGGACTTCCGATGGGAATCCCAGCAACATTTGCTTCCTTGTCCCTCCACGTCTACCCCAGAAAGGCTTAGCCCTTCTAGTGCAAGAGCAAAAGCTGAAGGCTGTTTATGTTCTTTTCTGGAGCAATGCGACTTTTGCACAACTTCCATTTATTTATTTCCATGGAGTTTGGACAGGGAACATCTCCAGGGGAAGAGGACCTTTAAAAAAAATCCAGTGGAAATGCCCTGTTCCCCTGCCTTCCTCGTGGTGCAGGTCAAGTACCTGTGTGCACAAGTTCCTTTGCCTTTAAATCTCATCAGTATTAATGTTTAGCTCAGGGTTAGGAAACTGTGTGTCTACCGCTGAGAGAGAGGCAAAAGCCCTCCTAAGTCCTTCATCCAGAAGTCCATCCTGGCCCATGATTGTTTACTGAGGCCACTTCCTTTGCCTCCTTTGCAAACTAGCTGGTGCCCTGGTAGTCCTGACTTTGAATGTGAAGTGAGTGTTCCTGGCACTGCCTAGTTGCAGCAGAAACCTAGGTGCCCGTGGCTAAGTAGCTTCCATGCATCCCTACCTGTGGGCTCAGATTTGCAAAACCATGGGTTGAACCTGGTTTCAGTGACAGCCGAAGAGAAGCTGATACCACTGTGTAGAGCTGCATCAGCTCCTTCTGTTCATTGAGGGTCCATTGCAGTGCCTAGTGTGCCCAGAGGTGCCTAAATCTTTGCCTGCAACTGTAATCCCTGGTTCAAGACTCACAAATGTCAGGTTGCTGTAGACATTTGACTATCCTGACTCCATACAATGAAGATGTATTTATGTATGTAGCACGTAACAGAAACGTTGTGCAAGGAAATCTTTCAGAGTGGGAGTTTGGAATGGGAGAATTG
The DNA here is from genome assembly GCF_035149785.1 of Candoia aspera. Lineage (NCBI taxonomy): Eukaryota > Metazoa > Chordata > Lepidosauria > Squamata > Candoiidae > Candoia > Candoia aspera. The sequence goes on from NC_086159.1 coordinate 82,089,036, forward strand.
GGTTTACACAGACGCCTGGTTCAGCGGCACACAGATGTTTGCCACAAAGAGCCCTACTTATCAGGAAGGTGTTGGAAACCACAGCTTAACCACTTTGTGTGTTCCATGCAGATGGGATGTTTTAAGGTATCCTGTACCTCATGGCTGGCTGGGGAATTCTGGGAGTTGAAGTCCACCCATCTTAAAGTTGCCTAGGTTGAGAAACACTGGTCTGTAGCTTGAATGGAGTATAATAAATCAACAACGAGGTTGTGTCGGCTTGATCCTTAAGATCTCCCACCTCTTTGCTTTATCCTAAATACATAAGCAGTTGGACTATTGCAATGCACTCTACATGGGGCTGCCCTTGAAGACCACTTGGAAGCTACAGCTGGTCCAGAATGCAGCGGCACAGGCAGTGTTGCGCAGGCCTTGGTATACCCATGGGACCCCACTGCTCCATGCACTCCAGTGGATGCCAGGAAGCTTCCGGGTTCAATTCAGGGTGCTGGCTGGGGAATTCTGGGAGTTGAAGTCCACCCATCTTAAACTTGCCAAGTTTGAAAAACACTGAGGTACAGTGTCTCAAGTGAACACTCAAAAGTGTGATCTATAAAGAATCTATACACCGTCTGATGTCTAGAAACTGGGTACTTGTTCTGGCTGTTGCTAAGCCAGCTGTAAATACCCATATGCTTGTGGAGCTTCAGTGACTGAGTCACGTTCGCTGCAGGCATTCCTGCAGAAGCCAGGTTTGCAATGGGATCTGTGGACATTTCTTGTCCTGCTAAGAGCAACGGGTGTTTTGCTTCAGGGAAATTTCCTTTCTGAGGAAATTAGTCATGCAACAATGTGAAAGAAGACTTGAATGTGGGTAGAGGGAGTGTCCTGGTTGCACATTTCCTGGAAAAAACAGCTGTTGACATACTATTGACTAATGCAGAGTTTGGCTCTTTGAAGGCAGTCCGTCTCTGTCATCCAGATCCAAAGAGGGAGGTGGACATGTTGACTGCATAGAAGAGGCTGCGTGCTTCCCGTGTAGAAAGTCCAAGGTTCAATTCTCATCTCCCGCTGAAAATGCCTTAGGTCTTGAACCATCTCCTTCTGTCACCTGTGCTTAAGCTTATTCCACGAATGGTAGATACCCTTGTTCAGTTGACCCTCCTGATGGCTTTTGAAACGACAGTGATTGGACCATCCCGTAACCGGGCTATAGCACCTTGGAAAGACATCCTTGGGTTCTAACTACCACACAAGGGAAAATGTTTGCAAGGTGAATTTCCAGCTCCCTTCCCCTCCTCCCTCTTGTGGAGAGTTGTTGGGAGTGGAGAAGAAGATTGCTCAAAGCCGGGTGGAGCCACCTCTGTGAACAGAGCAGAGTTTATATAAGATGGCTGTGCCCAGCTGGGGTATTCCTGTCAGGAAGCCCCACACCCCCATTTTAAAAATGCATTTCTCTGTGCACCAGGGGTTCTACCAACACTCTGTTTGGACCTGTTCGCTTTTGATCCTGGTCTTCCAGTTGTGATTTTAGGATCACGAGCGTTTGGGGATGGAAGCAGGAGGGATAAGTGATATCCTGAAGAAACTCAGGTGGCGTTTGTCAAGGAATATAAGGCAGAAAGGACTTGGTCAGGTAGCCCGTCTGTTGGACATGCGGGTTTTGAATTTCAAAACCAGCCCTTTGAACTGAATTACTTCTTCAACGTCATTTATAACCTGCTGCAGTCTGTCTGCAAAGAATTGCACCTGGAAACTAGCAAAAGGCAATTCTTTGTGGTTCTCCCCAGCCACAAACCTAGTTAAGGGCTTAGCCACTTTCAGAATTCTTACCTGCCCTGAAGGAAAGGGTGAGCCAGGCCATGAAAAACCTTGAGAATGTAGACTTGAAAAACCCTAGCAATGAAAGAGAGAATTTTCTTCCTTTTATTTTGTTTCTGAAACTTGGTCTTGACCCATTTTCTGCCACAGTGAGGATTAGAAACTCTCTCCCCCGCCTCTTTTTTTTTTTTTTTTAGGAAGGGAGAAAATTGGCATCTCTCAACATTTTCTGGTCAAATATCAAAGATTGGATTTTGAACCTTTTCCTTCACCACCAAAACACACTAGAAACACTAGAAATCCTAAGTCCTAATCCTTTAAGAGAGCAAGTTTTATCCCTAAGGCTATGGCATTTTCGTAACATTTGCCCTGAGAATGTCTGTCTTTGCAATATTATGTACTTTTACTGAGAAAGAAGTCAGTTCAAGCTCAGTATGATTTGGTTCCGAATAAATACGCAGAAACACTGAGTGCAGGCTGTTTTAGCTAGTTTGCAAAGTCAGTTTCATGGATAACGTTCCTGACCATGGAAAACCGAAGAGGCACGTCTCACCTTTCCATGACATTTCCCTGTAAACACTTGTCGTGGCAAGTCGTCCTTATTTAGTCACAGAAACACAAGCTCAGATTCAAGCAACTTGCTGCCCTGGAGTCTGTGCTAACTTCAGTTGAGAGCATGAGCCGTGCTATGGTTTCCTGCGTGAGCCATGTTCAGTCTCCAGGACCACCCCAACCAGTTCCCAGAGTTGGTGAGCGCAGGATGAAAAGTTCCATTAATAAACTTAACCGGTTTGCTCATCATGCATTTAATAACGACCTCGTTCTGGCTTGTTCCAAATTACAGTTTAGCAGCAATGTTTAGAGAAGTCTCCTTCTAAGGTTTGGGGTGGTGATGCTAGACTCCAAGGCCGGCTTCATGTATTATGCAAAGCTTTGGTTTGTTTTAACCGTAGCTTGTTGGTTAAGCCGTGCAGGTTAGAATCCCAGGCTGGGCATGCAGCATGACTTATCGACCCATTGTGGTTATGTTCAGTCCAAGAAACCCAACCAAACCTCAGTAATTAAGGCAATTATTAATGAATTGGACTGTGAATCCGGTTTAAGAAACAGAGAAGAAAGGTGTGTAAACCAGTATTCAAGGGTTAACTGTTTAGTTGGAAATTTTATTGTTCCAAATCTGAGAACTAGAAGTCTCTCGGAACGAATGAAGCCATGTCATGTGTCTTTGATACGGAAATCTGTCCTCCTGTGGGTTTGTCAGAGCTACCACTGAGGCCTCCAGATGGCAACGGCTGTTATATCTGGACCCTTGCTGTTCAGGATCGAAATAAATTTTCTGTCTGGAAAGAATTTGCATTTTATAATTAGCACCTACTCAAATGTTTATCCTAGTGAATCCAAATTATTAGGGAGATTAAGGAAAGCATTTTCTCAGAGAGCTTTGAAACGCCACGTGCAATTTTTCCCTGCAGTGGGAAAAACACAAATGTTGCCTTTCTGCAGGGATGCGGATGGAACAGCAGATCCACAGAACGAGGGAAAAGAATCCCCCGTTTGTGGACCTTGAAGGGACTTCCAGAGACAGATGTTTTCAAACTCCTAACTAGGGTTTCGAGGTGGAAAGAGGGCTCCAAGCTTGTGTACTTGATTCCCTTTTTACTGTACCTGCATCTACACCAACCAAAACTAATGACTTGTCACAGCTGTGCACCCTTTGGAGAAGCAAATGAGTGTTTTTCTGCTTATTCTCTTCCCTCAGGTCCCGAGAATATGGGGTGGCTAAGTGCAATTTTACTGTACTAAATTTGGAAGAGATAAAAAGAAGAACTTCCTTGTTCGTTGGCTAGGTTTAGGCGAACAGGCTGCGTTATGAATAAACTCTTTCATAGAAGCAGCTATGAAATCAAGAAGTCCCCAGTGATAGTGAGGGCTACCAGATTGAGAAGAGGCCAGCACGTGGCTGACAATTTGTAGTTTGCTTCGTTGTCATGGTTGCCGTCTTTGGACTGTATGGTTAATTATAACATTATGGGTTTGGTCATTATATGTATAGGCAGGTGCTTGGGTCTTGTCTATCAAACAAAATGAGGATAATTTGTATAGAATTGATCTATGGAATCCCACCAGAATATTGGCCAAAGAATTCATTTAAAAAAAAATTATACTTAAAGTTATGAACACAGTCCTAAGGACACCCTGATTCTTTGTACATCAAAAATCCCTTTTAATTAAAAACAGAAAGTTGGCATGCTGCAAAACAGATTACCAGCCACCGCCTGATCTTTATTTCCAGGATGATTGCTGGGTCCCATAGCTTTCTGAGACAGCACAGATGACGGGTGGATATAACTCAGTGTTTTCTTTGGGACCATGCCTTACGAACTAAGCAGGGGTTATCTGGACCATCCTAGAGGAGTGGAACTAAGTGTGTCAGGGGCATTTGATGTGCTCCTCGTGGGCATGTTGCAGTCATATCGTGATGCATATAAAAAACAGGCAGTGTTTTTCAGTGGCACCATCTCAGCCACCATCTTGACTTTTTGGACCATGCAGTGCGGACACCCCTGTATTGCATCATAGTTAGAGAAAAAAGTCTCAGCTTATTTTTGAAGACTGGCTGCAATCTTCCTAAAAGAGAGAAAACATTTCACCAGGTGGTGTTCAAAGAGGTCAGGCAGACAGCTGCGCCAGAATCGACATGTTTAGGAAAGGAATTTACAGGTGCAAGACAAATGGTTGGACCATATTTACAAATAACAAGCAACCACAGAGACCAGAGGATATAATGGAATAATTCGTAAATCAAGAGAGAAGGGGCTGATCTTGAAACAGACATATTAAACAGGGCCTTACGATCAGTTCCTGTTCCAAAGACTGGAAACAGCTGATGTCATGATCATTTTGAAAAAAATGAACCAGGAAACTTCCAACCAGCATAACTTGATGGATGTTCTGCAGAAAGCCAGTTTACCTAGAAAATTATATATCTGGACAAATCTTACTGAAAAAGAGCCAGCATGACTTCTTCATCAGTAAATTTTATCTCACTAACCCTTTAGAGTCCTTTGGAGAGTCAACAATATATGGGTAGAGATAACCCAGAAAATGTTGTGTATTTTAAAAAAAAGGCTTGACAAAGATTCCTCAGAGAATGTAGCAATCAGGAACTGGTTAAAGGAATTGAAAGTAAATTGTTCTGGCAATAGTTGAGTCTCAACAATGGGATTTGTCAAAACTCAGCTGAAAAATGAGTACTTTTTGACTTGCTCATTAGTTTAGAAGTCCTCAGTGAAGCGACTCAGTTTAATGAGGGCATCAAAGAGACCAAAAGGAAATAGTGAAGAACCTCAGAAAGATGTCTCCAAACTAGGAAAAGGGCCTTCAAAAGTGAGTCCCAATAGATTTGTTCATAATGGCCCGCCAGCATTTCCCCTTTGCAGCTCTCCAAAATACCCATGATTGCACTCTCAAAACTTGGTAGTGAAGTTGCCAAATGCCAGTGTCTTCCAGAAAATGGAAATAAGATACTCCAGATCTTTGCCTAGGTTGAGCACACCTGGAACAGCAAAACTCACCCCAAAGGAGAAAAATTAGTCCACCTGCTTGGACATCATTGGATAAGCACGCAAAGTCTTTGCAGCCCCTGGGTGCTAAAAATAATTCCCAGAGCAGCGTGGTATCCAGGTGGAGAAGATGGTTGAGTTCAAAGGCAGGCACATTCTTTCACGCGCTGTAGAAGCCCACTTTGTGGGGTTGTTGTGGGGAAAAACAGGAGGGGGGACAGTATGTATACTTGGAGGTCCTGAAAGGCAGGATATAGATCTGCTACATTCATAAACATTTGGTTGGGAAGAGAAGATCCTTGGCTGGAGCAGTGGATGAGATGATTTTATCAGTTACTCTGAGGACTTGTGTTTAAGATCTCATGGGAAAGCAGTGGAAAATGCCGTGTTTTCAGCCTTCAAATATAAGACAGAGAGGAGTTGTGCAAAAGGGGAATTTTTCCACAGAGCTGGTTGCACAATTCTGAGTAGACGAACAGACGGAGGGAAGGAGTATTCTGATGCTGTTTGTTGAATTGCTGCATATTTCTGCAGGTGTTGAGAAAGTCAAGCAGACATTCCTCTTCCTCCTCAGATAATGAAAGGGGCTTTAAACAAGGAAAGAGTGGATTTCCTTTTCTGGAATTGTGAAGGTTTCAAAATCCACACAGTAATTATTCTGATGGATGCAAGCCATGACACACTGGAAGAGTCGAATTGCCACCTCTTGTTCACGAACCCTGCAATCTCCAGGCCACATCAGAGAAAGCAGGCGGTCTCTGCTCTGTCCTGCCTTCCCCCATGTCTGTGTGGCACACCAGAGATCTACTTGCTTAGGCCAGCAAGAGAGTGGGGTAGATGACCCAGCACACATGGCTCGGTACATCCCCATGACCATCCTTCCTGTTGTATTGGGAGGTTAGAAGGTATATATCCAGAACAACTGTTTGGAAAACAGACACACCCTTGATCTGATCCAACCGTTGTGATCACTTCCTGCATGTTGCAGTTTGTTGACTACCTTGAATCAGAAGGTCAAGATGGGTTCAACTACAAAACCTTGACAGATATTGACATTTCATATTGTGGGGATGGTTAGCAATAGCCGAACAAGGAACCACAGACTCCTTTCTGCAGCTGTTCTCATCTTCCCTTGCTCCAAGAACAAAGTCACCTCCTTGGCAAGAGTGATTTTGAAGGGCCCCAGAGAAGCTCTTTTGAAAGAACTGTTTAAAGACCCTTGATTACGTAAATGCCAGTCTTTGCAGGAGGAGAACTATGTTAGTCTATGGCAGGGAAAAAACCAGAAGCCTTCCGTTAAGGCACATGCCTTGTAATTACATTTGTTAGTCAGAAAAGGTGATTTATGGATGTCCAGGTGCTTCCCAATCTGTGGCACCTTTGTGAGACTCGCTCAGCCATTGAGTCACACAGAGGCTCGGCATCTCGCTACCTTGCCTTCCTGTGAGTGTTTGAATTGTATCCATAGGTGTGAATGGCAATTATTCGCTTCCACGGGCAAAGGTTTAAGAAGCCACATCGATCGACAGCACGGTAGAAGTTGGGACTACACCTAGTTCCCGCGTAAAGGAGTTCAGGTTTTTGAAAGGCAGGACTCTTTTTGCATAGCTTTGTCCTGAGCAGTTCAACCCCTAAGTCCCAGTCCAGTATCTTAACCGCTACATCACACTGGGTCTCAGTTATAATGCATTTTTGGTGCAAAAAAGAAGGTTCTGTGCGCTGGGCGCCCAATGCTCTGCTGCTCTTCCTTTCCCCCGTGCAAGCATGATTTGTTAAGACTCCTTAAGGGTCTTCTGCTCTTTCTGCATCAAGCAGGAAGCAATACAGCTCTTAGAAATGGACAGGACAACACAACTCTTACCTCTGATATCAGCGGTGCTGGGTTTCTGAATAACAGCTCTCGGGGCATATGCCCAGAAAGGAGCTTGGGGTAGTTTCCCATTCACCTAGCACCCAGGGAACCAGGTAGCGTAATTGCAACTGCAGCCTGCGGACTTGCGTCCTTCAAACCAAGGGTGGCCCCTGAGCTTCTCCTTCAACTGGTCCAGAGCTATCAGCTTGGGCGCATGAAGGTGCATGTATTTGCCCATCTTTAAACTGAGACAAAACCACTCAGGTATGAGGCTGTGTTCGTTAAAGTGCTCTGAAATCCATTTATGGGAAGGTGTTGTACAGCTGAGCTGTCATGAGCACTGATGGCGAGCAGGAGGGGGCCCCTATCCAGGGGGGAAAGCGCATGCGTAGTACTGAGGAGTTAAGCAGCCATTCAGAGAGACACAGATCGGACCCGCCTTGACTTTGGGGTTTATCTGTCTGGGTTTTTCCCACGCTTCTTCAGTTTGTTAGGATTTTCTGTCCTATGTAGCAGCAATAAACACTAGAGACCTACTCCTCGTCTCAGCGTGATTCCTGACTGTTAGGACATGAGCCCAGAACACCAGCAGTAATGGAGGCCAAGGGAAAGAGAAGCAAAGAGGGCGTTGAGTCAAGTGGGGTCGGTGGTTTACAAATTTAACGTGTGAAGAGTGTCATCAGGAAGCAGCGAAAAAGGTTAACTGTCTAAATCAGTGTTTCTCAACCTTGCCAACTTCCAAGTTGTGCGGACTTCAACTCCTGGAATTCCTCAGCCAGCATAGCTGTCTGGGGAATTCTGGGAGTTGAAGTTCACACAGCTTGAAGTTGCCGAGGTTGAGAAACATTGGTCTAAATTCTGTCTTAGGTCTGTTTTACCTAGTTAATGGTGTATTTACTCTGGGCTTTTTTGCAGAAACTTACCTGTTTGCATGTTACTTTGCACGCACACACACACACACACACACACACACACACAGAGTTCAAGGATAAAGAGAAATTGATCGGGACCTCACTCTTTTCTGGATACTGGGTACGTTTGAAATAACGAGACCATGTGGTAGTTGCTTGCCCATTGACAAAATGGAGGCATAACCGGTTGCCAAGCGTTGATGAATTTACCTGAATACTGCCTGACACCCCCTCTCTACCTGCCCGCTGAACACTTTGTGCTACAGCTGCTTAGCTAGCCTGGCAAATGCCAAGGTAAGTATCTGCAGCTACATGGGGGTCCCCAGAGGTAGGCACAGAGGCAGCGTCAGATGTCCCAATTGCAGTTTCCTTTGCAAGTTAGGCACCCACTCCTGGCACGTGCACGCACCGTCTTGCACACATGGGACATCGCAGACCAGATTCCAAATCAGGTGATCCAAAAATAGCTGATCTGATGCACAGCCAGATTCTATGAAGTCCTGAAATGCACTAAAAGCATTTGAGCGACTCTGTCCTCTTCTCATACACCCTCAGCTCCAAATACTTGCTCACCCTTACTTACTTACTCCTCTTGGGCTGTAATGGTCTTCCTGTCTCTGTATTATTGTTTGCTGTGTTCTTTTCAATACTCTTTCTGTGCAAAAGTAATTCAAAGCTTGTTCGGTTGATTGGATGACCCAAAGCTTTATTCCTGCTGAAAGTGTGCGAAGTCCAAAACCTTAGAAATGGTTGTTCTAACATAGCATTTCCTGGTTGAGAATAATAACTCAGGACATCTTCTGCCTGACTTTCCAGCATACACTGGTAGGCATCTCCCACCCACCCCCCAAAAAAATCTCCACTTAAGTACATTCAGATTTTATTGAATCTTCAGAAAATATTTGTGAAAGTGAATTCTTCCTCTGTCTTCTCCTTCTAGAGGACATGATAATTTTATTGAGTACTTAGAAGCATGTTAAGGGCTACTTGAAGAATCTGGTGGTATCTGAATCAGGAGGGGTTGAGCTGGTTTTAGGTGAGTGCCTGCATGCAGGGAAGAATTGCATGGGAACCAGGAAACTGAGCTGAATCTTGGTATGGCAGAGATCTCTTGTTCCCAGTTCTGAGAAACATGTAACGTAAGCTGACGTGAATGGCGCTGGGTTTCCCCAGGAGGTACAATCCCATGATCTGAGGCACTCTAGGAACCCTCCTCCAACAAGTTGCAGTAGCGAAAGAGAGTGCTCGTGAAAGTGTGTGATAAGTGTGCTGGTAAACTAACTTCTCACTTACCGCAGCGCCTTCTGCAAGGCTGCCTTTATGCCAAGTCTGGAAGCTAAAGCTGTTGCAAATTGCAGGAACGCAACTGTTGAAAGAATTGTACTCCCTTCCAGTGTGTTACTGAGGCAGAGTCAAAGTGTTGCTCCAGAAAGCCCAATGTAGCTTGGGATCAGTTGGGCTATAGATCTGCTCGCCCAATGTGGTTATAATCCACATCCAGTAGATTTTCAGTTGACATAATCAGGGGTAGGATATTTTCAGTCATGATCTTCCATTCTCCAGAACATTTGCCTTGAAGGCAACATCTCTGTGCCTGAAGAAAATGCTTTTGATATACATGGTGGTGGAAACCAAACAAATGGTCAGTGTGGTTCTGTGTTTTATTGGATTTACGTCCTTGTATATTGCTGTATTTAAATGTATGCTCAATTTGGACCCCTCCTGGAAATGCATTTCCTGTAGGCATCATCCAAATATTTTAAGTAAGATAGGTGGACTTGTGGCTCTTCTGCAATTCTCCAGGAAGAGAAGCTCTTGTGATAGGACATCTGGCACAGAATTTGGCTTCCCAAGAATTTCATCCTTCTTAAAAGAGCAGATGTCAGGGATGCAAAAGAGCGCTAAGAACTATACAGACAACGCCAGCTGAAAACTTAGAAGATGGAAGGACGATACAAGTCAGGTTTTTAATGGTTAGGTCTTATATCTATAACTAATATCAAGATATTAATTATATCTTGAAAAATTAATTTTTAAAAAAAGGTATCAGGTTTCTGTGTTTTTCATCTTCCTTGTTGCTCCCTAGGAGTGAAAACCCTTAGAAGAAATGTTCCAGATAGTAAACTTGTTTATTACCAATTTGCATGCGACCTGGTAGAATTTAACTTTTCCATTTCAGTGCTAATGCAACAGCCTCAAATGCTGTACTGTAACTGGACTTTCTGGAGCTACTTGCTAAGTTACTTTGCCAGCTATGTTTATTCATTATTTTATTCTTTGTTTTTATTATTGTTCTGGGTGGCTTTATTGCTTTTATTCCGCTGTTTCTAACCGCTGTGAACCTCCCATACTGGAATGATTAGGGCAGCAGAGACATCTTGTTAAAATAAGTAAAACCATGGAGTCCCCGGTGCTCTCTGAGCCTTGTTGTTTTCTTGCAGACGTTTCATTGCCAGGCTAGGCAGCATCTTCAGTGCAAATAAGTAAAAGAAATAAATATTTCTCCCTCTGTGATTGCTAGCTGCAAACTGTAACATAACCAGTATTTATTTCTAGTTCAAGAAATGTGCCATGAACTTATCCGATCCTGTCGGCTTACTTAAAATAATTGAATGGTAGATGTGTGTAGCTCATGCCTTCTTTAGAAATGTGCCCATCTACCAGAAAAATATTAGATTAAACTGGGGTGGTTGTTGACACACCGATTATAGACCTCATCTGCCTGATCTTCCCACTGGCCAAAAAGGTCGCCCACTCCTGATTTAGGGGGCCTGGACCTTGTAGAGGGCTGGTCTGTGAATCCCTGCTGAGCAATCTGGGTTCATGTACAAGTAGCTCATAGACATTGGTAACCTCCCCTCCCCTCAGTTAATTGTGAATGCATCGTTAGAGGGCCAATGATAGCTCAACTCCAGAAGGAATTTCTGGTCACTGCTGACTGTCTCTGTGTATTCTACGATCATGATAGAACATCTGATGGATGAGAATTCTTACATCACAGAAAGAGGTCGCAAGTCCACATGGATCTCTTCAGTGTTCACTCTTTTCTTCTTCTGGGATTTTTTTTAAGAACTCCTCACTGTAGTTCTGAGATTTTCCGATGGACTCTCAGCTTAAGTAGTAACCTGTTCAACACTGCATAGTTTTGCAAGATCAGTTATGCCGATAACTCTTGCGAATTCTGATACCTTGGACCTAATCTTTAAGCAGAAGTACAACAAGTGTGTAATACATCACCCATAGCTACTATATTCTATACTAACTGTAGCTTCTGGGCAAAAGTCCCAAGAACCTTTCTGCTTGTTTATTTATTTGCATCCAGAAATAGGCAATATGTGGATCTCCAGATAGTGCTGAATTCCGGTTTCCATCAGGCAGAACCCATACAGCTAATAGTGAAGAACAATAAAAGACATCTGGAGGGCCGCAGGTCGTCCACTTTTGGCTTAGCTAAGAAAAACCATGCAAGAATGAATATTTATCTATCTATCTATCTATCAAATTTGTCACCACCCATCTCCCACCAGAGGGACTCTGGGCGGTTTACAACAGTAGTCAATAAAACAATAAATATATAATAAAATACAATATCTAAAATACAATATCTAAAAATACAGTTACAAATACAATAATTATAGATTAAAATAGGATCCAATACGCTGCCTCCATCTGACTGTAACTCATTCTCAGTAACTCAGGATGGCCCCGGGTGTTGCTGCTGCTTCTGTGCGTTTATGGCTGTTGTCTCATCATCTTTACTTTGGAAAAAAAAAGAACCCAAGTCTTTTTCACTGATCGAGTTTGGTTGGACAGTTGTTTATGTTAATCATTTGTCTGGCTTAGGAACGTAAGCAGTTTCCTTCTAGTAGCTTTCTAAGTTACAGGAAGTACAGCAAGGGTCCAGGTCTGACAGGAAACGCAGAGTTGATCCCTTCTGCTCCCTGCTTCAGACTGGGTCTCCCTTGGAAGGAGTCTTGTGGAAATCTGGATTCCTGGACCTCGGATTAAGCTTGCTCTGAGTTTATGGTGTTTGTCCAACTTTATGCAAAGTCCAGTGCGGACAATTTTGCCCAGGTCAGGAGCATACTGAGTGGGGTGCTGGGGGTTGGCCCCCCAAAGCAGTGGGTGGAGCCAGACCCCCCTCCCCCAATTCTGCTTCCCTTTAAATATAATTAATAGGATTAGAGTTGTGCACTCCACCATTCGCCCCTCCGGTTATGCATTGGTTACAACTTTGGGGGGTCTCTAGCCGAGTGCTGTTTATGTTCCCAGGGCCTCTGAGATGGTCTGGCCCTCATGGCTCCTCACAGAATATTCTCTTCGTAGTTATGGGAACTGTAATCCAATCCATTTTAAAGGGACCAGACTGAGGAACATTGGTCCCACCACCACCCCTCTGAAGCCTTGATCCACTCAGATCAATAGCCTCCTCCTGTTTCTGATGGTGGATGCCGCTTGGGGGGTCACTTTTGCGTTGATTTTATTCCCAGCTCTGAAAGATTACAGCAAATACCAGTGAAAGAGGCAAGGAGTAACTTGCAAAATTCTCTTACTGCCCAGAAGGTAAGAGAAGTGTGGGTAACTTCAACGTGTTTTCCCCCTTTGTACTTCCCGCTTCTCTTCGCTGAAGAGCTGCGGTCGTCAATAAAGAATGTAATACAAAACCATTTCCAGGGAGACCAGCCGGCCAAGCATGTATCTTGCGAGTTAATAACCGCTCAGCAATTAAGTGCAGGAACGGCAGAGGGAATTAGTTCGATAGGGAGCCTAATTCTTCTGGACCTGCAAGCTTTCTGTGTTACGGAGGGATTTATTTTCCTGGGGGAAGGCAGGCTGCGAAGTTAGCCATCAGAGTAGGCTTGAAGGAATCCAGTCTGGAGTGAGATGGCTCGCACAGGGAGAACCAGACATTTACATCCCAAAGTAAACACCTTCAGTTATTGAAGATTGATTCCTCCCTCCTCACCCCCACCTCCACACACACACACACACACACACACACACACGCATGCTGATTGAGCAGAGCAGAATTTTTTTGGCACTCTTGGTGCCTTTGTCTCTGCCTAGTAGTACTTTTGCAGAAGTGATTGGCATAGGAAGTTGAAGACTTCCACTGGAGGCAGTGCAAAAAAGTGAAGATGGGGATTAGAAGGGGCTTTGATTGTGCAGTCACCCTACAGGTAGTCCTCACTTAACAACCATTCTTTTAGTGATGGTTCGGATTTACAATGGTGCTGAAAAAAATGGCTTATGACCGGTCCTCACACTTGACAACTATCGTAGCATCCCCCCCAGTCATGTGATTACAATTTGGGTGCTTGGCAACTGGTTCGCATTTATGACTGTCACAGTGTCCCGTGGTCATGTCATCTCCATTTTCAACCTTCCTGGCCAGTTTCTGGCAAGCAAAATCAATGGGGAACTATGTGATTCACTTAACAACCACTTGGTTCGCTTAATGCCAGCAGTGATTCACTTAACAGCCCCCGCAAAGAAGGTCATAAAATCGGGTCAGATTCTCTTAATGGCTGCTTTGCTTAGCAACCGAAATTCCAGTCCCAGTTGTGGTTGTTAAGCGCGGACTACCTGTATTGACCCCGCTCCCTCAGAAATCCCTGCCAAAGTGTGTTCTTTGTGTGTTGAAATGGGAATTACTTCATGGTGCTTGCCTGAGAATAAGAGAGGAAGACGGAGAGGGTTGACAACAAGGATATAATTGCCAGCAAAAAGTCCTAAGGAATGGGAAGTGGGAGAGTCAGAGTCCTGTTGGAAAATTAAATAGCTGTACAGATTTTAGAAGCAAAGGCTGAAGTAGGTCCTTTGCTAGTGTGTTGCCTTCTTCCTGCTGATGTTCTGCATTGAATACGCAAGGTAATAATTATTGCTGGGAGAAGAGCTTTAGAGCTAACAAGGAAGTCTGATAAAGAGCCTGGAAAAATAGCCAGGGGATATTTAAAGAGGCTAATTGAAGGTGGCACAGAGAGAGACGCTTTGTGGCGAGCAAATATCGAGCCTCAGTGATGCAGAGGCAAGGCAGGTGGAAACCGGCAGCAGCTACCATATGCCACCGTCACCTCCTGGAAGGAGACCTCGTAGTAATGACTTCTCTGAGTGGAGCCCAGCTTCCTGGGATCTCATCGCACATCCTTGGCTCCCCTAGAAAATTAGTTAGCCCTTGTTTTCTTCTGTAATGGTTTCTTGACTTCTAAGTCTTGCCAACAGCTCTGGCATTTCCATAAAGAGAGCTTTGGACTATTTTGATGTATAATTTTATGATACTTTGGAGGCAGGCTCAGTAAGTGATCCAGGATGGCTGTCTCAGGGGAGGGCAGATCTCCGGGTCTCCTCTGAACTTGGAAATCAGCTGGAACCGAAGAAAGATTAACATACGCTCCAGTCAGGAAGTTCTGACTCACGTTGTGCTCTTCAAAGAGGTTCCCTGAGCAGCACCTTGCAATAATTCGGCTTGGCAGGAGACCTAGAAGACTACCCAGCAGAGTCCATAACTGGTGCATTGATCTAAGTTGGGGAGAGGGCATCCATGCCGTCTTGGCCCCCAAAGCTAGTGCTGGACTCCCAAATATTTTGGGGCTGCAAACCTAGTGCAAGCAGGGATATTCATTCAGGAACTCGACACCAGCTCCTGGTTCAACAGAATCACGGTGCCTCTGACCGATCAGTTTATTAGCCTCCTTCAGCCATTTCTGATGCTCACTCCCCATTTTCGCATGCAAGCACACACTTGCTCAGGCAGACCTCACCTTCCACCCTGCCAGCTAAAAATACTGAAAGGGAGTGACCCCTGTGTCAGAAACTCTCTATGGGGAGAAGAAAGGCCAGCAAAACCGCTCCATTCCCAGTTTTGGGTGTTTTCGTTCTTGGCTTCTTTCATACTGAAGAACTGCCATGTGCCAAAACAAATGCATGGTGGTGATAAAAGCAAACAGGAATGTCTGTTGGACCACAGGAAATTTCCTGTACAGGAAGAGATCTTTGGAACTTCCTGTGGAGGAGGGCATGGTGGGGTTTTTGGCAGGAGGCTCTTGACCACAGCTGCAGTTGGTTGGGCGGAGGGAAGTCGGGGCACGCCAGGGACGCAAGAAGGGCAGAAGTCTGTCCGGGGACGGTTCAGAAATAGAGCTTGAAATGCATCCTTTTCCTCCCCCCCGCCCCAAAAAAAAATTCTGCAGGGACAAGCTTTCATACAGAGTTGTGGGTCTGTGGTAGAAGTTGCTGATGGCCAGGAAGCTAGAAAAATTGTGGCTGGATTCTTCCCCCATGAAAGAGAAACCTTTTCCTGGCAGCCAAAGGAAGACAGAAGATTGTTTGCTGCAGTCCAGATATTTGCTGCATTAAAGTTACTGGCCACTCAGGATCACTCCAGCTCATGCACCTGGCCAGGTTGCTGTGAAATGTTCAGTCTGGATCCAGGTGGAAGGAAGGAGGCTGAAGGCTGAATAAATAAAGCTCCAGGGCTTCAGGTCTCAGTTGCTCCTTCACCAGCAGAACAGAAGAGCTCAAGGAAGTCAGGACTGGAAAATGGGTTTGTTTTTACGTGGGATGGTTTGTTCATTATAAACAGGACTTCAGACAGCTATGGTCATTTTGCAAAAACTTTTAAAAAATCCCAAACCCTTAGAGAATGTATTTGCCAGGCTTCTTCAAGTCAGCCTGCAGTTTTCCTGGGAAACTTTTCTAGAATGACAGTTCACCAAGTTGTGGCGATCAGTACGATAGAAGTTCTTGCCCCGTGCACGTTTTTCGGTTATTTCGGTGTTATGGATGCAAATAAACTGGGCAGATTTTTGAAGCCCAGTAAAACCAGCTCAATCTCTTTACGTAATTTGGATAAAAATGCCCCCTAGGTTCTAGGGCGTCCATGAGAGAATGGGTCAAGAAAGTCAAAGTGGCTGCTGCAACCGTATGATTGAAGCCCCACCTCCACATTCACGTTTGACACACACACAGACCCCACAGGCAGCCCTTCCTTGTTCTGTCTTCCACATACATAAAGTGTATAGGGAATTAACTCATCCACTTATCAAGTGTGTAGGGAATTAACTCATCCACTAATTGTAGCTTAAAATCCAGAAGCTATGTTGCTCCAGTCTTGATCCAAAAGGACCCTTTTGAGCCATTATTTCATTCCTGTCTGTTCTTATTGAACATGTTTCCTCTGCTTTTTTGGCATTTTACTGTATGTGAGCAGACCTATAGGATGGGCTGCAACAGGGGAGTAATCCTGCTTCACCCTTTTACTGTGACTAGTTCTCAAGCCATATCAACCCCTTGATATTCTGAGGAACTGAGAACAATGAGCTGGCAGTGATGATAAGTTGGATGAGGTGTCAGAAAGATGATGAAATGCTGCTAAGACTCCATCTTGCCTTCTGGCCTTTCACAACAAGGACTATAAAGAAAGACACAGTAGCGTCACCATTGCAGATCCTTGGTGTTGTCCAGCTAAGCTCTTCAGGAAGGTGCAGGAGGCTCCAAGTTGCAACAATTTGGGCCTCAGACCCATCATGGCTAGTTGTTGCTAGTTGCCAGGTCAAAGACGTGGAGAGCCTGCCTAGGGTGCAGGCTGAGGGTGGTGCGTTTGCTTTACAGGTCTGTCCCATCCCGGTTGTAGCCTGGTTTTGGAGCAGAAACAATCATGGTCAGTCTAGTGGATATTTTACATCATAAAGTGGAGGAACAACGCTATTCTTAATAGTTCAGTTGCTTGGAATTGGGTTGGAGTTGGGCCAATTCCAAATTGAATTAATTAAATAAACGAACTTCCCAGACCAGCTGCAACCCTGAAATTAGTTGGTACTGTCTCATCCAATGATTAATTAATTCTGTTTAATGTTTTAAGTCTCTGTCAAGGTTGTTTGATGTATAAAGCCCAACCTTTTTAGGAGATCTCCTCGGAAAGTGTCTTCTGGTGCTTTTTCTTACAGAGGTTTTCACTGGGTTGCTTAATCAACAGAGGAAATCAGTTATTAGTTTTCTAAATATGTAGTGAGCTAGATTTTTATAGTGTTATTGCTGTTGTTAATGTTTAACTTGATTATATTTTCTTTTTTCCTTGATGTTACATGTGATCTTTGGAAGCTAAGATCTTGGGAGCGTTTTAATGTAAAAAGGAGCTAATAAATATTTTCAATCAGTCAATCAATCAATGACCCATAAGGCTGACATGTTTTTTCATAATAGAAGCTGAGATTCTGAAGAAACTGCCTCCTCTGTGTCTAACATTCTGAATTTTTGCTGACTTTTAACTCTAGAATAGGACTTATTTTAGCTGGGAGCAGATTCATAATACAACTTTATCCCTAAATTCTTGCAGGTGAGCCTTGTGGAATTTCACTCTCAGTGAAACCCTGAAGAGGAAGTCAGTTGAAGTCATTCATTCTTTCTTTGGGATAGACTTGCGTAGGGTCCTGCTTGAAGTGTGTCCCAGCAGTTAAGAGGGGGCAGGGTTTGTATATATTGGTCTATTTTGGAAATAGTTCTTCCCACCGTCTGGAGCAATCTCTGCTACTTCTGCTTTCCTGGAGAATTAAAAATTAACTAGTAGCTGTCGGATTGCCTGAATAATGTTGATGCAGATTCAGCCAGGAATTTGCTCGCCTGCTTCCTATCCGACCAAGGCAGGTCACCTCCAGCTTGACTTCCTTGTTCTGTTCCTGGAACTGAATAATAAATTCAGCCGCCTCACCAGAATGACCTAAATGCTATTTCAGCTTGTCTCTGCCTGTTTTCGTTATACCCCAAAGCCCTTTGTTTGCCTGATAAGTGTTTCCCCACAGGAAATTTCCTGTGACGGAAAAGGCAGGGGAAGCTTCCTGTCAAGGCCAGATGCTGGGGAGGCCAGATAATAGCAGGGGTTCAAATCTCAGGTTGCAGCAGCTGACTTCAGGGTGGGCTGACTTCCTTGCACAGCAGCAGCCTGTCAGCCCCAAAACCTGAAGGGTCTGTTAGGAAGAGCATGGAACAGCCTACCAAGTTCTTCCTGAAGATCTGACATTTCTCTTTTGAATGATGCTTCCATGGTAGCAATCAAGGACAACTGCAGGGGGAGGCCAAAAAAGTGAAGATGGTGGCTGTCTGCATGCAATGAATGCCCCACCCTCTAAGGCCTAACCCTAATCTCTAGGGCAGTGTTTCTCCACCTTGGCAGCTTGAAGATGTGTGGACTTCAACTCCCAGAATTCCGTGAGTTGAAGTCTACACATCTTCAAGCTGCCAAGGTGGAGAAACACTGCTCTAAGGAAATCTTGGATTTTGGCAGATGTTGTTCTCAAAGTATCCCTCCTTCTCCAACCAATTTTCTTCTTGCTCATTGCTGCCGTAGGAAACTGTGCAGCGTGGGCATCGACGAGGGTGGGGGAAACATGCAATGGCCTCATCACACATATCCTGGCCTCATCACACACATTGTGTGATTGGTGTCCTGCACGGTTAGGTTGCAATGCACATTATATTGTTGGGGCTTCTTCTGGATGCCTGTGCTGGGCCAGGGGAATGAGTTGGAGATGTTGAGAGACCTCTGGAAGCAGGCCAGGGGGCCTCTTGTGGGCAGTTATGGGACTGGGCATGTGGTTGACCAAAGTCACATACTTTGCACTGTTCATGAGTCAGAAACCGCCCAGAGTAGCTCTTTAGTTAAATTTTATTTATTTATTTATAACTAATTAGGATGCTTGGCTCTTGTTCTGTGACAGCAAGATTGGCAAAACAAGTTGCAGGAGTAGTTATTATTTACATGTTGGGCTTTGGGAAAAAATAATTAGTATTAAATGTCTGTCATGTACCTTAGCAGATGGAAACGAGATGGTGTGGCTGTTGGTAGACAGCTTGCAAAACTGAATTGTCTCTTCTGTTTTTACCTCCTTCCTTCTCTTCAATTTCCTTCCTTCAAACTCTGCTAAATACTCTGCTCTTTGATCATCTGTTTCCTTTCTTTCCTTCTTTTTTCCCTTTCTGTTGCTTTTCTCCCCATGCAACTCACAGGCACCTGTGAGTTTGGCGGTGATGATACATCGTGCCTGTCAAGGCTTCTATGCACAAATGACTCCAGTTGCCTGATTTACATGGTGACAGCATGATACAAATGACAAAAAGCTGCAAGCTAGAAGAAGTACCAGTGGTTTTGAGGAACTATGGTCTACCTCACCCCATTCAAGGTGTCCACAGCGAAGTGGGACAATCCCCACTTGCCGTGCATCACTGGACAAGCCCCTCCTTAACAATACTGCGGTGTGTAGCATCATCACTGTGCATGCTCCGATGCTGTTAAAGTACATCTCATTCTTTGCTTGCCAACAAAAAACAGGCTGGCCTGCTCCTGTTGGCTTGTTTTTTGCCAGCAAGAGGAAAAAAACACATCACCGGAAAGTTATGTACAGTATTCATGTCTTGCTGCCCTCTGCTTGGTTTTAAAAATCTGGGAATCAGCTGAGTTCACTGGTTATAGTGTGGACACCTATCAAATATTTTACATATTGGTGGTAGTTAATACTATTACTTTAGTTCTTTGTGGCTCTTTTAATAGATTTATATTTTTCATGAGAGATCATCCAATCTGTTTTACTGTACGGCTGATAACAAATGAAGTCTTGAGCTGGTGTGTTTAGAAGCAAATTTATTTTCCCAGGGCTTGGGGTAAGTATTTAAAAAAAAGATGAACAAAGGCACAGTTTAGAAAATCAATGTTTTGTGTAACTAAACCCACTTTTCACCCTACATTTAGCAAGAAAAGACATGCAGAAATCCCAGTGAAAGAGATGCAATCCACTAGGCTAAAGAGGAATGGAAGTGACAGATGCCCCATTTTTTTTTAATACGTTTGTCTGCAAATTGCAAAAAGGAGTCGGTGATATATTTCTCCTCCTCCTTTGCTCAGTGTCTCTGTAATCTTGTTCGGTGGTGTTTAAAGGCTTGAAGTTTAAAGGTCTGAAGGCTTTGTTGGCAGTGATTATGGTTAGTGACATTTCCCCCCACTTCCAAAAATAATTGCAGAGGGTGCTGTATGGATCCCTTGCAGAAGCTTCTGATATGCTCTACACCGCTTTAATTTGATTTTCAATAGCCCAGAGAGCAGCTCAGTTATCAACCCTGGGGTAGTTCTTCCAGGGCCTTTAGTGGGGTTCCCCACTTGCGTGTGCAAGAAGTTGCAGGGAAGGAATTGTAAGCACAGTTGTGCAGACAGGACCGATGGGAGTGAAGCAATGCTACTCTTCAAAACCATTGCATCAGTGCATATCCTACTGAGGTGGATTCTGGCCAGCTGGGCCTGCAAACTCATTCTTTGCCCTTTCTTCTACTCAGTTCGCACAGTTTTCAGTTCTCCTTCCTAGAGTGGTTTCAACTCTCACTCCGAAATTGATAGTTCTGTCTGTGTCCCAGGGAACACGTGATGAAATGTGCGTTGGGACATTGCAGAGGCAAAGGGGTGGAATTGGGGTTGCAGGTTTCCCAGGGAGCCACGTCGTTTTGGAGTTATCGTGGCTGGGAACGGACGCCTCCGTGGCCTGGTGTCAGCCCCACCAGGTAGGCCAGGCCAGGAAGTCCACTCCACAGGACAGCTAAAACTGCTTTTATTGGGATTGACTATAACGAGAGACTCTCCCAGTTCTGGTGGTGCTCCTTCTCCTTATACACCGGTGAACTAGGGACGTGTCTGTCTGGGCCGCTTGCAAATCCTATTCTTGACTTACAAATGCTTCATCCCTCTTTGCCTAGGCAGTGGCTCCTGCGAGTCTCTGTCAAGGTCACCTTCCTGCCTCTCTACCCCTAGGGTGTGGATGGATTGCGAAAAGCGAATTCCTGGGAACCTACCTTGATATTCTGCACAGCAGAATTGTCACATATATTATGCTTTGCTTTCAGTCTCGCTCTTCTCTGCATATCGGAGCACTCTGCCTGTGAATCAGCGTTAGGTAAATTCGCTCAGAAAGTTGCCAAGATTTCGTTTTCCGGTGCCAAAGTACCAACACCAGCTGGTTGCCCTGCATTTTCGCGGCACAGATGCTGACTCGCCATTGCTCATAAGCAATTCCCACAGAAGGGGGCCGTGAGATCGAGACATTCTGAGAAATTATTCCAAAGTCAGTAGGTGCGGGGAGCCCCGGACGCTCGTTCACAGAGGAGCCTGCCCCGTCGTCTGTCAGATTCCTGTCCTGGAGGTGTGTCATTAAGAGTGGCTGGTCCAAGGCCTGGACGGTGGAACGACACGCTTGAAAGAGAGCAAAGGGCTTTTTAGCAGTTGCCAGGGTATTCCCTGCACATAACGATAGGGAACTTTTATTTCGGCGCTGTGATTTGCATTGCTCTCCCGGTTGCAGAGAATTAGAGGTAATGGATGCGCTCCTTAGCAGGCGAAGGTGTCTTTTACCCTAGCGTGTTTTGTGCAAGAAACAGCCGGTTCTTCCCACACATGTAATAAGGCATGTTTTCTGCTCAGACCGGCCATGAATTCCTTTTGGAGTAACCCAGCCCAGATAGATGGTGCTCTGTGAGACTGAGAGGAAAAACTCAGCAGCATTTGCTGGACGTGGGCTTGAAAAAGCTAGGCCAGGTCAGAACTGGATACTAATGGGATGGGAGACCGCCAGAGAACTCCGAAGGTCAGAATAACATCCCAAAAAGAGGTGATGGCAAAGCATTGTCATTGTGTGGCCAGGAAAACAACATCAAGAGTTGCTCTCCAGTTGAAGGAGACTTTCCTACAGGTAGTCCTCACTTAACGACCACAATTGGGACCGAAATTTCGGTTGCTTGGCCAAACGGTCATTAAGTGAATCACCACAGTCATTAAGGGAAACATGTGGTCATTAAGCAAATCACATGGTCCCCCATTGATTTTGCTTGCCAGAAGCCAGCCGGGAAGATCAAAAATGGCAATCATGTGACCCCGGGACACTGCGATGGTCATAAATGTGAACCAGTTGCCAAGTGCCCAAATCATGACTGCGGGGACACTGTGAGGGTTGTAAGTGTGAGCACCAGTTGTAAGTCAGTTTTTTCAGCACTGTCGTAAGTCTGAACCGGCACTAAATGAATGGTCGTTAAGTGAGGACTACCTGTATTAGTTTTTCCTTTCCCTTTCCAATGGACTGGCTGAAAGATACTTCTGCATTGCCGTTGTGTATTGGAGAGGCCGCACCTAACAACTTTCTTCCTGACCCCTAACTTCGCCTTGATGTTGCTAACCAAGGTTTTTTCCACCCTCTCTTGTGCAGCAAATGCCTTTTATCATTTCCTCCTTCCTCATTTTTGTTATCTTTTTCATTTCCCCATTCCACCGCATGATTTCTTTTTTCTGGCTAAGTGTAAGAGTGGGAAGTTCCTGGTCTAAATGTCACCTTTTAAAAAGCGACTGCAGGGAAGCAACTGTTTTCTCAGCTTTAGTGGGGCCGGCCCACCTTGTGGGGCAAGATTAGTAATGCAGTTACACAAAGCGGGTCATGGTGAGCCCCCGCCGATCAGTCCTTTGGACTTCGGTTTAGCACATCTCGCTCAGAATTACGTCGTCGAATCTCTTCTCCGCCTCATTTACTGAAAATGGGAAGTTGGAAAAGAGGTTTTTTGCTGCCCCCTTTTTCCATCCTTGGGTCTTGCATCAGTGCCAAGGAGCATTTCCAGCTGCAAGACCAATTTGTGCCAAGTCCCGATCTTGAATGGAGCAGAAATTCAGATGAGTGCCTCCCTCCAACTCCTGCTGTGTTTCATTGATTATAGGAAAGATTATTGGAAAAATGGATTGTATCAGTTGTGTCAAGCTATGGAATGTGCTGAGAAAAATGGGAGTCCAGAACCTCTCCTTGTCCTCATGAGAAACGTGTCAGGAAGCCACAGTCCAGATGGAACACGACGAAACAGGTTGGCTCCTGGTTGGCAAAGGAATGGCTGTGTACTCTCCCCTTACTCATTATTCAGGCTATATGTGGAATACACCTTGAGGGAGGATGGATTGGAACAAGGTAACTGTGGTTTTAAAACTGGAGGAAGACATACCAATAATTCGTGCTGTGCTGGTGATACTACCCTGATAGCTGAAAGTGCAGATGATCTGCTGGCTCTAGTAATGGAAGTCAAGGAGTGCAGTGAAAAAATGGGATTAAGGTTAGATATAAAGACCAGCAAACTAACAAAAACAGGTACAGCAACCGGACATAGAACTTGCAGTGAAGATATTGAAGCGGTAGATCCGCATCAAGAAATATGCCGCAGACTAGCACTTGCTAGAGTAATCATGAAGACCTTGGAAAAGGTCTGCAGCGTTGGAAGACCTGAAGGACCAGGTTGCGGACAGGTCCTCTTGGAGAAAATCTATGCGGCCACTAACAGTCCATACTGACGTGATGTCACATAATCAGTCAATCAATTGGTCAATCACTAAGTGGCAGCCAAGATTTAGGAATTTCTGTATCCTTTTGCTATCATGGACTAGGCCATCTGGAGTTTTCCAGCCTAGGTAGAATAACCCTAACCCTAGCAAATAGGCAGCTAGTACTAATTGCATCAAACGAGAAGTGCAGAAGAGCCCAGTGGCATGTTGTTGTGGTGGTTGCATCTCTCTATGCATGCATGCATGCATGCATGCCTTTGAGTTAGTCTTGACTCCTGATGACTGCCCCAACTAGTCCCTGCAGTTTTCTTCAAACATTTCAGTCTCTCAGTTGCTAGCCTGGTGCCTTAACCATAACACCAAACTGGCTCTCTGGTTATTGTGGGTTTTTAGGTCACGCCACGGGCTACTGTAGGTGTTTCTTCAGAATCACAGGGCATTTGTTTCAAGCCCCCAGTGAGGCAGACCCACATCTTCTGTGCCAATGAAACATCTGTGGCCAAGACTTACAGGTGGCAAAAGCATTTCTAGGAAACCACCTAAAGTTAACATTCTGGGATACCTGAACTAGGGCCAGGGGAATTTTGTGAATCTGCTCCTTGAGTCTAACTCCTTCCTGATTTATGGCTTTATTGCGGAGCTGTTTTGTTCTGTTCCCTATTCTGCTCTATTCTACCCTGTAGAATTGGTTTTTATGACAGATACAAGGGGAGAGAACTATTGTTCAGAGAACTCAAGTCCAAAGCCTTCTCAGGTACATGAAATTTTAAATCTTTTGGAGCTTGAGGAAGAAAAGCCAGAAAGGGCCTCCATCCTAGTGGCCAACTTCCCAGTTGATTTTAAAGTAAAATCTCCTACTGGAGTTCAACTCCTGAAGACTTTGTGGGCTTTGCCAGGGAGTTTTCTTAGCAATAACATGGAAGTGCTTTGCAATTTAACTTCCTCCAGAGTGTTTTTTTGACTTCTCGGTCTAGCCTAAAACTCCAGTATTTCCTGCTGGTTCCCAATTCAGATCCTTGCCACATCCAACCCTGCTTACCTTTTCAAGAATAGCCAAGTCTGGATTGGCTCCCACCTATCTGGGCATGGTCAATGTGTAATAAATGAAATATTGCTGCCCCCTAGAACGAGTAACACATTAGGTCCTCCTTCCCGTCTACTCTGGACAGTTCTGAACATCAGATTTCCAGAATGATACTGACAGATTAGAGCAGGTCCAGAGGAAGGTGACAGAGATGATGCAGGGACTTGGGATGTTCAGCCCAGAGAAAATAAGATGGAGGAGAGAAACTGCATCACTGTTCAAGTACATAAAAGGATTCCATGGGAAGATGGCCATGAACTGTCTTCATGGCCACAGACACTGGGACCAGAAGTGACAGATTAAGTTGTCGCTACCTCGGTTTCTTTCTTAAATATAAGGAAAACACTTCCTAATGACCTGAGCAAGCCTACCGATGGAGGTAGTGGGTTTTTCGTCTCTGGAGGTTTTTAAGTAAAGGCTGGACAGGATGGTGTAATTGTTTTTCCTGCAGAGGGTTGGACTGGATGATCTTTGAGGACCCTTCCAACTCCACAATTCTGGGATTCTGTGCATCCGCTCCAGGCTTGTAACTGGAGTTGTGCAGGAGTCCACTCAGCTCCGTCGTCATATAAAATGAATCCGAGGCAGGAATGTTTCTGCCACAGACCTGGGGCTGCATGTATTGTGTTCATTTTGGAAATCTGGACCCTTTTAAGGGATGCTTAATTATTGTACAGAGTGTGTTGTTTCCCTTTAGTGGAGGAGGAAATGAAGCCCAAAAACAGTCCAGTTCATTTTCTTTGGTTTCAGGAAGAAAGTTGGAAGATGTTCAGCAAGTGCCCTGGGTTATGTCAGCAGCTGGGAGGGTTGATGGAACAGGATTTTCAGTCTCGTTCCAGAACGGGGCCAAATGCTTCCAGGAAGCTCTGCCCAGGAGTTGGGAAGATTTATTTCTTCATCTCAAAGGCTCCAGGGCTTTTTTTTTTTAAATCAATAGGCTTTTCTTAGGTCTTTTAAATGAGGTCCTTTCTGAAAACAGAGAGAGAGAGAAAACGTTACTCGCTTCTTGTTGATTTCATTTAGCGTGACATCATCTTATGCATCTCTACAGGAAGAACATAACTCACATTTTAAGGTATCTAAATTAAGAGAAATGTCCAGCAGAGAAAAGAAAAAAACAAGTCCCAGGAGTGTCTGTGGGAGGGGTCAAAAACAGTCAAGATGGCATCCAGCACCTGGATTGAAGACCCACCCCCTTTTTTGCACATGCACATAAAAAAGGGGTGGGTCTTCAGTTGCAGGTCAGAGGTGCCATCTTGACTTTTTTGACACACATATATCACCCACGGATACCTGTCTCTGGGTACACACACCAGAAACTGAAAAAGTAAAACTGAAATTGAAAATGTGAAAAAGAAAATTGAAAGTGTACATATCAAAAGCAAATAAAGGGGGTCAGGTGCAGAATTAGCTGTGGGATCAGTAGGTTCAAACAGAAGTGATGATATGATCGATATGGCCCGAAGAAATCTGATGGCAGTCCAGGGTAGATATGGAGCCT
Source organism: Candoia aspera (assembly GCF_035149785.1). Classification (NCBI taxonomy): domain Eukaryota; kingdom Metazoa; phylum Chordata; class Lepidosauria; order Squamata; family Candoiidae; genus Candoia; species Candoia aspera. The sequence goes on from NC_086159.1 coordinate 82,115,087, forward strand.
GGAGAATAATGAGAAGAACCTGGGACTCACCATGAGTAGAATCTGGCAGGGTTGCTCATCAGAAAGACAAGTTAGCCAATCAAACAGCTTCAGCTTCATCGGGCAAACAGCTTCACTGGATATTTGCTTCCTTGAGAAAGGAAGTCTTCTCCTCAGCCTTAAGGAAGGGGTGGTGTGTCCCCTCTTCAAGAAGCTGTCTCTGGACCCAACAATCCTGGACAATTTAAGGGAAGGTAGTTGAGAAGCTGGTTGGGCTTCAGCTCCAGAGGACGCTGAAGGAGACAGATGATTTGGACTTCTGTCAGTTGGGTTTAGGCCAAGTGAGGGAGCATTGTTGAACTTCTTGATCTCTTGATGTGAATGGTCCTTGATGTCTCAGGGGCTTTCAGTGTCTTTCTGTGTCCTTCTGGGCCAGCTGCGAGCTTTGGGAATGGGAGGCATCATTTTGCGGTGGGTCTCCTTTCTCTGCAGCCAGTTTCAATCAGTGTGTTGGGGCAGAAGTTGTGCCTGCAGCCTCTTATTTGTGGGGTGCTACAGGGCTCGATACTGTCTTGCCTCTTGTTTGTCATGAAACCTCTGGGGGAGGTCATCCGCCAGATCCCGGGCCAGCCAAGTGACGCTGTTGAGGTCCTGCCCCAGTGTCTGGAGGCCGTGTGGGTCTGGATGGGGAGGAACAGTCTCAGGCCCAATCCTGACAGGACTGAGTTTCTGTGGATATTTGGCCCCCCTGGGTCAGAAGTGTTTTTGCCATTGGTCTTGGATGGGGTTGCACTTCAGTGCTAGTGCACAACTTGGGGGTCAGCTTGGACTCATAGCTCTGCTCAAGGAGCAGGTGATAGTTATGGCCAAGTGGCCTTGCACAACTGCATCTTTCCTGAACCATCTCTCATGCCTTGGTCACCTCATGCTTGGACTATTGCAATGCACTCTACATGGGGCTGCCCTTGAAGACCACTCGGAAGCTACAGCTGGTCCAGAATGCAGCAGTGCGGGCAGCAATGGGCAGGCCTTCTTATGCCCATGTGACACCACTTGTCTGTGTGCTGCATTGGCTGCCAGTGGGCATCCAGGGGCAATTCAGGGGCCTGGTTATCATCGTTGAACCCCTTCCCCACATGGTGTTTCTGCCCATCCAGTGAGATCAGGCAGAGTAGGCACTCTTGTCAAAATATGAGAGTGATTTTTGGTTTTTCCTTTAAGAAGTGACATAACCCTTTGTACGCCACAGAGTTGCTTTGTGTGAGGTGGGCGGCTATATCAATGTGATTAATAAACAAACTTTGTAAGTGACTTAATGATGTATTGAAAAACTGTCATCTTCACAACATTTGAGACCGCATGTTTTGTTTATTTGTATCTTACTAATTGTACTTTATTCCCTTATTCTTTTTTTATATCTTTTATCCCTCATGGTTTATATTATTTTTTAAAAAAATCTTTAGTTAAAAAAAGGAAATTGAAGTATTGGGAGGAAAAAACTTAACTAAAACATTGGAATGCATGCATTTTTAAAAATACTCTTCTAGCCCTCATGGTGTTGAATAAAATAAAACACAGACCTGGCATCATAGATCTGAATGTTTGGAAGGAACGAGGCACCAGTAAACACAGCTCTATTTCTGTGGCTCTCCAAGCCTTGAGTTGATTCATAGTTTTGAATTACCAGGCTGGCAAAATAGCCCACTTTCCTTTATTCCAATCTTCTGTTCTGAAATGCCCCCGTGGCTGCCCTTTCTAGCTTTGATTTCAAAGCTGGCGTGTTTTTGCCAAGGTTGCGTGGCTCGGCAGAGTCCGGAGGCTGTAATTAGCATCCAGATGATGTGCAGGATTTGCCGTGTGTGTGTGTGTGTGTGTGTGTGTGTGTGTGTGTCTAGTTTCCCACCCAACTCTCCATTCTGCCACCCACTTGTTGAATCGTTCTGTGGGTCAGTCACCACCTCCGTGCCCTGAAGCATCTCAGCTTGTTTTTGCTTTCTTCCTTTTCCTCTTCTTTCTGCCTTCTGTGTTGGTTTTGTGAAATGTCCTGATGGAGGAGGAGGATTTGGGGAAGAATAAGTACTGTTGCAACCCAGCCTTTCCCCTTTTAATTGTGCCCCAGTGAACTGTAACTCTTGTCCTGTTGAAATAAAATGGAATAGGAAGAACACAACGCAGCAGGCATTTGAGCAAGCACATAAAAAAAGTCAAGACAGCAGTGGTGATGCACATGAAAAGGGGGGAGGGCTTTGATGGCCCAGTTGTGGCTGCCATCTTGACTTTTTTGACCCCCTGTGGATGCCTTCTCCTTACACTTTAACTCTTGGCCTGAAGTAGTAGTTAGAAGGAGGTGTGCAACCTCAGTCTGGTGTACAACCCCAATCTCTCCATATCTGAGCTGTCAGCGCAACGCAAAATGATTTTATTTTTTGCCTGAGACATTGATGGATTGGATGGGAAGGGAAGGGAAGAAATAAAGAATTGAGGGACATTAACAGTAAAATCAGCGGGGAAAATAGCTCACTGCAAACTTTTTAGAATTTAACGGCTCCTGTTAAGCTGTTCAGTTCATGAAAGGACCCAAAGAGGGGTTATGACGATACTGTAATTCAGTTGCTTTGGCCTGGAGAAATTGTGTCCTTCCGAAAAGAATAACCTTAGGAGAACTGAATCTCTTTTTCAGTCTGTAGCTTTCCTGCAATGTGTTTTATACAGTCCTTTCACCAGGCTTGCAGCCAAACAGAAGAATTTGCCACTTTGGCATAAGTATTACGCTGGTTGGCTGAAAAAGTGTTGAAAGCGCCTTGCGAACTGCATGCTGATGATATTACTGAGGCTTACTAGTGTCAAGACGTAAAGCATTACTCATTTGTAGCAGATTCGTGAGCGGGAAAATGTAGAAGCAGTGAAAGACTTTGTATTTCTAGGTGCGAAGATTACTGCAGATGCTGACTGCAGTCAGGAAATCAGAAGACGCTTAATCCTTGGGAGAAGAGCAATGACAAATCTCGATAAAATAGTTGAGAGCAGAGACATCACACTGACAACAAAGGTCCGCATAGCTAAAGCAATGGTGTTCCCCGTAGTAACATATGGCTGCGAGAGCTGGACCATAAGGAAGGCTGAGCGAAGGAAGATGGATGCTTTGGAACTGTGGTGTTGGAGGAAAATTCTGAGAGTGCCTTGGACTGCAAGAAGATCCAACCAGTCCATCCTCCAGGAAATAAAGCCAGACTGCTCACTTGAGGGAATGATATTAAAGGCAAAACTGAAATACTCTGGCCACATAATGAGAAGACCGGACACCCTGGAGAAGATGCTGATGCTAGGGAGAGTGGAGGGCAAAAGGAAGAGGGGCCGACCAAGGGCAGGATGGATGGATGATATTCTAGAGGTGACGGACTCGTCCCTGGGGGAGCTGGGGGTGTTGACGACCGACAGGAAGCTCTGGCGTGGGCTGGTCCACGAAGTCACGAAGAGTCGGAAGCGACTGAACGAATAAACAGCAACAACAGCAAATTCGTAAGGGAGCATGAGAAAAGACAAAAAGTGGCAATAATTGCAGGGAACAAATGCAAATATCTTGATTATCCCAAATAGGGCACACATCCGTTTATCTTGTGTATGTTAGAAGATGCTAGAGAAAGAAAAAGGTCAAGATGGTCTTGAGTTGATCCCAACTCCTTGTTCCTACACCCATGTCACTTTCTTGCTAAGGAAGTGGCCACCTTCTGCCACCTCCCAGTCTAGTCTAACCTTTGGGAATTTCCTTGTGGTCTCCTGTTCAAGGACGGATCGGACATGACCCTCCTTAGTTCCAAGATCGCCAGGATTCCAGAGATGGTGTCTCCACAGTCTGACTAGATCCTTCATTAACTGGGGTGTCTCATCCCAGCAGATCACTTCACTATTCGAGACACGTCAGGGAGGTGCTTTCCTGGTTCAGGTGCTCAGGGCCCGGGTCTTTCGAAACCACACTCTTCCTGACCGACCACTGCTCTGGTTTGGCTGAGGTGTCACTGTGTGTCTCCCTATCTTGAAACGCGCCCTAATTTTAAATCAATTTGTAATGAGCAAGGTTCAACCTTTTGGCTTATTTTGCTCCAAAGAGGAAAAAGGAAATGCAGTTTTTTCCCTGTCTCCTAACAGAGAGGTTTTACAGAAAAAGAGTAAAGTGCAGTCTTCTGTATGTCTAGCAGTCCATCTTCCAGCAGATGGTGTCATTTCAAGTATGTCAAGCGTTGCCCCTTGTCGTGCTGATTTTTTAAAATACATTCTCAGTGATTTTAGAGGATTCGTCTAAATACCTAACTTAAATTTATGGAGGTCCCTCCCTGTTGGCTGTATTTGTGGACCCCTGGTGTTGAAGTTGTGTACAGATGATTGAGGAAACAGAACTAACTTTACTGAAACATATCTCCATCTAATTATTACTTGATTTAGGTAACGATCTCTGTTGTACACAATCCTGTTCAAAATTCAGCCCAACTGCAAACTCCTCAAATGCTCTTCCTCTGCTTGCCCATCTTCCAGACCGAATGCTGCAATTTGTGTAAATTCTCCAAATGGAGCGGTTTTGTGCACGTTCTTTATTCGGACATTTATTCTTCCTGCCTGACCCTAAAAATGTAATATACATGGACATGAATACAAGTGTCTTTGCTTCTCGTTAATGCCAGAATCAGGGAACTGCAGACCCGTCCATTTGCTTGTAGGTGAAAACTCTAAAATCACACCACAGATAGCTGAGTTTGGTATAGAGAGGAACAGAAAGTGTAGGAAACAGTGGCTTTTCTTTTATTCTTGTGCATTATCATGTTTTCCATTGCTCTTAGGGTACAGGACACCTTCCCTGCCCCGGCTCATTGCCTAATTAGGTGGAAAGCAGCATTTCCAGGAACAGGGAGTTGTGCTCCATGAAAAAAAGAGGTTTTTCAGGAAGTAGCAAAGGGAAGGCACTTAACAGTGTCTGTGTTGTGGTCAGTATCAGAAGACCTGTATCTGCCTCCTAACAAAACCATGAGTCCTAGCTTCTCTCACTTAATGCAAAGATAGGCATAGTTGTGCTTTTGGGATGCTAATTTCATTCATTAACCGCACTTTTCTGCTCCTGTCTCCGCCAAGAGGCTGTCTTCCTGATGGCATCCTTCTGCTGACTTCTCTACAGGTTTGCAACCCGTTTACTGGAGCAGGGACGACGTGGCTCAGTGGCTGAAGTGGGCGGAGAAGGAATTCTCCCTCAGACCCATCGACAGCAATACCTTTGAGATGAATGGCAAAGCTCTCTTGCTACTGACCAAAGAGGACTTCCGATACAGGTCTCCACATTCTGGTGAGTCATTGAAGACCTGAAGGAAATAGGGAATCTCTTACTCCGTTAGAGGGCAAAAATGCAACATCTGTTAGAGATTAGATGTGGAAGAGAATCAACTCCTTCAGTATTCTTTAAAAATCTTTATTGCGTTAATATTATTGCTATGAATATTTATTTACTGCAGAAACGTTGTACACCGCCTGATTCAGTTTAGATGGGGAAAAGAATTAAACCATAACATCAAACAAATTCCAGTTAACATCAACCCCATTTGGGTCATTATACAAGACACGGTGAAGGGAGAAATAAAAGAACCCCAAGCTCTTCCTTTGTAAGCGGAATGGGGAAAGGGAAATTGGTGGAAATCTGATTCATTCTCACCCCACAGCCTGCGCTTGGAGGGATAGTTGAGGACAGTCGTTGTCCTAATAGATATTAGTTGTTGATGCAAGTAGATGTCATAAATATATTTTAATAGAATAGGTCGCAGTCTTTCCCATTAAAAATAAAAACTAATAGGAAGCCAGTAGATATGCAAATGGGAGAATTCTGCTCTGCCTGTAATGTTACTAAATGTTATTCCTAAGTTTGAGTCTGTATTCCAAGCTGCTTTGGGTTGGGTGGCATCCTTGGCCTCTTCAAGTGGGTTCAGCATCCATGCAAGCAACACTTGGTGGATTCAGAGGTAGCAACCATAGGGTTTGGGTTTAGCATAGGAGGTGGTTGGGCTGATTTTGGAGGGATTCCTGTGTCATATAATGCCAGAGGTGAAGGTGGTTGGGCTGATTTTGGAGGGATTCCTGTGTCATATAATGCCAGAGGTGAAGGTGGTTGGGCTGATTTTGGAGGGATTCCTGTGTCATATAATGACAGAGGTGAAGGGGCCCTTTAGGCTGCCAACTCCAGTGCCTTGTTCAGTGCAGGAATCCAAATGGGAGCATCCCAGAAAGATGGCCGCCTGTCCCCCTCTTGAACACAGCCCACCAAGGGAAACCCGCCACATCTCTGAGAACTGTTTCTCTTAGGGAATTGTGCTTTCTTGACCTTCAACCCAAACCTTCCTTCACCTAACCTAAGTCCATTATTCTGGGTCCTGGATTCTGGAATGAGAGGAGGCAGGTCTCGGCCTCCCTCTGTGTGTGACGTCCTTTCAGGCATTTGAAAACTCCTTTCATACGGGTCTCCCCCCACCCCCTCCACCTGTCTCCTTTCAAGATGAAACGTTCCCAGCTCCTTCAGTCTCTTTGAGCAGCTTAATTTCTAGTCCCTGTTCATCTCTGTCGACTGTCTTTAGCCTGACCCAGCTTCCCTGAACTCTTCTTGACGGGTGCTGCTCAGAACAAGATAGAGCACTCCAAGGTGGGGTCTGATCAGTGGAGAATAGAGTGGCATGACTACTTTTTGTGATTTGGAAATCAGGCTTTGGTTGATACAGCCCAAAATTTCATTGGCCCTTTTTGCAGCCGTAACACCCTGCTGGTTCATATTAGATTTGTGATCAACTACTATTCCAAGATCTTTTTTCTATTATTTAGCCAACTATCCCCCATCCTTCATCTGTGCATTTGATTTTAGTTTGCTTAAATAAAGAACTTTACATTTGTCTTTGTTAAATTTCATTCCATTCCTTTCAGCCTGTTTCTTTAACCTGTCAAGATTGTTTCGAATTTTATTTCCATTTTCTAGAGCATTAACTATCCCACTCATTTTTGTTTGTGTCATCTGCCGATCTGATAAGCATTTCCTTCCCCCGACTCATCCAAGTCAGTAATAAAAAAATGTTGTGGGAGAGAGGATACAAAAATGAATATTGTGGCATGCCACTAGACTTGAAAAGGAGCCATTGATGATTAGTTTTTGAGTACAATTTTCCAGCCAACCATGTATCCATTTTATTGTTCAGTTAACTAGATAGCATATTAGAATGCCATGGGCGTACTTCGTCAATGTTTTGTTGAAATCAAGATATATTATGACTATAGCATTCCCACAATCTATTAGGAAATTGGCTAATTAAAAATTGAGGTAAGGTTAGTCTGGAAGATTAATTCTTGACAAATTCCTGTGGACTTCTGTTAATTGCCATATTGTTGCAAGGAGAATTGCCTTTTTATATTCAGTGACCCCAAAGACAGCAAACAGTCTTTAAAAATTAATTTTCCTGAGTTGGCTTTTTTTTCTTTCAGGTGATGTGTTATATGAGCTTCTTCAGCACATCTTGAAGCAAAGAAATTCCCATGTGCTGTTTTCTCCCTTCTTCCACCCTGGGAATTCTGTTCATGCTCCACCAGATGTCATGCTACATCAGAACCACGATGAAGGTAACGGCAATAATCTCTCTGTTCATGAAAAGCAAAATTACATAAAGAGTTCAGGTGGTGCTGTAAAAAGAAAGAGGACAGTTGGGGGGGAAAAAACAACCCTTCATATTATGGCAAATAGAATTGTGTGTGGTTTCCTGTAACAGTGATTTAAAAATTCTGAGTAAGTCTGTAAAATTAGAGCAGTGTTTTTCAAACTTGGCAGCTTGAAGATGTGTGGACTTCAACTCCCAGAATTCCCCAGCCAGCATGCTGGCTGGGGAATTCTGGGAGTTTGAAAAACACTGAGTTAGAATATTAATAATTCCCAGCTGCTGGGGCTAGGGAGAGGGACAGGTAGAGGGCTGTTAATTCCTGACTTTTTTGTTAACTTTTTGGGGAAAAAAAATAATAAAAATCCATGGGCGTTCAATTAAGGTTCATGCCCAGGGGCATCTGCATGTGCAACTCAAATAAAAAATGGCAGAGCTTCAATTGTGTTGTTTACACCTTGATTTTTTTATATATATACCCACACACCATAGACAGAATACCAAAATCAGTCCCTTTCCTGTGTCACCCTTCCCCCAGGCCTATGGAGGATGAAAAACACATGGAGACATGGAGTTTTTAGAGTACAGGTAGTCCTCACTTAATGACCATCCATTTAGTGACCATCCGGAGTTACGACAGTGCAGAGAAATAAAACCTGACTTATGACCATTCCTTGCACTTATGACTGTTGCAGCATCCCACGGTTGCATGATCACCATTTTTGACCTTCCCAGGAGGCTTCTGATAAGCAAAATCAATAGGGAACTGTGTGGTTCACCTAACAACCATGTGGTTTGCTTAATGACCGCCGCAAAAATGGTCATAAAATCAGATCCAGGTTCACTTAACAACCGCATCATTTAGCAACTTAAATTCCGGTCCCAACTATGGTGGTTAAGTGAGGACTACCTGTATCATGGCTTGGTATGGAGGCAATGGCTTTGACTCAGTTGGCAGCGGGCTAGATCGCTCTTACTGCTCTCGTCCCTTTTCTGGCAACATTGCTGGTGGGGAGTTTAGCCTGAGATAACCCTGGGCTCACCCTTGCAGGCAGCTCGAAATGGAACAGGACTTCAGTTGCACAGGTGCAGCCATGATCTTGACTTAGTTGACCTCCCGCCATGGACGCCCTTGTTTGCTAACCGCCTGTCCTAGATTAGCAGACTCTAGGTCCGTGTCCCGGAAAGCTGTTTTGTTGTAAACCAGGACTGTTTCTCACCCCCATCACCCGAGGACCTCACACCCCGTGCGTGGCCGGACATCGCCGCCGCCTGCCTTCTCCAATGCTCCAAAACCTCTTTGGTCCTTTGCTTTCACTCCCGGCTCCTGCAATTAAGCAGGAGGCTTGCATTTCTGATGGCCTCCGCCATAGGAACGAAAAGCTGGGGAAGGGCGTTTCGTTTGAATTACGGATTTACGTGCAGCCACAGATCCCTCTGGGCCGGTAGGACGTTGCAGGAGGAGAGCCAGGGTAGTCTAAGGTGGCCAAAATCGGGGGGGTCGGGGGGCTGCTGCACTTTCTCCAACTCACACCTGTTATTAAAAGGCAGAAGCTCTGGGGAGCGGCGTCTCCCTCCCTCCCGCTTCAGTTTATCACTCTGTGCTTCTGCCTTTTGAAAACAGGTGTGAGTTGGAGAAAGTGCAAGCAGGCTGGATGTAATCTTGGGCTGAGAGAAAAAGCCTTTCTGCCAGGGGTTCCCAGGCAGATCGCCGTCCCTCTCTTGAACACTTTTGACTCAACCTTCCTGTTCTCTGGTGTTTGGCAGAGGAACTGGGACAGCTAAATATAGTACGCTGTCCCCTTTGGGGGAAGTGGTTCCTTTGGGCTTGCTTTTATTATCCTGTGGGATTCTGTGGCACACACTTGCTCCGTCCAGCTCGCAGTGGCCAGGCAGGCAAGAGAAGCGCTCGGGGCATGCAAGGGTTTGCCACGAGTCTTAAGGTTAGCTTTGCAAAGTTCTCTGAAATGCGACACCTGCTTGCCACCAGCTTTGAGCATCCCTTCCAAGCTGCGTGCTGGGGCACAGTCTGTGCTGCAAGGAAGCTGCTAATATCCTCCAGAAACAGGGCCTGGAATTTGAAATTTAAGAATGCAAATCAGCCAACCACGGAAGAGGCTGCCGGTTGCATATCTGTACGATCTCCTGATCTGGACTCATCTGCTTCCAGTTTGTTTCAGAAAGAGGGGAGATTTCTGGGATCCAGAGTTGGTTTACCAATGTGTTCTTCCAGGATAGGTTTTTGCTTTTGCTTTTTAACTGTCCCAGCCTCATTTAAAGCCCTGGGTTTCCTGGTGTCTCTCATCCAAGTCCACTGAGGTCCACCATGCTTAGCTTTTTGAGAGCAGCCAAGGTTGTGCAGATGCTTGAAGGACGTCAGAAAGGAAGGGGTTCATTTTGCCCATCGAACCCAACCCAGCAACTCTGCAAAATGGCTTGTCCTTCAAGAAACATCTCACTATGCCTCTTCTACTAATGATGGAAGTGTTTCAGTCTTTTTCATTTGGGAATTCTTGCATTCAGCAAGGAGTTGGATGACTCAAAGGCCTCATTCAAAATTTATGGGCTGTGAATTTTTCCTGTGACTTGGAGCCAGAGTATCTTAGTGGGCAGACATACCTGAGCAGCAGTGTCATGAAAAGATGGCATATATTTTCATTTATAAGGAAAAGAACGTCTCACAACAAGTGCATGAAAGCTTGCAGCTAGGTCTGCCCTTTAAATCAGTCCTCAAATGACAAAGTTGGCTTCTTTGTGGTATTCTCTGCAGTCCTCTGTATGCTCCCTGTATATACACCAAGAGGAATAAACTATTTTGAAATGGGAGTCTCTGCATTAGCATAAAGATATAGAGATGGTCCACATGAAAGGTGTCTACAGTGAGGGTCAAAAAAATCGAGATGGCAGTTGCAGCCATGCAGTAGAAACCCAGCACATTTTTACTTGTGGTTCTTCGGTTGCAACTGCCATCTCGACTTTTTTGACCCTTGCTGTGATCACCCTGTCTGTAGAGTTGCATGTTGGAGAGAAGGTCCCCAAGCCCATCCTGTGAACCTCATGGAGGTTGCGGTCTCTGATTCAGGTCCACCCCCCTCCCCATCCATACTCCCCAAGGGAGGTCAGCCTCTACAGAAGATCCGTCCAGGCAGCAAGATGTGTGAGAACAAGAAGTCCCATGTCCACGTTAGAGAGACCTGGTTGCCCTAATGAGGGTTCCATCATTTGACCAACATGGATGGCGTGGAGCTTATCTGGAATATCTGCGTGGTTTTTACAGGATTAATGATTTCTGTACCCTCTCTATCATTTCAGTAATGGCAGTGACACTTACTCAATCCCCACATTGCACAGAGAACTTACACTGCGTACGAGCTAACCAAGTGTGTGCACAAAAGCAGCCCAACCCATTTTGGTTCCTGGAACGTAAAGTCGAAATGCCAGTCATCTCCGTAAAGAGCCGGTCAACAAAAATATAACCATAAGTAATTAAGTCTAGAGCTGAACTGGGCTGCACCTGGACATTAAGTAGGATTAGACCTGGTTGTATTTAGACAGGAGACCACCAGGAGTTGTAGGCCAGACTGGGAAGTGAAAAGAATGTTCTGAAGAAGGGAATGACAAACCACTTCTTCACTGTTGCCAAGAAAACCGCATGGCGGGGGGGGGGTGTCTGTGCGGTCAGCAGGAGTCAAGCTGGAGGCATCCGCATGGGGGGTGGGGGTCAGAAAAGTCAACGGGGGCGTTGCGACTGCACACTTGAAGCCCTGGCCCTTTTTTATGTGCATCACAAGCACAACTCACGTAAAGAAGGGGCAGGGATTTGTGTGGTCTTGGCCATCATCTCAACTTCTTCGACAGTTCCTACCCCCTACCCTCCTGTACCCCCGATTCAAGCCCAGCTTTATCTTCGACTGAGATCGCTTGGAATTGAGGCCTTTCCCCATCTACGTCTTAATCTTTCCGTGGAACACTTTTTGGGCGAGGAAATCTGAGTTTGGGGCATCCCCTTCCGAGCCTTATAGCTTCTCTCCCCGGCGTCTGGGGGACAGACGTACCCTGCATGTCTTCGCTTTAAACGCCAGTGAAATGTCAGGATCTGCTCCCCTGCCCACAGACAGCCTCGACTGGGTGCCCCACACGGCCCTGGAATTAGGCTCCCATCGTCTCCTGTGCCGTTGGCTCTGCCCAGCTCTAAAACGTTCTTCGGCCGCCACAGACAGGGGCATGGCTTGGCACTCGGGTTTCACTTCCTTGTGCCCGTTTGGGTAAGGTTGACCTAAATAGTGGAACAGAGAGACCTTTCTTGTTTATGACTCTGGCTCTGTGAATCATAAAATCCACACCAGGGCCGTTTCCTCTCCAACTTCAGCCAGGAAACGGGTGGGCGCTGTCTTTGGACGGGAGGAGCGTCTGAGGGGGCTGGAGTCAGACGAAGGTCATTGCGCGGCACCAGAGGAATCTGAGCAGGATGTGACCCCCGGGGTCCTCGGCAAAGGATCTCTTGGGATTGCAGGGGGTGGGGTGGGGTCTGAAACGCTGCTTGGGGCTTTGCAGATCCTTCCAAGAGCCCCCGTGCAAATGCACCAGCGCAGAAAGAGAAACAAACACGCTCCCTGCTGAAGAGGGAGCCTCAAATGGGCTGGAACTAATTATGGTTCCACTAAATTTGAAGATTTACATGGATGTATAAAGCCCTGGCCTGGCTTTGCAAAAGAGTGCAATTTTTTTTTCCCCCTGCAGTAGCAACACATTTGTGCCTTTTCCCAGTTTTGCCACATCTCACTCTGGGAGATGCTGTGGCGTCCCTGGGCAAGCCTTGGAACTGGAAGGGCAGGAGATCAATGTGCCCCACAGTTACGGATATAAAGAGCCCCGGTGTTTGATGTGGTAATAAAGCACAGTGCAATGGTGTGTGTTTTTTTTTTCAATTAATTTTTCTTAAAGAAATTTTTACAGAATAAAAACATTTAAAGGAAGAAGAAAATAAAGGGAAGTCAAAGGAAAGTGGTGAGAAAAGAATAAAGAAATGAAAAAGACAAAAAGACAAAATGTAAAGAAGTGACTTCCAATCTTCTTTTCAGCAGTTTTAAATGCATTTGAATTTTATCCTAAAATTACACCATACTCCCTTCTTTCCATAATCTACCCTTTCCAGTTGTCAAGCCCATAAATCACAAGTATATTTTATTCCGTTTTCAGCAAAAAGTCCACGAAGGGTTTCCAGTCCCTAACAAATGTAGTTACTGTCTTTTCTCTAATTAAGCAAGCCAATTTTGCAATCTTTGCAAATTCTGTCATCTTCGCCAGGCATTCCTCCGTTGTAGGTATTTCAGAGTCTTTCCATCTTTGTGCATAAGTGCAATAATATTAATGACTTTTCATTCCCATTATATCATTGGGAATGGCCTAGACCATAAGAAGCATGTAGGCAAGGATTTGCTGGAAAGCAGTGGATGAAAATGGGATCAACTTTCATATGCTAATATAGTTTATAGTATATTAGCATACGTTATATGCTAATAAATAAGTTATATTAGCATATGAAAGTTTATATGTATAACACACCTTCCTCAACCTGCTTCCCTCCGTATATTTTGGATAATAGTTCCCACGACCCCTCCCATGAACCTTGCTGACTGGGATTACAGTCAGGACATTTGAAGGATTCCAAGGTGGGAAGAACAGAATCTCTGGAGCTCAGGGTTGAACCATGGAGTCCCTGGTGCTCTCTGAGCTTGGTTGTGGCTGGCAGATGTTTCAGTACCCAACTGGGGAACATCATCAGTGCGAGGGAGGTTGGGGTTGGCTCCCTGTTTACATGCAGAAGCTCGCCCTGCCCATGTTGGTGGGGGTGCGGTGTTCTCCTTGGTGGTTCCTTGATTGGGGCATTGTTCGCTGCTTGGTTGTTTGTCTGGTGTTAATCCCTGCTTATCTGGGTGTTGGCTGCTGGAGAGGACGTGTTCTGGTCTCTCTGTTTCCTTCCTAGCTTTTTTCTTTTCTCTTTTGAATGGTCTGTAAATGTGGTTTATCTCTAGGTGTCTGTTGATGGCTGACTTGTCTGAATGCCCAGCTTCCAGGAATTACCTAAGTTTTTTGGACTTGGCTTGGTCTAAGATGCTAATAGTTTCCCAGCTGAAACTGTGGTTGAGTCTGTCCATGTATTGGGAGATGAGGGAGTTTTCGTCATGTCTTCTGATAGCTAGTTGGTGTTTGTGGATGCGTGAACCCTATACTCTAATCGTTTTTACAGAATAAATTGAACAACAGAAGAACCATTTTTGCCTAATTTTGACAGGCCACAGTGTTTTCTGGTGTGTGTGTGTGTGTGTGTGTGTTTCTGTATGTATGTATTGACCAGAAGTCAGTGGTGGTGATAGATGTAGCGGTGCCAAGTGACAGCAACATCAGGAAGAAGGAGTATGAGGAGCTGGAGAAATACCAGGGCCTGAAGGAGGAACTGGAGAGGATGTGGAAAGTGAAGGCCAAAGGGGTCCCAGTGGTGGTAGGGGCACTTGGGGCTGTGACCCCCAAGCTGGGAGAGTGGCTCCAACGGATCCCAGGAGCCACATCAGAGCTCTCTGTCCAGAAGAGTGCAGTGCTAGGAACAGCCAAGATCCTGCGCAGAACCCTCAAAATCCCGGATCTCTGGTAGAGGACCCGAGGTTGAGAAAGACACACACCACCCATTGGGGTGAGAAGGGATTTTTTTTTTAGGCTTCAGACTTGCATGTGCAAGCTGGCAGCAAGTGTGATGACATCTCTCAGTTTTCCAAACATTTTCCCTCTCCAGAAAACAAACAGGGTAGCTCTTAATAAGTTAAAATTTGCTTTGTTTAATTGTCTCATGACTCATCGCAGATCTACAGGCTACGCATTGGCTGCAAGGATGGATATAGTTTTATTGGTCCTATTTGATAGCATCTGATTTTTTTCTTACCTTTTTTCTTTGTTTACAGACACCTTTATCCCAAGACCTTCAAGACAGTCAACAGACTCGATCCATCACAATCCACCTACCATTGAACTCTTGCATCGCTCCAGATCACCCCTCAGTGCCAATCACAGGCCTTCACCAGAATCTGAGCAGCGGTCCTTGAAATCCCCCTTGGAGAACACTATTCGTCGCCTCTCACCAGCCGACAGGCTCTTGGGCACACGGCACCAACAGGAGAACAATCACCAAGAGTCTTACCCTCTCTCAGTGTCTCCAGTTGAGAGTAATCATTGTCCAACCCCTTCAGAAGCGCTTCAGAAGCCTTCGAGTCCCCGCCAGGAAAATACTAGGGTCATTCAGTTGATGCCCAGCCCAATAATGCACCCTTTGATACTGAATCCCCGGCACTCTGTTGACTTCAAAGCCTCGAGGTTGTCTGAAGATGGGCTGCACAGAGAGGTGAAGCCGATCAACTTGTCCCACCGTGAAGAGTTAGCATTCATGAACCACATCATGGTGTCCGTCTCGCCCCCTGAAGAGCATGCAATGCCAATTGGGAGAATCGCAGGTTAGTACCATGTGTTCCAAGTTGTGGTTCTCTCTTTAGAATCCACCAGACAGGTTTCACCTACCTGCATGGCAGGGCTGCATTTGCATGCTTTTTTGTGTGCCTTGCACAGATACTCATGCTTCCCTGACTTCTCCTAAAAAAGCAGAATGAGCCACAAGCTGGAGGTGAGCCAGGATCATTCAAGGGAATAGCTAAGCCAGGGACACACTATAGTAGATTTCAGAGTGACCCTTTTATGCGGACAGAGCCATTTTTGGTGAGCAGGTCTTGTCAGTGGACCCTATTTCCTAAGATTCTCTCCTTCAGAAGCCCAATTTTATGTTGTAATCACAAGACAACTTCAGTGTGCATGATGCCCCATTTGCATTTTCTACTATCCATGTTTTGGACATAGTTCATAGGGTTACAGCTTTATGCTGTAAACAAAGGGGGAATTTTAAAAAGCTGCACTTTTTTAACCAGGCAAAGTATGAAGCCATGTGGCCATTGGGATAACTCTTTCAAGGAGTGGCAACAGTTGCCACAACAAGGTGGGGTGGACGCAACCCTCTCGCTGGGTCGCTCCAAAAGTCTTCCAGGGTCTGCTCCGGCAAACTTGTCTTCTTGCTGTGAATTTGCAGGTGCATCTAGGAAACACTTGGTTAGGATCCAGCATCATGTATGCTGGTTATTATTCTGACTCAGGATTGGCCAACATCTCTTGCTGTCCAAGCTATGTTGTCCTCCAAACGGTGGTCATGGGCTTGGATTGATCAGCTCTTGGGGACCATCTTGCAGGAAGAGTTCTACAGTTACGGAGCAGAGGAACTGTGGCACAAAGAAACAACAAGGACTGCAGCAGAACACTGTGGGGGGCTCACATCCTCTGTGAGGAAGCCATCTGCTCAGACCCCCGCTTTCCCAAACTTTCTCCCCATTTTCTGAACCTCCCGCCTAACACGGACACCCAAGATTCAGTGACTCCTGGTAGATCATCCCATTCTTTCGAAGGAGTAGAAGTTTCCCATGCTGGTTATTCTGTTCTGCTTCCAATTTGGGCTCCACTCCACCGTGTGGGTTCGCTGCTAGATAGAGGAAGGAGAATCTAATGTTCAATGAGAAGCTCAAAGAGAAGTGAAAAAATAGAAGGCAGAATGTCTATTTCCAGACCACCAGAGGTGTAATTAAATTGCCCTGGGGCTTCTTTGGATTATGGGTCGGGCAGGGCTGTCCAAGTGCATGATTATGACTGCCATCTTGACTTTTTTGACTTCCCCCTACAACCCTCGGGGTCTGCCCCGGATCTTTCCAGTCCTCATCCCCCTCAGAATAAAAATACACTTTACGCTTCTTTTTTTGGGGGAAAATAGTTTATTTACCTTGTGGTGAACAGCCAGCTGTAGTTTTAGGAAACCATATTAATAAAATTGGGGACAAATTTTCTGAGAGAATAAACAGCCTTTGCCTTCTTGTTAATCTTTCTTGATTTTTTCCAGTCATAATGTTCCTCAAAAAACATTTATTTTATGACTGATAAAAATGCTGTGGCTTTGGGGAAAACAGATCTCCTGTTGTGGCTAGGGAAAGGAGGACGAGAAATAGGCGGACCCAGAAGAATTAAGTGCTGACATTCTTAGTAGGGTTGAATAGGGGAGTTGTAAGCTGGGCTTAAATATCTTCCATCCAATTTCATGCAGATTCTGTTTTTTGTGGGTTCTAAATTGCACTGTTCTGCTAAAACAAGGAAGGCCCTTAATTTACCTGCAACATCTAAATTAGCACTTTGGTTACTGCTTTTTCTAAAGCAATTACAATTTCCAAAGTTCTCTACACAGGTTAGAAGTAATGTGGGCCATGCACATCTTTAATAGATGTGATGCGCCTGGAATGGAAGAGAAAAACAGGCCGACAACCTCAGACACCCATTCTTATGGTTTCACAATTGTCTGTATTGCAGCCATCTGGAATGTAAACAGTTCGGGCACCGGAGAAGTCAGGGGAGGGGTGGCCCGCAGTCCAGATGGTGAAGGGAGCTGTTTCTGCCCAGAACAATGGAAGGTTGGATAGAGGTAGACGTTAGGGAGTGGCGGATTTAACCCATCCAGGGTGGTCTGAAGCCGCTGTGCCTGCCTGGTTGCAAACTCCCTGCCACAAGGAAGAACCAAGAACATGGATCAGCCTGTCGGTTTCAAGACCTGGGCAGGGTCCCCCTTCCACAGACCACAGATCAGCAGCCCATCTGTTGGCATGACCAACAGCTGTGCTCATCTGGGTCCCAAAGCCGTCAGAACCAGAGTTCAAGTTGATGGTTGCTGAGCTTCTGTGGAAAAGCTGGGAATCTGACGCTGTGAGAAGCATCCCAGGCCTCCCCAGGGCCGCATGAAAAAGTCAAGATGGCTCAGGGCATCCATCATGCGGCTGCGACCCCCATCTTGACTTTTGTGACTTGCCCCCACAGACAACCCAGCATCTAAGCCTTCCAAACCAGTTTTGGTAATGACCTCTTGCTATCACTCCTAAGACCCTTCTCTGGTCAAAAGAAAGAGGGCAGATTTCAGAGAAATGCAGGAGCAAATCAACTGGTAGAGTATAAAAATCCAGAGCCCCTGAGAAGCTCTTCGCTCTAGCAGCCACTGTAAAAATCTGTTTCCCTCAACTGAATTTTTTTAGGTGAACCCAGCCCAGAAAATTAACCTGTGAGCCATTTGGGGACTAGTGCAGTCAACGTTAGAAGACCTCTCAGCCCCTAGACATCAATCAGTTTTGGGACAGCTTCCCTGCACTGTTGGCTTCCTGATGAGAAGAAGCCAGAGTTGCCCCTCAGCACCAAAGCAGGATGGGAGCCTTTTCAAAAAGAGACCGGCCTGTGGCTTCTGGAGATGTGCTTATTCCTCTAGTTGGGCCAGTTTTATGTTAAATGTCACCCCTATTCTTACATCCCCTCTATGTAGCAACTGTGAAGAGCAGTTGGGGCCCCGTTGCATGGCCTCCCAGCGTTCAGCAGAAACAGAGAATAATTTTTCTGCCTGTAGAATGGATATGCGCCGGAAATGTACACAGCATGATGCTCGCTCCATAGCTGCACGTTCCCCTTGACGCCTTTGTAGAGACCATTCTCAGATCCGTGACAGCAGAGAACAGGGGTGGCCCACTGGGGGGTCAAAAACGTCAAGCAGGGGGCCGCACCTCTACAGTGGAAACCAAACCAGACGAAATAAAACACCAACATGGTGAGAAACCTCTGAATGAGGCCAATTCAGGGGGGGGGGGAAAAAGCAAGGAAAGATGGAAGCCTGGCTAGCTGGGGAATTCTGGGAGTTGAAGTCCACCCATCTTAAAGTTGCCAAGGTTGAGAAACACTGCTCTAAATGAATTAGAGGGTTTCTTTATTTGAATTATTGAAGCAATATGTGACATATTTTTCAGTTGAATGAAGAAAACTTGCTACTCCTTGCAAGAAGGAGAGAACCCCTTTTAATTTAATTTCACCTCCCAATTGCCTAACGAATGAATTAAGTTAGCCTCCCAAAAATAAATAAGTCAACCCTTAACTTTCATTCACCATTGATTAAAATTAGACCTTGCTATTTAGAACTTCCTTCAGCATTAATGAAATGGCTCCAGGGAGCCCTTCCCTGTCCCGATGAACCTGGTAGGCGGGAATGTCGCTGTATGCATAGGATGCATTCCCTGGTAAATACTGTACATCTCTAGAGCCAGGAGAGGCAAGTTTAGAAGTTGGTTTGATGGTCACACTCATATCGGAAGTTGCACGACCTTGTCAGGTGTTGGCCCATCATCCTCACCCATGATCCAGAAGGCACTGCTGAAGATCAGAAGGCCCAGATCTGATGCACGTGGGGCTACAGAGTTTGGGGAAAGGCAGCTGGGGAAATCTGGGAGCAACTCAGTGTGGGGACCTGCCTTCCATTCATACACGTTGTCTTTGGTTTCAGCCCCAGTCCTCAAGAGAGTTTCAGACAAGTTCACTATGGCTGATAGTGCTGTGTGAGCACGGTGGAAATCTTGACAAGCGTGGAGTCCCCGGTGCTCCCTGAGCCTTGTTGTTTTCTTGCAGACGTTTCATTGCCAGGCTAGGCAACATCTTCAGTGCGAAGAGGGAGTGGGCCTTGCTCTCTGTTTATATAGTATGGTTTGTCCAGCTTGTGTTGGTGCGGGTGTTGTTCTCTCCTTGGGTGTTCCTTGATTGGGCTGTTTTTTGCTGCTAGGTTGATTGACTGAGTTAATAGTTCCTTGATTAAGGTGTAATGTACTGTTTGATGAACAGCCAGATGAACAATCAAACACCAGATGAACAATCGAACAGTACATTACACTTTAATCCAGGCTGCAAAAAAATAAGCAACCACTGGATGGAGATAGAGAAAACTCCTACTCTTTGCTGCCATCTAGTGGTCACCTGAATTTTTGAACTGATGCAGAAAGAACCAGGTCAAAAGGCTGCATTTGAATAAGTTTTGATTTTTCCGAATCAGAATGTTAACTCTTGTTTCCAGGGTTGATTTAGCCAAAACGATTTGGGCATTGTTGAGCCTGCAGCATTTGTGGTGTGCACAGTGAAGCCGTCATGTCATCACAAACCCTGGTCCCTGGGGAACTTGTATTATTCTGAGTGACCTTTGCGTTCAGAATGACAAATTGTCTCTTTTATTTGCAGCTGATAAGGGCAAAGCAGGTGGTAGAATTAGCTGCTGGCAAAGTGCCCTGATATCCAGAATAGCTCATCTCCATTTTCCTGCTAATAAAGCAGTGTCTTTTTTGTGTTCAGTTCAGAGTTTGAAACCAGGAAGTAAAACAGTGCATATGAGGGATGCAAGTGGACATTCAGTAATTCAGCGGTGGAATAGTGACCCCAAGCTACATTTTGCCTGGTATTTTTTAGTTTCCTAAAGTCTAAGGTCCTTGGCCGAAGCAGAGCTCTGCTGCCCACTTGTTAACAAGGGGCTCTCCAGTTGCGGAGAGGAGGTGGGAGAAGATGAGAAGGGTCTTCGCTTGCCGGTATAGAAAAAGAAAGTCATCCCGTTTCTGTCGCTGTCCCCCTCCTGCTGTTGGTCTGGAACCAAGTTCGTTCCAAGAGATGAGAATGCCCGCTCTCTCCTGGGTCTTCTCAAGGACTCTTCCTGGTGGAACTTAGTAGTTTCAGCAGCACCAGCGGCTACCGAGGAAAGGCCCAGATGATTCAAAACCAAGCAGACTTGCTGTCCGTTGCAGGCTCTGGACCAGGGCTGCTCAACTCGAAGGTCCGGGATGCCCGTGGCTTTCTAGAGGCTTGCGGGCAGTGGTGGCCCCGTTTAGTGTATCAGAAGGGGGAAATGGTGGAGAATATTTAACAACTGCCTTAAATATTAATTTTACTTTTCATCCCCACCCACCCAGTACTTTTTCCTGACCGCATTCACTTGTTGGACTGAGGCCCTGCCGTGGATGTCAGTGTCAGGTGCCACCCTTGGCCCCCAGAAATATGGGCCCTTTGATAGACAGTGTGGGAGCCAGGGTGATACGATGGTGAAGGTGTTGGGCGAGGATGGGTGCCCTTCAATCAGTCACTGTCTCCCAGCCCAGCCTACCTCACAAGATCGTTGTTATGGGGGGAAATGGACGAGGAAGCACTCTGTAGCCTAATTTGGACCCCTGAATGGAAGGTGGGAGATAAATCTAGCACATAAATTTAAAGTGGGCGCAAGGAAAATAAAAGTAAAATCTCCAGGTGGGAACCATCCTCTGATGTTCTGCTTATTTGTTTCCTTAAGCTTGTTAAATGTGTGGCCAATGAACACAGTTCTCTAAAGGACACTTCTTACTCCTTTTTCAATTTAAAAGTATTCCCTGGGATTCCAGTATTTCCTGCAAACTGGGGTGATTTCTTTGATCAGCTAAGAAGGAAACTCGAAGCTTGCTTCAGCTCCTACCACAGCAGAAGTCTATTGTTTGCCCTGATAGGACAACAAAGCCAAAATTATTTTTCATCATTTATTCTCTTCGTAATACCCCTTCGGTGTACAAACCCCCTTTGTAAAGCGATTAGTGATGAGATGTCGTTTTCCGTTGTTCCTAACTGCAAGTGGGGAAGGGCAGCATTGGACCGGAATTGGCGACAGGGACAGGGAAGGAAATTCAATTTCTTGCCTTTCTGCCTGCTTTTTGTTTTTTTAATATATAGCCACACACGCAAACTGCCGGTTTTTAACAGGGAAGGAAACATATAAATATAGCTTGGGAAAGTAGATTTAGGAAAAGAGCAGGGAGGCAAAAAGAAACTACTCTTCCAGAGTCCCTGTTTTTTTTTACAGCTTAACGGTGTTGTTTTAGGACAGTGTTTCTCAAACTTGGCAATGTTAAGATGGGTGGACTTCAACTCCCAGAATTCCCCCGCCAGCATGCTCATCTGATCTAAATAGTTCTTTGGCCCTTGATTGGAGAACTGGAATATATATTAGGAGAAAAATTCAATCCGATTATTGAAAGAGAGAGAGAGATGTGACTGCGTAATACCTCCAGGATAACTGCTGTGCTTTTAATGTTTTTATGGAAATGCTGAACTGCATGTGTTAGGTAACAGGCAAGTGGAATATTGCTAAATTCGTATTAGGTTTATTGTGTATGATTCTGCTAATATTCTTCCGTTTTGATGCCACATCTTAGGACAGTGTTTCTCCAGCTTGGCAACTTTAAGACGCGTGGACTTCAACTCCCAGAATTCTGGGAGTTGAAGTCCACGCGTCTTAAAGTTGCCAAGCTGGAGAAACACCGTCTTAGACAGAAGAGTTCATTGAATCCTGGAATATTACGGTATTCCAAAGGATCACTGTGTCATCGTTATCTAGAACATCAACCACAAAGTTGAGGTTCAGAAATTATGTACATGGATATGCATATAAGCAGACTGTGGGATGCTCTGCCTGAGGTTATAGCTAGATATAAAAGTAGGTGTTACACCATGCCCCAGTAGGAGCCCCATTCCAGATTGTCTTCTTTGTTCACCACACACCCACAAAATCACCTGGATGAGAACTGTGCATGCTGCGTTAGACTCAGAAGGCTGGCTGCTGGTGAGAATGGAAGTGCTGAAAACCATGCACATTGGGGATGATGGGTGTTGAAGTCCAACACATTTGGAGATTATCAGGTTGAGGAAGACGAGCCTGGATGGAAGACCTGGAGGTGTTGAACATCTTCAATTAGTTGTGCCTCTAACACACTGAAGATATTCACAAAAGGTCCTCCTATCTTTGCCAGTTCTTGCAGATTGCCACTCTGTGGCAACATGAAAGGGGGCCTTCTCTGGGGGAACTCCTGTTCTTTGGAAGGACCTGCCATCTGCAGTTGACCTTGCCCAGCATTGCCAGGTTTCCTTTTAAAAAGCTTCTTTGTCTCTTGGCCCATCTCAGCTATTAGCACCTCCTGGCACCTGCCTTTTCAATGGATTGACTTTATTCTAAAATACTGCTTTTATAATTATTGTCAAGTTGGTTTGGGATCCTTTGCCAGGAGAAACAGTATCTTGATACTTAAAACAAAGAAATAGTAATGTATGATAATTGCTGGCATCTTTCCTGGAGGTGAGTCAGTTGTGGCCAATTAACTAATTCATTTCAAGCATGAAGACAGTTCGGAAGACATTTCTCTTCTTCTCTTCCCAGACTGCAGACTCCTTTGGGATTATGTCTACCAGTTGCTCTCCGACAGCCGGTACGAAAATTTCATCCGATGGGAGGACAGAGAATCCAAAATATTTCGGATAGTGGACCCCAATGGGCTGGCCCGGCTATGGGGAAACCATAAGGTATGAAGGATCCACGGAGGGTTGCTCTCTTGCAGAGATTGTGAATTAAATGGGGAGGGGTGAACAAAAATTCTGCTTAAAAAAAAAGGTGTTAATGTAGAGTACAAGAGAAATTTTGTAGTCTTCTTTCCACGTGTTCTTAATCTAATTCATTATGATAAAAATATTATTTTGTCAGGGTCTTAGGGAAGGAGAACTTTGTAAATCTCTCCCGCATTTCATTTGTTCTGTGTTGCTAACTGAGCATGTGGGAATTCCCGCCCCCCCAGACAAGAGAAATTATTCAGGGGGGCTCTCTAGTGCCATGCCAAACCCACCCTCCGTTCCAGGGTTCCCCATGAACCACATCCACACCAGGAACTCCGGGACCCATTTATCATTCTGGAAGATTTGCTTCCAGAAAACTCCTAAACCACTTTTGCTGTGGTTTCCCCATCCCTAGTGCATTCTGGGAATCTTGCGAGAGGGTTAATAATCTCACCTGTCCTTGTTTTGGGCTTGCATAGGGCAAATATCCTAGAGGGGGGAAGTCAGTAGGGTTCATTCGCTACCTTGGACCATTGCTAGTGCCGGGACTTTCCTTCTCAAAGTCCTAGCAGGAACGTCCTGATGCTAGCAGTGGTCCAGAGCTCAAGGCTCTGATTAGCAGAAGGTTAAGAGTTCCAGCAAGGACTTTCTTCCCTCTCAGTAAGACTTACGTTGTCTCTTCCAGAAGCAAAGTCCTTTTATTGGTCCCTGGTCCTCTGTTGATGTAGAAGGCTAAGAAGAAACAGGCAAATTGCATCTGCTTCTAATTTTGATAGCGGCCATTCAGCCAAATAGCAGAATTCCTCCATCCTGGTGTCAATTCCCAGGCTGTCCCCTTGATCACAGCTGTCTGGAAGTTGGTGAAAACCAAACTCTTCCAGAGGGCCTTCAGGGAAGGATCATTTGTGATCAGAACTCGTTTCATTTTTTACTGGGTGTTGACATTGCCATTTATTGATGTAAAAAAAAATCTATTAACTTTATGTTGTTTGCAGGTGAGAATTGCTTTATTATGTTGCTTTTCTGCTGGAAGGATTTGGCAGCCTACAAATTAGCAGTAGTAGTAGCAGTAATAATGATGCTTGGATGGGAGGCAGTTTTGGAGGGAGGTTTTGCTCTCACAGCGGAAACATCTTCAATCACATGTGTAATACATGTTAAAAGGGGTGGGGCTTCAATCATGCAGGCACAGCCTCCATCTTATTTATTTATTTTATATTTATATTTCAAATTTCCGTCACGGCCCATCTCCCCCAAAGGGGGACTTTGGATCTTAACTTTTGGATCTAACGTTTTTGGGCCTCCCCACCTCCCCCAGGGATGCCCTACCCAACTTTTAACTTCTGCACAAGAGCAACTTGTTTGTTTGTTTGCTTGTTTGTTTGTGAGATTTAGAGACTGTCTGAGTCCAGAGTGACTCTGGACAGCTTACAGTAAAAATAGGAAACAATTAAAAAAAACACCTGAAAGGAAATCCCATCTATCCCGACAAACACACTCCCTCAAATAGAAAGCACAACCAGCAGAGCTCCACAAGCACCCTACCCCAAGGCCTGGTTGAAAAGCCAAGCCTTTGAAGACTTCCAGAACATCATCAGGGTGGGAGCAACACACATCTCCCAGGGGGCATGCTCATCCAGAGGGCAGGCTCTGCAACGGAGAAGGCATGCTTTGGGGGTCCCAATTGATGTCTTGTTTGGCTGAAGGGTCTCAAAGCACACCAACTCTGCTTGAACTTCCTGGATGGGCAGAAGCCATGAAGAACTTTATAGGTGATAACCAGCATCCTGAATTGCACTCGGAAGCTTCCTGGCATCCAGTGGAGTGTGTGGAGCAGTGGGGTCCCATGGGTATACCAAGGCCTGCCCAACACTGCCTGTGCCACCGCATTCTGGACCAGCTGTAGCTTCCAAGTGGTCTTCAAGGGCAGCCCCATGTAGAGTGCATTAGAATAGTCCAACTGCTTACGTATTTAGGATAAAGCAAAGAGGTGGGAGATCTTAAGGATCAAGCCGACACAATCTCATTGTTGATTTATTATACTCCATTCAAGCTACAGACCAGTGTCTCTCAACCTAGGCACCTTTAAGATGGGTGGACTTCATGGCTGGCTGGGGAATACTGGGAGTTGAAGTCCACCCATCTTAAAGTTGCCAAGGTTGAGAAACACTGCTATAGACTGCGGTTTCTGAACCCAATATTATCTAGGATGACATAAGATAAAACAACTAAGATAAGGGGCTCAAAGTGTGAATGGGGGTCCATCCAATCCTTCTCTCTTTATCTTTTCAGTGTCTTGTTTTAATTCTTGCTTTCTTTGTCTTAAATGGAACAGAACAGAACAAATATGACCTACGAGAAAATGTCTCGTGCCCTGCGCCACTACTACAAACTAAATATTATCAGAAAGGAGCCAGGACAAAGACTTTTGTTCAGGTAATTGTGGCTTCTTGTGCTTGGGGAAACATCTCTTTCCAAATTTTGTGGAAGCGGCTCGGTTCTGTTGATCGCAGAATTTTGTTCCTTGTCTTTAATTAAGTATGTTTTTCAAGGCAGTCAATTTGCAAACAAATACATATAAAATAAAAATGAGCAAGTCAGCGAGAAAAAAAACCCAGCAACCACAAACAAATAAAAACTTAGAAAAAGACAAAAATGTCCAAGTTCACCTGATTGTAACCAATGTTTGGAAAAGGAAACTAAGCTTTCAGTATTCACCAGGCCTGTCTAAGATTTTTTTCCAGAGGGAAAGATAATGTAAATATTTTCTGATCAACAGAATTTTCTCAAAAATTGCTAGATCACTCATCTCTAAAATCCAATCCTTTATATCTAGAGTTAAAGTATTTTTCCATCTCCTAAGGATTATCCTTTTTGCTCTTCTTAGCAAAATTCCTAACCCAGCTTTGTTCAGAACAAGTTAAATCCCAAATAGTAGGTATATAATTTAATGTTATGCATGTCCTTAAAAATCAAAGTTTTCCCAATAATTCTAACAAATTGTATAATGTTACTCCAAAAGGACATGACCATAACATGAGTTGAAGTGGTCTCATACTTCTTGCAGCACAACACAAGCATTCGTCCATCCCTTGCAAAACATTCTAGATCAGTGTTTCTCAGCCTTGGCAGCTTGAAGCCATGTGGACTTCAGCTCCCGGAGTTGAAATCTACGCGGCTTCAAGATGCCAAGGTTGAGAAACACAGTTCTGGATGGTGTCCAATAAATACTCACCAAACGTTGTTACTGTTGTGAAAAAGAAAACAGAACCACATACATGAATGACCAAGGTTCACAGATACTGGGTTAGTCATTCATATATCACCATTCTGTACTGTGCATTTATCTCAGCTGGCATAATTTTAAAAGAAGAGACCAGAGGAAGCTTAAACCTAGAAAGTAGTAGAAGTGGAATTATACAACCCCCGAGATAAAAAGGGTGTTCTTCTGTCTTGGCTGGCTGGGGAATTCTGGGAGTTGGAGTCCATGCATCTTAAAGTTGCCAAGGTTGAGAAACACCGGTCTAGAGTATAAAGCACAGACATGTCCAAGGAACCAGGATTGTATTTTGAGCAATGCATTGCCAACTATGAACAATTCTTCAGCTTCTTCTGGAAAGGCACTTCTGTAAGGGCGTGGTATAGTGTGCTTTTGTTGAAGGCATCATTTTAAATCTGTAGCAAGATGACTTAGGGCGGCCGAAATAGTTTTCCATTGGTGTGGATTTATTGGACAGTCAGTTTGTATTCCACGCCTCCTTTTCTCTTTCATAGGGCTGTGTAAAACCTACAGATGACACCTTCTAAAGCAATTGGGTGTGAACAAAGGCCTTCAACATAGTCCTGCCAAGCCTCCATGCTAAGCCATCCTCTTCAGATGCTTTGCATTGCTTTGCTATTAATACAGAATTTAACTGCAGATTACAAATTAACCATACTGCAACTCTTATTCGTAGAAAGCCAAATAAATCCATTAAGGATTTAATAGACTGATAGCTTAAATTGAAGTGAACCATCTATTTTGATGAGCAACTAGTTATGTGTAATTTATATACAAACGTTTAACTCAGAACATTAGTTTTGGAAATACACAATCTGATTTAGACCACTGATTTCTCAGCTGTATATACTCAGAAGAACTTGTTTTAGAGGTCCCTCAATAAGATTAGTCATGGCTGGCCAATAAATCTTTTATATGTGTTCTAACATCCTTGTCATTAGCAATGCCATCCCAAAATTCTTCTCACCGTTACAGGTCTGGTAGCCGCTGATAGTATGAAGAATCTTGAGTTCCCCATTTTGATTAGTAAAATAATTAACAATTTACAACATAATAGACATTGTAGAGGAGAGCCAAGTTAATCTGTGGTACCCAGAAATCAGCTGCAGGTCACAAAAACTGGTGGCTTTGAATAAAATTTGTTAGTTAGAACAGGTGCTACCAGACTTTTTTTTTTTAATAATGAAATAGTAATAAGGTCCAAGAAGCGGTGAAAAAAACGCCAGTGTCAGTTTAATAAGAATAAAAGGCTACTCCCTGTCCTGACTAAGCAAAAACCACGCCGAGACGAGGAATGAGCCTCTAGTGTTTTATTACTGCTACATTAGACAGAAAATCCTACCAAACTGAAGGAGCGTGGGAAACCCAGACAGATAAACCCCCAAAGTCAAGGCGGGTCTGTTCTGAGTTTCTTTGAAGGACAGCTCAAAGCCTCTAAACTACGCGTGCGTTTTCCCCCCTGGATAGGGGCCCCCTCCTGCTCGCCACCCGTGCTCATGACCCTCCCTCCCTTATGCACTATTCCTGTCTGCAGGTTCATGAAGACGCCAGATGAGATTATGAGTGGCCGCACAGACCGCTTAGAGCATCTGGAATCTCAGGAACTGGATGAGCAGATCTACCAGGAAGATGAGTGCTGAGGATCCAGTCCACTTACTTCACTCTGGTCTGTGGAGAAACGGTTTCTGGAGACCCATGGGGACGGGAAATAGGGCTCCAGGACTTGGCTTTTACCTTGGACTGTGCAGGGCCTCCAAGCACCTTAGCAAACAAATCTATTGGCAAGGGTGGTGTTGGCAACAGCATTTGGGTGAGAGGGGAAAATGCAGCACTCTCACGTGGCTTTTAGGGCCTGTCTCGCCTTGGTATGATTTTCATTTTGTTTTCGGTTGGTCAGTTTGGGATATATATATATATATATATATAATTTTTTTTCCTAATTAACCCGTCCAATTAATAATATTTGGGCTTTTTTATTCCTTTTGTAGAGCAGGATGTCAGGGGGCTGCGTATTCTGAATGCTTTCCTATGGAAATATAGCACAACTGTGGTCAGTGCAGATTCTCACAAGAGCCCTCTGTAGGAAAACAAAGGGTTGGGCAAGAGGCATCAGAGAGAACCTCCAGGTGCCTAAATTGCTTGTACCCGCCGTCGTGACAGAGATCAAAGAACGTGGACTGCAATCCAGGGTTTAAGGAATGCAGAGAAGCCTTTCTGGTGGCCCAGGGGGAGGAGGGTGCCATCGTTGTTTGCGGAGCGCTGATGAGCCTTGGAAGTGTCAGCTACTTCTCAAAGCACATGGACTTTATCCAAGCAACTGAGCGTTGTGGACATGAGAAATGAATAGGAGAAACTCCGGTAGAACGCAGGAGGTTTCTCCAGGATTTGCCAGCTCAAGAAAGGGTTAAATGGAAGCCACATTGATGGGGTGGAATTCTTGCTCCATTGTTACCAAGGCATTTCAACCACAAGGCGGAGGAGTGTGTAGGGAGTGAGTTTGTTTTCAGTGCTGGCTTCTCCTCTCGTATGTGGGGAAAATAGTTGGTCCTCAAAAGAGAAGGAAGGATTTAGGATTCCCAAAATGGCGGCTATAATTGCCCCAGGAATGGCCTTCACGGCTCTGAGAGGTTGAATTGAATCTCTGGGCTGATCTTTGCCTCGTTCCCTTTGCTTCTGCTTTGAAGATTTCTAGTCATCTTCCTCAGGTGGATATGAATACCGAGGACTAGTTTTATTATGTTTCAGTGTTCTAGATTCTTGCAGTGACAGATGAGCTTCGTAGCCTTAAGAGGAGATTTGTATGTGCCTTTTGTTGGTAGGAAGGCTTTGTTCTGTCAAACTCAGACACTTTGTTCTAGGTTGAAGTCATCCCTGTTTCTGTACCACAAATGATGTTATTCCTTGTTGGGTTCAGAGGTTCATTTGTCATGGCAAAAGGCTGGCTATATAAGAGCGTCTGTTCTTTATAAAAGCCACGGACAGATTATACAAATCTTACATTAAAGAAGTCAAAATTCTGTTTCACGGTAACCTGAAAGGCATCAGAAAAAATAATGAAATTGTATCGCTAGGATCTTCTGGGCAAATGAAGTATATTTGCATCTGTTTTCTTTGTGTAATACAGCCTGCTTCTCCAAGTTGCGGCACACAAAGACTTGTCTTGAATTTCATTTTCAGTTCCCATCACCGGAAATCCTGCTTATGGTTCTTGATATTTCATTGCAGCCTTTGAAGTCTATCTTCTGAATTTGCTAAGGGCTAGAAACTTACTTTTTGAAAAGGAGAGTTATGTTTGAGGTTCTCAGGATGGTTCTACATTTGCATGGCAAGGTTGGCGAGTACCCACGATCCAAGGCATTGGTTAGGTGACTTCTTATCACTTTTCACAGGAGTATTCCTTAGACAGAACTAGCAATAGAGGCCTTCGGGAGGGGGTTTTACAATAGTCAAGATGGTGGTGAAATCATGTTGTCAAAGCCTGCACATAAAAAGAGGATGGGGCTTCAGTTTCATGTTTACCAGTGTTCATCTTGACACAGGCACCCCGATGTGCAAAATCCTTTGCTTTCATTTCGTTCCAAACTGAAATGAAACTTGCTATTGATAGAGATGTATATCTTCTATTTAAAATAGAAATAGAATAAACACACACACGCACACAGAAGACTGGTGTTGTCCCTTTCCTGCAGCTTCTTCATTTTCTTTCCCACCGAAGCTACTTCGGTTCCTTCTGGGTTAGCCACTTAAGGTGCCACCATACATTAGCCAAGAGGTGCGAAGCAGTCGGATCAAGGGTAACCCAGTCCCAGCAGATCCATCCTGGCAACTGAAAGAAAGGCTGCAATTCTGAGAAGGCGGAAGTCTGAGAATGGGATCGTGTCCAGTGTTCTGGGTTGCATGATGATGGTGGGGTGGGGTGGGGTTTCGTTTGTCCTTAACGCACGCAGGCCGTCCAAACTACAGGCATTTGGCCAAAGCAATTTATCAGAATTTGGGATCTGGAAAAAGAGTCTGGCTTGTGATAGATGTTGAAGAGTGAAATAAAACTGGAACTGGAACAGTGTGTTTTCCATATTCAGGAACTGAATCGCAGCGTCCATTTCTTTGAAGCCAAAGGACACATTGCAATTCATGCCCGGCTGCCCTTCGAAAGAGCAGTGGTGGGTCTAACTTGTAAGAAACCCTTCCTGCCATAATGTCCTGCATCTCTCTGCTGCACCAGCAGCCCTCAGCCCTCTTTTAGCCAGTGGTGAAAGGAATAGAAGATCCGCTAAGTATATGTAAAAACTTTGGAAAAGAGCCGCTCGTAAGAATTCACTTGGAAATTCCCCCTCTATGCTGAGAATCGCTGGCAGCTCAAAAGTTTGGACAAGAACTCAGAATGAAACTCTTTACCGTTTCTGTTCAATCAGCTGCAGCCATATGCAAAGTCAAAAGGAAATTGTGCTGTCGTGTTGTTTTCTTTTTCAAAAGGAAAAAAAATCTCTTTTTTTATTATTTTCTTAAGTAAATTATAATCTGTTGAAGATGGCGCTTCCTGTTTTCTTCAAGGTGTGGGGTTAAGGGAGTGAACTGAATGAATGTAACAGAGCAGACAAGAATGCCTTTTCTCAGGGCCAGTGAGTTGCAAATAATTTTTAAATGCTTGTAATTACATCATCTCAATAAATTTTTTAATATAAAAAAAGCAGAGACGGCATTCTTCTTCAGTAAGTATATGCCTCATGCAGAAATCCAAGGGTTTTATTTTCGTTCTCTTCTCCCTCTTCCTTCTAATAGACCTCTTTAACCCAAGGCATTGCTTGGATCAGCCAACGATGAAGATTTTATGCAAGGCGGGCTTCCTTGAGAGAAAGCACAGTGTGCAAATACAGAATAAGATATTATTTTAAAAAAAAAACAATATACCGGGCTGTGTTAAGAGTATCCTCGGTGACAGAGAACCGATAGCACTGCTTTTATATCCTTCTGGAGAGGGGTGTCAAAAAGTCAAGGTGGCAAGGCCAGCTTTTCTTTCTTACCTGTGTCACATCTGCAACAGGTGTAAATCAAAGCAGAACTCCAATTGCACACTCATAGCCACCACCTTGATGTCTTGGGCCCTTCCCTGAAGTCAGTGAATTTTGTTGCAGAATTGACATATGCATGTGTTGATTTCATGCACTGTGGACTTCAACTCCCAACTCTTGACAACTTTAACATCTTAAAGTTGTCAAGATTGGGAAACACTGGTTCAGTGTTTAATTGGTCACCCTAACATAGGGTTATTTGCAAGACACCCTTTGGAGAAGCAAATTCAAAGCATTTGCAGATTGAACACTATACTGCAACCATAATCTGTTATTAGTTAGTTTAATTACACTAATTAATTAATTTACTTTAATTGGTTAAATCACTTTAAGTCTCTCAAACTGACTTGATCTTACTCTTATAATTTTAATCTCTACGGCTTTAATATGTGACTAATCGTCTAAAAAAAATCTTGGCAAGAGAAGAAACAGTCTAGGAATGCTACATTGGGAAATACCCTGTTTTTGAAAGTTTTCTGGAAGAATCTGGAACATTGACTTGAACAGCAACATTTGTTTTCATTTAATTGCATTTGTGTGACATTGTTAGTCCAAGGAGAGAAAAGCATGGGCTCATTTGTTCATTGTCATGTTCATTTGTTTATTGTCTCATTTGTTCATTGTCAGTTTTATTGTCACAGTCCCAGAAGAACTGTTGGTATGAGTGGTGTTAACTGTTGAGTGGCAGGACAGAGAAACACGGCCTCCCATTTGCAGACCTTCATTACCTGCCTAGATCATCTCCAGTGTTAAGGTCCAAGCTCAGAGATCACCAACTCAACACCCAACCCTGCGCTATCTTCGTTGTTTTCCGTTGTAATACGTCAGTTGACTCAAAGTCAACCCATCAGCTTTCCCTGGGTATCCCCAGGCCAGGTTAATCATTGAAACGTTTAGTATTTGGTACTTGATATATTTTAATATTAACACTGACGTGAGGAAAATGTCAGTACACCCTAAAAGAAATCATTCTCATACTCTGCAAAAAAGGGTCCTTTAAATTGTCCAATGGCATAGCTTCTATTACAGCTTCTGTTTTCTTCCCATGGCGGTGCAAATATTGATAGATATTGATGTGGGAGTCACTGGAGCTAGGTTGATAAAGCAGTATGGACTGCAGACCTCAAGCTTCTAAAGATTATCAGGTGTAGGGAATTTTATTTCCAAAGCATTAGTGTGTTTTAAACACTGCTTTCTAGAGCACTATTTCTCAACCTTGGCAACTTGAAGAGGGGTGGACTTCAACTCCCATCCTGCTGGCTGGGGAATTCTGGGAGTTGAAGTCCAGCCCTCTTCAAGTTGCCATGGTTGAGAAACACTGTTCTAGAGCAACCTTCCCAAATGTGCCAACCTCACAAGACAAAATGTTCTGGGACTCCTTAGAAGTATAAAAAATTGGGAGATTATCACAACGCCCACTGCCATCTCAGGATTCAGAAACGTGACCATTTCAGAGGTGGGGGGTGGCAGTTCAGGTTACTAAGAAAGCTAAAATACATATGGCAAGATGATGATCCTTGAGTTGGAAGGGGTCCTGGTGTCCACCTACAGCTCTTGCAGGAATCCAAATTAAAATCTCCCAGACAGATGGTGGCATATAATCAGCCACATTTCTTTCTGTGGGTCTGTCCTTCTCATATATAAAGTTGGGTGTTCTGATTTTACCACCAAAAGGAATTTCTGGATTAGTGAACTCTCCCAGGTAGGAAAACTCTGCATTTCTTCCAGAGTTTTCATTCAGTTTCACAAAGGAGCATTCATTTTTTAATGTTCTTTCAAAGATGAGTCTGCTCTGCAGAGTGTGGTTGTGTTCTTGCACTTTTCTGGGGATGGCATAAGCCAAGATTGGGTGGCCTATGACCAACTTTGAGAATGGTGAAGAGCCATTTGCATATTTTAGGGGTCTCTTCTACTCTTAAAGGCTGCTTTGCAGTAACTTGTGCAAAATACTATCAGAAAGGAATAAGCCGTTCAGAGGTCTTGGAATTGCTGTAAAAATGGTCAAGGAAACTTAGGCACAGAATACAAATAATTGCTAAATATTATTTTACTACAAAGAAGATTGAAGCACAATTCTTTCACACACACTACTAAAGCACAGTGCAACCTGTTTATTCCTGACCACATCATCACTTGGAAACCATGCAGGAAAAATCTAAGTGCCATCAGTGCTTAGGAAGGGCGCTGTATTTCACAAAGTTGGAGGAACGTGCTTTCCATGAACCACAGGAAGACAGGCGTTAAGGTGACTCTGAAAGCAGCTTATAAGGGTAGGTTGTTCACCTGAAGTCATTGATCAGTGGCCAAATCTGTTCAGAACATGAAGTTCCCTAATTGTTCGGCTCCATCGTTGGATAGTGGAAGGGAAGAAGCTGACAGACCGGTATTTCTAACAAAGGAAGTATTGTGTGAAATCCTGACTTCCCCCAGGGGTAGGATGTTCCAGGACAACCCTTTAGAGCAGTGTTTCTCAGCCTTGGCAGCTTGAAGATGTGTGGACTTCAACTCCCAGAATCCCCCAGCAGCAAGGCTGGCTGGGGAATTCTGGGAGTTGAAGTCCACACACCTTCAAGTTGTCAAGGTTGAGAAACACTGCTTTAGAGCTTCAGTATAGTTTTGAACGGAGAGAGAAATTTAAGCGGATTTTGTAATAGGTGTCTATTTACAAATATAAAGACTGTGCTATCAGGGAGCAAGTGTGCAGTGATGTTCAACCCACCCCTGAAAGATTCTAGCCAAGGTCCCTCTTCAGGTAGAATTAGGGAAGGCTCTTGACTGCAAGCTCTCTTTTTGCTTACCTTGGTCTTAATCTTACATACCTTGATATTTTTATCCTGATGGGGTTCTTTTTTCTTTCCATTTGTTCTAACAGCGCTGTTAGTTAAATAAATATACGCATGCATGCATGCGTTCCCATAAATTCCTGCCGTTTTCTGCATTTTTCTTTCTTGTATGTGCCTGATCTGCCTAGAATGTTTTTATGAACTTAATTGTAACTCATCTCTCTAGGCCAGTGTTTCTCAACTTCAGCAACTTTAAAATGGGTGGACTTCAACTCCCAGAATTCCCCAGCCAGCTCTGGGAATTGAAGTCCACCCATCTTAAAGTTGCTGAGGTTGAGAAACGCTGATCTAAACAGAGGAAGAGGAGGGGGTTTCCTCACCTCTTTTCCTTCCTGTTGTTAGGGTACTCCAAGTTGCTCGCTTCCTTCCTGTGAGAGGAAGGATGCTCAGACCCATTATTCCACCCCACCCCACCCCGGAGCTGGGAAAGCAGCTTGGGAAAAGATACAGATCTGAGCAGAATGAGCCAAACTGCAGGAAATGGAGGGGTTACAGCCCCACGGCCTGTTTTCTTCCATTGTTATGTTCTTGATTTTCATTTTAAAGACTGCTCTGCATGTTAAAAACTAGGAGAAGAATTATGTAGTGGAATTGATGGCACAACTTTTTTTTTTTTTTTTTCATCATATAGCATAGCAGTTTGGTGTTCATGCTGCTTTTTCTTGCTGGGAAATCTTTGTGAGGTCCAGCAGCCAGATGTGTGGACTATTTAGCCCTGACAAGTCACATTGCCCAGGGTGCACCACGAGGAGGCTAATCTACACTGCACTGAGCTGGGCTGAGAGAGAGGGACTGGCCCAAGGTCACCCAGCCGGCTTTTGTGCCTAAGGCAGGACTAGAACTCTCCTACCATGCCTGATTGGCTCTTGGGCTGAGAGAGAGGGACTGGCCCAAGGTCACCCAGCCAGCTTTCAGGCCTCAGGCGGGACTAGAACTCACAGACTCCTGGTTTCTAGCCTGTTGCCTTAACCACTAGACCAAACTGGCTCTCAGTTGGCACAACTGACTGGTTGAAATGGGAATGCTGCCCTAATTGCAAACTTCAGGTGGCTCATAATTACATTACAACAAAACCCAAGAGTCAGTCAAAATAATTAACATCATTCGTAAAGCACAGTAGCAAAACCCAAACCAAACACGTTGCATCTCCTACACCCAAAAAGCTCAGGATCAATGTTCCTCTAGAAAATTAAATGAGAGGTAGCCCACCTGGCCATGGAGAGCAAGATGCAGAAGACTGGGCCAACCACCAAGAAGGTCCGCCTTCAGAGCCCCACCCTCCTAGCTTTGTGTGTGTGTGCGCGCACGCTTTTTTTGTGTGTGTGTATAGAAATCTTCAGTATCCCTTCCTGCAGGTTGGGCAGATTCCACATGGAGAAGACAATCCTGTCTTAAAAGACATAGACAGCACTACTTACTGATAACCAGTGTAATGTCCCAATAGAGGTGGCTCTTACCCACCAGCAAGCATTCTACTTCAACTGAATGTCCAAGCAGTCTTCAAAAGTAGCCCCACGTGAAGTGCGATATAGTAATCCAATTGCAACAAGGGGGTGGGTGACAATTGGGACCAGGGTACCTGAGGGACCATCTCGTCCCCATAACATCGACCCGCCCCACCCGGTCAGGCAGCGGGGGCATGCTACGGGCCCCATCAGCAAAGGAATTTCATCTGGCGGGGTCCAGGAGGCGAGCCTTCTCTGCAGTGGCACCCGCCCTCTGGAACATCTTGCCCCCGGAGGTGAGACAGGTTTCCTCACTCTTGGACTTCCGGAAGAAACTTAAGGCCTGGTTCTGCCGCCTTGCTTGGGAGGGGGAGAGCAACAGCTCCACCTGGGGGTGGCTGGCGCCATAGTACCCCTTAGTGATCCATCTCCACTTCATGATTTCATGTTTGCTTTTATGTATATTTTAATGTAATTTTTATCTGGCTATGTTTTAATGCTATTTATTGTAAACCGCCCAGAGTCCCCCATTGGGGGAGATGGCGGTGATATAAATTTAATAAATAATAATAATTAAGGCATCCTGCTCCAAGTAAGGTTGCAACTGGTGTACCAGAAGCTTGCACCTACTGTACAAGCAGTGCACAGGTCCAGAAGAACCTCCAGCTATTAGACCTGCTGCCGCTGCTTCTTCAGAGGAACAGCATCCCAATCCAGAGGTAATGCAGAACCAGATGACTTGGGATGAACAATCATTCCACTTTACTAGGATTCAGTCTGAGGCTGTCTTGTTCCATCCAGCCCCTCCACCCCCCAAAAGCACCATGTTAAGACCTTCAGCGCAATGCCTTCCTTGCTTGGAGTAGCGATAAATACTTCTGATATCTCTCCTCAAACCAGTGGGTGTTCTCTCTTAGTAGTTTCACACAGATATTGAATAGGATAGGACAAAGTCATGCCATGAAGCACCCCACAAAAGAGTAGCCAGGAATTCAGCTCTCATCTCCCCCCACCTCTACAACTAAGCCCCCGCCCAGGAAAGAACAGAAGCTCTGGAACACAGTGACAATTCATGGACCTTAGAAGCTGATCCTAAGAGACAGGGGGCCTGACCAGCTCTCACTCCGTGTCAACCCAAGCTTGCTTTTGCTTATTGGCAGGGAATGGCACTGGAGACCAGGCACCGCTTCAGGGCAAGGGGCAGCCAGGCCAGGTGGCTGTCCCCAAATTCACTCTCGAAGGTGACCCAGACCCTTTGTTGAATTTTATACTGACAAGCTTTGGGTGGAAGAAAAAGAAAGGGAGAGTGTCAAGTCCTGGCTGGTCCTGGGCTGACTACTTGGAACTTATATTTTGAGTGGTGGCTCCTCGTTTTCCTTGAAAAGGGAGGGAGAAGAAGAAAAAATAGTGTTTTGACAGAGAATTCAAATTTACTTTGAAGTGAGAAACAAAAACGCAGATGCAAAAGTGACTTCAAGGAAGAAGCTGTAGGAGAACCAAGCGAGTCTTTGGTAGGCAAAATCAAAAGGCACCTGGTTGGGTCTTTTCCAACTAACACGTTTTATTGAAAGGCAGACATTTTTGTGAGCTGCGGCTCCCTTTATCAGACGGATGGAATGACCTCAAGAAGTGCGCTGCAGCTCATGAAAGTTTCTGACTTTTCATAAAATGTGTTAGTCGGGAACAGTGCTACAGACTGCTCCTGATTTCAAGGAAGAAGGAAGTTGAAGGCTGAAGGCTATTAGGTTAGCCTGAAATCACGCACCAAGGGCTGAGTGTAAGAAAAGCGGAGGAAGTCGTACGAAATAGTCCAAAAATATTTCACTGAAGTACAGCTTTCGATCAAGTCCACCATGAGGAGGAAATGAAAAGACACAGCTCTTGTGCCTTCGGGTTTCCCCAAAGGAGCTCGATCCAAAAGGTTTCCATCTTCACTATTGAGAAGTGGAAAGGTTAATCAGCCCAATTTTGAAGAGAACCTTTTTGCAACAGAGAGGAAAACAAGAAAACTAAAAAGAGGAAAAGAAGACATCCACGCAGATCATTCTCCCTTCCCAAACAGATAACATTGGAGTTGCTGGGAGTTGGGTGGCATATAAATTTAATAAGTTAGTGTTAGTGTTAGGATTAGTATCCTGCAGTCAACAGGGATGTCTGCAGATGAGACGGAGGGTGTCAGTAAAAGTCAAGATGCTGGTCATGACCATGTGATTAAGCTCCATCCCTGTTTAATGCGAAACAATAAAAAGGGGCAGAGATTCACTTGTGTGGTCACCACCACCATCGTGGCTATTTTTGACCCCCCTGCGGATGCCCCTGGCAGTCCCAAGTGCCCCTGCAATTCTGAGCTTTTGAATGGATGCATGTTACGAGACAGGATTCCAAGCTCATCAGAAAATACAGACTATTCAGGAAGCTTTAGAGATGTCATCTCAACACGTAAGATTACTACAGTGAGCACTGCCATCTGATATTCAAGACTCCACTAAACTGAACTGCCCTTGCTCCCAGAAAGAGAGTTAAAGCCAAATTAATATTAAATAAAATATACATAAAACAACATATGAAAAAAGAATTAAAGCCAAAATAAAACAGTCAGCCTGAATACTCAGGTGCTGAATGTTCTTCTGCCAAAAACATTGCTCCCTTCCAGAACTCAATTGTTTCTGCCTCATCCTCCTCCATCTTTTGGGACGCTTGCAAAGTCAGTATCCCCAATGACTTATGTGCCTCATCTTCGTTGCCAACTTGCCCCCGGGACAGTGCTAGATTTAGGAATAAGCGACAGCTACGGTTTAGGGCCTCACAGTCTGAAGGGGCCTCTCAACATTTCAGAATGTTTTCATTTGTTACTGTTCTATTACAATTTCCTATACGAAAGTCTTCATCCATGAAGCCTGCCTGTATGGCTCACTTGACCCTCATTCATTGTTTGAAATATGCTTTAGTTTGTGTGCATTCACACCACCCGTTCAAAGAGGGTCCTTCCCCACCCCATTACAGATTTGTCAGGCATTTTGCCAGCATTCTTGCAAGTTGTTATTGTTGCGCAGCCTTATTCACCGTTCACCCTTGCCAAATATGGCCTGTACAGATTTCCATACTTAGGACCTCACCACGTCTAAAACGAGCCCTGCTTGTTGATGTCTTGAGGAATATGTAGCCGATGGGCACACCACAGCTTTCCTTGAGATGCTGGAATCATCT
This sequence comes from Candoia aspera, assembly GCF_035149785.1. NCBI lineage: Eukaryota > Metazoa > Chordata > Lepidosauria > Squamata > Candoiidae > Candoia > Candoia aspera. Next base: position 82,153,889 of record NC_086159.1, read on the forward strand.
GTCCACTGCTTCTGTGTTTCTCCTGTTTGCCTCCATGAAGATTTCAAGAGTTGAGAGGTAATCTCAAATCAACAGTACATTTGATTGCAACCAACTTCCATTTCCTACACATCAGGAAGATTTAAAAACAAATAGCTTTGCTAATAGTGGCTAGTTTCTCAGACAAAATTGCTGGCATCATGAAAGAATTTCCATCGTTTTAGACAAACATTTATTACAGACATTGCTTCATTTCATTCTGATGACGCTAAATCATTGAGGATTTGCCCTTGAAGCAGTTGCTCAGCTCTTAATCAAGCAAACTGGCAAAGATATCCCTAAATGTAGAATGAATCTACAACTCTTAGTAAGTCCATAACAGAGAACCTACGAACAGAGATGGATAAATATCTATTTGTTCCCTCTAAATATATAAAGACCCTTTTTTGAGTATCAAGTAACTCCTGATTTTGGCCATCGTACATGTGATTGAGATTGGAATAGAGCCACATTAATTCCCTTTATGTTCCAGGTCTTAGAATGAGACATCGCTTTCCCCACAAACTGATTCATCAGCTCAATTGGCTGAAAACCAAGATTTTTCAGAGGCCGAAGTAAACAGAACTACCTTCATTTTGCCCCATGTGCAAAGGAGTATAACTTTCTTGCAGAGTAAACTGTACTGTTGTGGTCGATGAGATCTTTGCAAGTTCTCAGAATGGCCAACAGCTTCCAAATCAGAATTCCTTCAGAGTTTTCTCTTATTAACTGACTAGGAGCACTTAGGATTGGAACAATGTTGTTTATTCGTTTAGTCGCTTCTGACTCTTCATGACTTCATGGACCAGCCCACGCCAGAGCTCCCTGTCGGTCGTCAACACCCCCAGCTCCCCCAGGGACGAGTCCATCACCTCTGGAATATCATCCATCCACCTTGCCCTTGGTCGGCCCCTCTTCCTTTTGCCCTCCACTCTCCCTAGCATCAGCATCTCCTCCAGGGTGTCCTGTCATCTCATTATGCGGCCAAAGTATTTCAGTTTTGCCTTTAATATCATTCCCTCAAGTGAGCAGTCTGGCTTTATTTCCTGGAGTATGGACTGGTTTGATCTTCTTGCAGTCCAAGGCGCTCTCAGAATTTTCCTCTGAACCACAGTTCAAAAGCATCGATCTTCCTTCGCTCAGCCTTCCTTATGGTCCAGCTCTCACAGCCATATGTTACTACAGGGAACACCATTGCTTTAACTATGCGGACCTTTGTTGTCAGTGTGATGTCTCTGCTCTTAACTATTTTATCGAGATTTGTCATTGCTCTTCTCCCAAGGATTAAACGTATTCTGATTTCCTGACTGCAGTCAGCATCTGCAGTAATCTTCGCACCTAGAAATACAAAGTCTTTCACTGCTTCTACATTTTCTCCCTCTATTTGCCAGTTATCAATCAAGCTGGTTGCCATAATCTTGGTTTTTTTGAGGTTTAGCTGCAAGCCAGCTTTTGCACTTCCTTCTTTCACCTTCATCATAAGGCTCCTCAGTTCCTCTTCGCTTTCAGCCATCAAAGTGGTATCATCTGCATATCTGAGATCGTTAATGTTTCCTGCAGCGATTTTAACTCCAGCCTTGGATTCCTCAAGCCCAGCATGTCGCATGATGTGTTCGGTGTACAAGTTGAATAGGTAGGGTGAGAGTATACAGCCCTGCCGTACTCCTTTCCCAATCTTAAACCAGTCCGTTGTTCCGTGGTCTGTTCTTACTGTTGCTACTTGGTCGTTATACAGATTCTTCAAGAGGCATACAAGATGACTTGGTATCTCCATACCACTAAGAACTTGCCACAATTTGTTATGGTCCACACAGTCAAAGGCTTTAGAATAGTCAATAAAACAGAAATAGATGTTTTTCTGAAACTCCCTGGCTTTTTCCATTATCCAGCGGATATTGGCAATTTGGTCCCTAGTTCCTCTGCCTTTTCTAAACCCAGCTTGTACATCTGGCAATTCTCGCTCCATGAACTGCTGAAGTCTCCCTTGCAGGATCTTGAGCATTACCTTACTGGCATGTGAAATGAGTGCCACTGTTTGATAGTGTGAACATTCTTTAGTGTTCCCCTTTTTTGGTATGGGGATATAAGTTGATTTTTTCCAATCTGATGGCCATTCTTGTGTTTTCCAAATTTGCTGGCATACAGCATGCATTACCTTGACAGCATCATCTTGCAAGATTTTGAACAGTTCAGCTGGGATGCTGTCATCTCCTGCTGCCTTGTTATTAGCAATGCTTCTTAAGGCCCATTCAACCTCACTCTTCAGGATGTCTGGCTCTAGCTCACTGACCACACCGTCAAAGCTATCCCCGACATTGTTATCCTTCTTATACAGATCTTCCATATATTCCTGCCACCTTTTCTTGATCTCTTCGTCTTCTGTTAGGTCCTTGCCATCTTTGTTTTTGATCATACCCATTTTTGCCTGGAAGAGGTCTCTTGTCCTTCCTATACTATTGTCTTCTTCCACTTCCACGCATTGCTTGTTTAAAAATAATTCCTTATCTCTTCTGGCTAACCTCTGGAATTTTGCATTTAATTGGGCATATCTCCCCCTATCACTGTTGCCTTTTGCTTTCCTTCTTTCTTGGGCTACTTCTAGTGTCTCAGCAGACAGCCATTTTGCCTTCTTGGTTTTCTCTTTCTTTGGGATGTATTTTGTTGCAACCTCCTGAACAATGTTGCGAACTTCTGTCCATAGTTCTTCCGGGACCCCATCTACTAAGTCCAGTCCCTTAAATCTATTCTTTACCTCCACTGCATATTCCTTAGGAATATTAGTGAGCTCATATCTAGCTGATCTGTGGGTCTTCCCTAATCTCTTTAGTCTGATCCTAAATTGTGCAATAAGAAGTTCATGATCTGAACTACAGTCAGCTCCAGGTCTTGTTTTTACCAACTGTATAGATGTCTGCCACCTTTGGCTGCAAAGGATGTAGTCAATCTGGTTTCGGTGTTGTCCATCTGGGGAAGTCCATGTATAAAGCCGTCTCTTAGGTTGCTGGAAGAGAGTGTTTGTTATGCAGAGTGAGTTGTCTTGGCAAAATTCTATCAGCCTATGTCCTGCTTCGTTTTGTTCTCCCAGGCCATGCTTACCTGTAATTCCAGGTGTCATTTGACTGCCCACCTTAGCATTCCAGTCTCCCGTGATGAAAATAACATCTCTTTTAGGCGTGTTGTCCAGTAGGTGCTGCAGATCCTCATAGAACTGCTCTACTTCAGCTTCTTCAGCATCTGTGGTTGGGGTGTATATTTGGATCGCTGTGATGTTAGATGGATTGGAACAATATCCAGTCCAATTTCATGATGAGTATTTGGGAGAATAAATTAGTCCATCTCACACAAAATCTTGTTCTCTAGTTTTTCCTAAGTGTCAATGGTCTTTCCTACCCAAGAGACTTCATCATGGTGTACTATGATGTACAATGATATTTTAAAAGTTTGCTGCCCTGCACATGACAGTAAGGTACCCAGTGCATTTCCATGTTCTTGTAATTTTCTATTTCTTTCAAAGGGCTGCAACAACTGAGAGACACCAATATGTTCCTGGCAAGCCGTAAGTAACAGTCATATTAAGTGACCTCCAAATTAAAAATATCAAGGGATAGGCCTTCAGCATGGGGGTGGAGAGCTCTAATGGGCTCCTGAGCCTGTTGGTCCATCTTGCCTGTTGCTTCAATAGTCAGAGCAAAGGTTCTCTCATCCCATACCTCTCTGCCAACTTCTTGCCAAAGCCAACAATATCTCCAGGCTGGGTGCCAGCAACTGTTGGCAAGGTGAAGGGCAGTTCGTTTGTTCCTGCTTACCTTGGAGAGAATGACCAGTTTTGATTTAATTGAAGTCCCAAATTAATTAATGTGGAAAGATCATTGTGGAAGGATTAACTCATACACAATCAGCTCCGTGTGACTGTTTAACGAATTTCTTAAAACGGATTCTCCAACTTGCTAGTCCCATGACCCCCTAAAGTGATACAGAAATGTGTGTAACCTATACCCCTGAAGAAAATAAAGGATTACTTTGCGGGCACATTGAGAAAATGATTGGATGAGAACTAAATAAACCGCTTGCTTCTCATAATTACATTTTGATCTATATATTATAGGGTCTTCAGGCTTTGCATTATCACAACAACCCACTGCAGGCTCGAGAAGGCAAAGGTGGAAGCAAAATGGGGTGAAAAGCCCAGAGTGAGTTTTGATAGGATTCCCACTTTGGATGCCAGATCAGTTTAAAAATAATTGTGATCCACCCCTAAATTCCTCATGATCTTCCAACACAATGTTTCTCAACCTCATCAACTTTAAGCTGTGTGGACTTCAACTCCCATCACTGGCTGGGAATTCTGGGAGTTGAAGTCCATGCAGCTTAAAGTTGATGAGGTTGAGAAACGCTGTTCCAACAGGCTAGAACCCACAGTTTAAGAAATCCTGTTTTGGAATAAGATGTCTGTTCAGGTTGTGAATGCCATGTGAGATCACCTGCTGCCTCTCTGAGTCTGTGCTCCAAGATACCCATGCTTTTTAATCAGGAAGTGATATGGGAAAAAGGAAACATTGCCATTATGGCAGCGTGTTTCAACCAAGCATGGCCTCCCTGGTAGGTAACTCTACAACTTAAGAATATGTCAACAAAGTCCTCCTGTAGTGCTCCATTCAGTCTTTCCAGATGTCTTCTACGGAGTAAAAAACAGGACCCTTTAGGGACAGAGGACTCTCTTCTAGAATAAGTTATGGGATGCAAAGAGTTTCCAGAGGCAAATGGGTGCTATCTACACCCAAGTTCTTTTAAGACAGCACTTCTTTTAAGTGGGAGAACTAAAAGTATGACTTTATCAACCACATAATCAAAGTTCCAACCCCTTTTTACATGTGTCCCTGCCATTTTGACTTCTTTGACTCCTCTTGTGGACACCCCTGCGTGGGCCAAACCAGGCAGCAACTAATACGCAGAACTCGTTTTTTCAATAAAGCCTGGGAAAACCATTCTGTTCTGCTTCCTGATTACTTTTTCATATGGGCCAATGTTAAATGTACCTAACCAGGAAGCTGGAAATAACCCAAATTCATGACTGATAAGGTTATTAACAGACACAGTGTTCTCTTTCCACTATCATCTGGGGCAGTGTTTGAAGGTGATATTAAGGAGAAAAAAATAATTTGTTAGTATGGAGAGAAAATAGACTAGGAACAAGTCAATCTGTCAACTATGGGCCGATAGGTCCATGGAAGCCATCCAAACAAACATCTGGCTCCTGAGGTCATAAAATAAGACATGAAGAACATACAGTTTGGTAGATCACTTCTTCCCTTCCTTCTTTTAGTTGCCAACATAATTTAAATGTTATCCTGAATCCCATGATCATCATTTATCAGGCTTAGGAGAACGACTGCAATTATGGGAAGTCATCAAACTAGAAACAGACTTGTACATGAGTGGGAATGACTGGATATGCATGCTCCTCTCTTATAATCTATGCAGAAGACTGGTTTCTTAAACAGGAAATCATCTCAACTTGCCCCCTCAGCAGGCTGTTATATACTTCTCCATCGACCAGCACCTCACACCTATAATCCCAGTTCAGTGGAATATTTTCAGAGGGTTTCCACAGGAGATTTTTAATGTGCAAAAATCCCCAGCCTCATCCACAAAAGGTTGCTGGAGTTCCAGATGTCACAGTCATCTCCTTCCAATGTATGCTACCCTCATTCTATTTTTCTACCACTTTCTTTTTCCTCCATTGATGGGACAAACATGAAATAGCTTTCAGTTGTCTTTTGTTTGGAAGTGCTCTGGAAGCACCCAAAAGCTCATAATGATGGTGACTCCTGTACAAGTATCTCAGGATCATACAGAACTATCCAAAGACTCGTAGTCCATCTTCAGTTCCAGGGCTATACAACTGCTAGGAATGGATTTATGCCATTTTAGTGACTCTAAAAGGCCTATTATTTCATGCAAAGCAGGAGAGCCATCTAAATGCCTTCTAGATAGAACTCCTTGTTCTTCAAATGGGTCCTCCAATGGGTCCTAAAATGCTCATGGTCATTGGAAGATGCTCAAGTTCTACAGTAATGAAAACATTTTACCACTCACTATAACTGGCCCATATGGAGTGAAAGTTTTATCCATTCTTTGTCCTACATTCCTTTTCAGGATCTGAGGACTAAGGGACATCTTAACCATGAGCTGCATTATTTGAAGGCCTCAAATGAGTGTGCTGAACAATTTTTTTTCCTTCATCTTGATCTGGCCCAGAATCCCTGAAACTGTAAAACAAAGGCAATGAAATGGAAGAGGAGGTGGAACTGGTTGACCAGTAAACTGTAAATAGCATGCCTGTAGCAAGTATAAATATCCTCCTCAAATATTTCTGTCTTCTAAATTTGGGGTAGAGTGCAATTAGAATGCCAGTCCTGTGCCTCCTACTGACAAATGCCAAAGTATCGGGCTGTTGACACTGGACCTAATTGTGTAAAACCTCTCATGGCAACCATGTATGAAGATGTGAAAACACTACAAGTGCAACATGCTGGAGCTATCTATGACAAGAGGTCAGATGCTTGCCATGGGGTCCCCCTGAGAGTAATTCCTGACCAAGGACTTCTTATAGCAGTCCTTGACAACACACATAAAAATCAAGTGGAATTTTGATTGCATAATTCCAGCCATCATCTTGGCTTTTTTGACAATACCCTGCAGACACCCCTGAAATCAGATGAGGGTACAATGATTTCCATCACCCTCTTGACCATTGGGTGACTTTGGGCTAGTTGTTTTCTCTCATTTTCTCTATAACGTAAGTTGTTTTAAGGATACAGCTAGGAGAGATGGAATGAATGAATGAATGAATGAATGAATGAATGGCCAGTACTCAATATGGCAAATTCTAAGTCACAGTGCAATACAAAAATGAATAGAATCACCTGAGAAAAAGCTGAAAGACCAATCAAAGGAAAATGGTGATATTCAAGCAGATTTGTCAAAGAAATATGAATGGCCACACCTATGTTTTGTTCACATTTTTCCTAGAAACAGAGTAAAACAAAACAAAGAATAAATCAAAAGCATTTACCCCTTCTAAAAAAAAAAGGCGGTAGAGGTGATGGCAGAGGTGGAGGAAAGCTAGGGTTCTGAGCATTCATGCAACTCTTCAGCCAAGTAGTAGATAAATTAGTTAGAAAATGGAGTAGATGTCCCTCAAATGTTTCTCTTTGATCTATCTTTTGCAGATCGCAACTCAGCTGTTTCTGATTTTGAAAGGGGTTGACAGCATTCTCTTAGAGATGACATGCCAGTGCTCGATGAGCAATAAGTGTAAACAAGAACTGTGATTATCTCATGTGATGATCTCTGGTGTCAGAACCTGCTCAGAACACCCGGGATGGAAGATGGAGATGACATAAAGGGATGGCATTTGGAATAGCTTTGCAGTAAGGATGTGACTGTCCCTTGGAGCCAGTCTTTGAGAAGTTAACTAAAGGACAAGGTAATGAGGAATAATTTGGGCTCAAGCAGGGGATCAAGGATAATAGATGGTTATGCAACACAATACAGAGTGTGCAACCAAGTGCCTTCCAACTGGTTATATTAATCTGGCATTAATTTAGCATTCATTAAAGTAATGAACAATCACTTCTATTTCATGAATTCCCAAAGATTAGCAAACTGCCCCAGCATCTACCTGAAAGAAGAGGAAATAATAAAAATTTCCACATCCCTGTTTGCACTAGGCCTAATTGATCTGACATCACCAAGCCCAAAAGCTGGCATTGCCTTGGAATCACTGCTTCCTGGCAGACCTTGTCGTTGGTCCATTTTACCATTGCCTTACACCTCCTCCTGGTTCAGGGGTGTCCACACAGGGAGAGGATCAAAAAAGTCCAGATGGTGGTCACAACCATGCAATTGAAAGCCCCCCCCCCCACTCTTTTTTATGTGTGTCACAACACATGGCATGGCTCTGGCTGCCATATTGACTTTTTTAAATCCCCCAGCAGACCCCTCTGACCTGGTTCGTAAGTCACATATTACTCCTCCTTGTCCACCCACACCTCTCATTCAGGTTTCATACCCAACTGGAGTTGGTCCCTTCCTAGAAGCCCAATCCAGTTGCCACCACGCATGCCACTGTGGTCAGAGCGATGGGGAAAAATGCTTTCTTGCAAAGTTGCCAGCCTACTGGCATTTCACAAGAGCTTCAAAATGCAGCTTCAAAATGGCTGCATGAGGATCTGGGAAAACTCTGGAGGTTGTCCATCATATTATTTAATTTTCCCCCCCAATTTTCCTCACATCATTCCCTATTCAAACAATCTCTCAGAAACACATACCCACATGACCCATGAGAAAAAGCACATACTGAAAACCATGAGGGTCACAGGGATCTCTGTAGGAGAGCCAGCAACACCAGATAGGTCACAGCATCTTTGTGCAAATGATTTAATTTGCCTCAGTTCCATTATGACATCAGGCCACATATGATACCCTTGTGATTTCTTCCACAATGATGTCTTCTAGTCAGTGGAGGGCTAGGCTAGTGATTTACATCTGGCCCAGCTGCAGTACAAAAGGGAACTGCTCGAAACTTGGTTTCAGCTGAAAAGGTTAGCGCTCTGTGGAACCAGCAGCTAAGAAATATGCCACAGACTAGCACTTGGTAGGGTAGCCATGAAGGCTTGGAAGAGAGATTCAGATGCCATGATGTGTCTATACCAGCAAAGATGAGAGCAGCGCAAGCATTGTGATGCTCTATGGAAGCGGAAGTTGGACTTTGAAGAAGCAGGGAAGGAAATTGACGCGTTTGAACTTTGGTGTTGGAGAAGACTCCTGAGAATCCCATCGAGGGAAAAAAAACCCCCAAACAAATGTATCAAGCAAATCAATCCAGAGTTGATCAACCCAGCTGGCACCTGGGTCTGGTGAAAGTTGGGGTGTATGGAAATCATTGAACAGACTGTGCACGGGCATAACAAGATCCAGAGATACTCTGAACAAACGGGGCTGTCCGGTGGCCTCTGCCCTTTGTGACTGTGGAGACATGCAGACGACAACACACATCTACACTTGTCCTCTGTGCCCCGATCAATGCACATTTGAGGACTTCATGACAGCGCAACAGAACGCAATTAATGTTGTCAGTTTCTGGGCAAGATCTGTTTAACTTTTATATATTTTAACTTTTCTATTTTCTATTTTAAATTCTATGTTTTACAGTAGGCCTTATTTTAATTGTGATGCTTCTGACACGAATAAATAAATAAATAAATCCAGAGTTCTCACTCGAGGCACAAATGGCCAGGCTTAAAGTATCCTACTTTGGGTACATTATGCAAAGACCCAGCTCTCTGGAGAAGGCTTTGATGCTGGGAAAGGTGGAAGGAAGGAGAAGAAGAGGATGATCCATGGATGGACTCGGTTACAGCAGCTATTTGACTATTGGGTAGAACTCTTTTCTCTCCGGTTCTCTTGGCTCCTGACCTTCAGCCAGCCTAGCAGGTCCTATAAAGGGAATGCTGGCTTAAAGGCTTTGAAGCTCCATGACCCAGGTCAACTGAGCAGGGGGTGAAATTGGAAAGATTACATCCCTTTCCTCTTTTTTCCCCAGAGCACAAGTAGAGCATCCCAGGGGTCCTGACATTGGTCCACTCGGAGACAGCAGATGGCATTGTCCTGTCTGCCTACCATTCTATACCCACACAACTGGCTATAATCCCCCTTGAACTCAATGGAAATTACACCAAATGTAATTTGGTGCAATGAAATAAAAGTATTTCGGCAGCAGGGTCCCCTCAGAGGGTAATTTGTTGTGAGCTAGGAATCCACTGCTTGTACAATTCTCAGCTCATTCCTAAATTCACTGAACAGCCTTCAGGGAGCATCTAATGTAGCTTTAATGTGATGGAGGAGCTCTGAAATCGTATTCCCCACCCTGAAAATGCATTCCAAAGTGTGTGTTCAACCTACACCAACCACACTTAAAATTTGTTTCCATCCTCACACCTTCCTCAAAATGCAATTCCCATTAGGCAAGCCGTTTTGAGATACAGTTACACAGGACCCATGCAGAGTTGTGGTTTGCATTTGCTCTGTTTTAAGCGTATTGGTGGGGTTTCCTAGAGGCCCCATCTGGGTAAACCTTGAACTCCCTTTAAAATATAATAAAGGCAACATCTCCCTTGAGCCCAGCTCAACTCCTTGTTACACTGTAGATACATCCATGCAATTTCATGGCCATGGTATGAAAGGGCTCGCCACTGCAACCTTGTGACCAGTTTCTTCAACTTCCCAGTCTACCTTATAGCCCTGGGATTTTCATCCAAGCGTTAAGCAAGTCCAACCTTGCTTAGCTTTTCTGAGATCAGCTAAGGTCAGTTTCAGCTACTTTCTGCCACCTGCTGGAAGAATAAATTTTCCACTGGTACATTAATTCCTTGGGCTTCAAACATGGATGGAAGAGAGGAGGGGACTATTAAATGTCCTCTCCCAAAGTCAAGGGGCACGACCACTCTGGCGTTCCTCTCTTTCTTCTCGCCGACCCACATGACAGAGCTGTGAAACGACATTCACAGCAGCTGTACTCGACCCCCCCCCCCAAACCTTCCTGCTTCCACCCCCATCTGTCTCTTGCCAGCTCTTTGCGGGCATCCCATCTCCCTGGTGATTAATGTAAAAAAAATCCATATCAAATCCAAGTGGCAGAGTCTTTAAACTGCAGCTGTTCCATCCAGGACTCGCTGGCCAAGCTTCCCCCAAAGCGGGAGGTCGGTGGAGGAAACTGTTTCCCACTGAGTCGGACGCAGCTAAAATTCAGACTTCCTCCATACACATTTCCTTTTGCGGAAATCATTTAAGTAGCACAGGCCTCCTAAAACTACAGCGTCGGCTGTGAAATCGGTTGGGTTGAGACCCAAGAAGCTTAAGTCAAGCTGCTAGAAAGCATGTTGGGAGGATATTCTGCTGTTTCCTTAGAACATGAGAATTGTGAGATTCCTTAGAATCAAACCTTTGCTGTTTCTAAGGAATGGAGTCTATTTGCCAGAACCTGTCTGAATTTTGTCCCAATTTGGCCTACTGGAATTGTTAATGGAACACTTCCCAACGTGTTGTGAACAAGCCTATGAGCCAAATTTCTGTTCCACTCCTCCTTCTCTTCTCAGTTTAACCAAAGACAAGTGCATCTTAATCAGGGGTGTCGGTGGGGTGGGGTGGGGGTCAAAAGAGTCAAGGGAGCAGCCAGGGCTGTCTGATCAAAACCTTGTTCTTTTTTTACATGTATTGAGCACATGAGGCATGTAAAAAGGGGTAGGTTTGATTGCATGAGTCTGGCCATCGTCTTGAGTTTTTTGACCCACCCAGGACACCCTTGAGTAGGAAACAGTCCAGCTGTTTGAAAAGGAGCCAGATGTTCAGCCGTGTTTGAACAATCCCATCATCTGAATCCTCAGTGCCAGGCCTTGTGAAAATTAGTTCATGCTCAGATTTGGGGGAAGGAACCGTGTGGAGGTGTTACTCTAGAGAAACTGCTCTTCAGCATCACTCATGAAGAGATGGGCAAAGAGTGTGGGATCCCATCCATACAACTATAACTCCTGACACTGAGGAAACAGGATTAATCCAAACAATCTCAGAGAATAGATTTGGCCAAAGCTTTCCCAGTTGTTGACAATGGCTGAAGGTAACTATTCAGAATGTTGTTTTTTTTTCTAACCTTGGTAAAATCTCTTAATCATTATTATTATTAACAATTGAGCCATCAGATCAAATGAAATAAAAGTCCTTTCTGGTCCTATGATCAGACAGCCAAAGGAGCAGGGCCTTTCCATAGAAAATTAACTTTCTCCGTCGAGCATCTGGAAATTCCAAGGTTGCTCCAGGGGGAAAAGAGCTTTATGTAATGATTGCTTATCCTAACAGAGTCAGACTCACAAGCAGGAACTTAATGATATCTGATTTATTGTAAGAATAGTATGCAAATACAGAGAAAGCTGAGAATGAGTAAAAGCACGCCAAATACAAACTAAAAACCCTTGGCTCAAAACGTAATCCCTCCCCTTGCCTGGCCGTAGCAAACTCCCCCCTCCCAGGTGCTGGTAACCGTTTTCTACTGATCCTGGTAAAGCAACCTTGAACACATGAGATAACCCAAACACATTCCAAACCAGCAGCCAACAGATAACGACTCCCCGAGATGGAATCCTCCTCCCTTCCGAGATCAAACACGTATCAGGTAAATGACATGCGAAACGTTACGATGTACCAGGAACATTGAAACGGTGAACATGACAGGCAAGCTTTGATTCACGTGGCTGCCATCTTGACTATCTGAGCACCACTTGCTCCCTGCCACCTCTCTATACCAGAGCTATCATATGTATTTATTAGATTTCTTATAGCCATCCCACTCCAAAAGACTCTGGGATGCAAACATCCTTTACAGCCTCTAGATGGTGACCAAGAGAGCATTCTGGATCTCTTTGCAGCCCTCAAGTGGTAGCCTTGGATTCTGCAGCCCCAATATGGTTGCCCTAGGCTGTATTTGTCCTGCTTCATCAACTCATGTGCTTTGCACCCAAGTCCAGGTGAAGTCAGAATTAATCTATTCTGTGGGAGTGGGATAGGTCTGGCAGCAGCCTGAGGTTTTTGCATCTAAAACCTTGCAGAGGGAAAGAGCCATGCCAACATCCCATGGAAGCAAATCCTACTGCCTGGCCCAATATCGCTACATAAAGACAGTCTGGACAGACCAGTGTTTCCCATCCTTGACAACATTAAGATGTGTGGACTTCAACTCCCGGAAGCTGGACTTCAACTCCCACGCAAAAGGTGCTATTTGGCCATCTGTTCCTCTCCCCACCCCCAGCTGTTTGGGGCCAAGCCCGTGGGCTGGGTGATGAAGTTGGAAGCTCTGCTCCAAATCAGATTACCAGGTGGACTGACTCCTCCATCTGCTTCCCCCATTGGAGTCCCGTCTACTGATCTGTGTTGAGGCTTCCTATGGTTGCCCCCAATAGAGTGAGTTGCACGTCAGGGTGGGGCTCTGCAGCTAGATGACCACCAGCATTTTGCTTTTCACTCACAGCTGCTGCCCTTCCCTTAGCCACCCTTGGGTTGCTCAGCATGGAGGGTTCCTAAAGTTTAAAGCCCAGCATCACCTAGAGGAGCACTATGGCCCATCCCCTGATTCAATGACTTCCGGAGATGCAGAGCAGTAACAGGGAAGTTTTTTCTGGCCTGGAGACAAAGCAATAGAAAAAGCACCGTCTAATTAATGTCTGCTGCTGTGAAAGACACATTTGCAGTTTTTTGAAAGAGTGTGGCAACCCTGTCATTAACAACTTGTATATTTCTTCCTCACTCCCAAGTCAGAAAGGGTGGGGAGCTCTTAATTGTCCTAATTTGGCAGACTGTTGGAGAAGGGATGGGAAAGTTTCCTTCTGTCAACTTCCTTAACCATTTTTTTTAGGGTCCACCATCCAAGACATGAATTACACACCTATCACGTTTTTAAGAGTTCTCCACAGCTTAGAAGGAAACTGGATCCAGTATGTCTCTTGCCTGTCTTCACTACAGCTGACATTTCACCAGTTGCTAAGGAAGAAGGAGACCCACCAAAGCTTCACATCCTCCATTTTGGTCATCTGGGGGGAGGAGGGGAAAACAAGGCTGAAAAAAACCTTGTCCACCTTGACTTGATTGGACAGCCTGCAGCTGGGCCAGGGAGGAAAAAGGGAGATGGGTGTCTTCAAGGGAGGCTCTGGAGAAGCTCAGAAGCTACAGCAAATTATGTAAGTACAACTTGATAGAAGTTTCAACCTTGTAACAGAAGCAAAATTGGGGGGAAAGGAAAAACAATCCCCAGTTATTCAAAATCTATCACAGGCAGGTCTTGCTAAGTAAGGCAATGTGTGCATAAAAGAAGCTTGAATGTTGTCTTCTCTTCAACTTTCCTACAGAGTCTAGGAGATGGGTAAGGATCAGCCTTCAAAAATTTTCAGAAGGAAGCTATAAAAACACACAATAATTCCCATTGCAATCACAAGAACCAGAAGGGCTGGGTTTTGGTTTCCAGTCTGTATTCTTCTTGTCAGAATAGGGGTGTAAAACTCATAAAAACATGGGGAAAATTTTAAAAACAGGCTGCAAATATTTACTTAATCTCCTGGTGGTCCCCATCTCTCTTCAGTGTGGTGATGAACATAATGCATCTCTTTCAGGTATATGAAACAGGTGAGACTCAACAGCCAATGTTCTTCCCTCCTGAAGCAGGAACTGGAACCCAGATTTACCAACCCCACGCCTAGCACTCTAGCCCAGTGTTTCTCAACCTTAGCCATTTTAAGCTGAGTGGACTTCAACTCAGCTTGCTGGCTGGGGAATTCTGGGAGTTGAAGTCCACACAGCTTAAAATGGCCAAGGTTGAGAAACACTGGGCTAGCCTATTCTGCCTCTGTGGGTTTGCAGCATGTTGGTTCAGAGAGGTATTGGCAGCAGAAAAATAAAAATAAGAAGTCAGGTATTATTGAATAATATAACAATATAAATGAAGAGCAAGGAATTCAGAAAGCTAGGCTCACTTCAGGATCAGGCAAACATGGAGAGGAGAGCTGATTTTGGTAATTGCAAGCTAGAATTTTTTAAAATCAGATCCTCTGTATTTGACCTCGTTCTAATCTTCATCCCTTGAATGGCCGGGGGAGGGGTGAGTTAGGGTTAGAGCATAGTTTTTCCAACCTTGGCAATTTTTAAATGTGTGGACTTTAACTCCCAGAATTCCCCAGCCAGCAAGCTGGCTGGAGAATTCTGGGAGTTGAAGTCTACACATCTTCCAAATTGCCAATTTTGAAAAATGCTGGGTCAGAGTAACCAGTGCTGGGCTGCAGAAATCCAGATGACCACCAAATGGAAACAAGGGAAATACAGAAAACTGGTTTTTTTGCAGCCCAGATCTGATAGCGACTGTTCAAAAGTTTCCTAAAGCCCAGACTGCGTGGGATCTGAGAACTGGGATGTGCGAATGGATTGCCATCTGGTGGCAGGCAGTGTCTCCAAAGTTTAAAGAAGAACACAGCCTCTTTAGATCTCAGTTCTGGGCTGAGAGTTGGGGTACACATATAAAAAATGAGTAAGTGGAGGGACAAGGGACCTGGGAGTTGCTTTCTGCACAGTAGCCTGTCCGCAGGCACGCAGAAGATCAGGACCTGGGTTCCTCTGCGTTAAAGACAAAGGCATCAGGGAGATCACTGTCTTCTGAGCTGTCAACATCCCACATCAATGCTCTGTGTCTACTGATGCTCTTTGCCCAGTGTGGCTATTTTCAGAAGCATATCAATTACAGTCAAGGCTCCAGCTTTTCATGAAGAAGTGTTCAACTCCTTGACTGCTTGGATAGGGCTCGTCTAGATTTTTTCCGTCTCTCTGCACAATGTGTTTGAGATGAGAGCAGTACGCCAGATGTTTACGCACCACAGACTCGAGTACGTTGGCAATCAGGAATTTGATCTTCCTTCTGACTGAACTGCCTCAAGTGACTCAGGTCCTGCTTAGTGCCTCCTGTCAATCCACATGCAAAGTTAGGGATGTTTCCCAAGGGGGATTGGCCTCATTTTTCATTTACTTAGTATGCAGGGGGTCCACAGGGAGTGTCAAAAAAGTCAAGATGGTGGCCACGACTGCATAGTTGAAGCCCTGAGCTTTTCTTTTTAAATAGACCCCACTGTTCATCTTTTTCCTTTTAAAACTAAGCAGATTTGTACTTGAACAACATCTAGGCAGGAGAATACCTTGAAAATACAATATTTTAAAATCCAGTTGTTTTCAGCAGCACAAACTTCACCAACTGTTAAAGAAAACCTTTTTGTAAGTCTGTGAAACTGCAGGTCTGTTCTCACCAAAGAGGAAGGCCCTCTGAAAATGTGTACCAAATTGCTACAAATGTATGTTAGTTCTTCAGGCACTCTCTCTTGTTTTTGCTGCCACTTCTGTTCCAGTGGAAAGAGAAATTAAATTGTTAATTTGATCCTATCCATAGTTATTTGCAAAGAAAGTCTTGTTCTGGTCCCTGACTGAAATAAATAAATGTGTGGTGCAACGGCCCATGAAGAAGCAGCATTAACATGTCTTCTCAACGATCATTCCTTTTGAGTCCAGTGGCACCTCCTCCCTAGAAAATTAGGATTGCCCCCTATTTTTTTTTTCCCTGTACAGGGACATCCATGGAAAAGATTTTTTTTCTGTACAGAAAAAAAAAAATAGGGGGCAATCCTAATTTTCTAGGGAGGAGGTGCCACTGGACTCAAAAGGAATGATCGTTGAGAAGACATGTTAATGCTGCTTCTTCATGGGCCGTTGCACCACACATTTATTTATTTCAGTCAGGGACCAGAACAAGACTTTCTTTGCAAGTAACTATGGATAGGATCAAATTAACAATTTAATTTCTCTTTCCACTGGAGTCAAGAGGGCAGTTGCGAGGCATGTAAAAAGGGGATGTGGCCACCATCTTGATTTTTTCTGACACCCCCCCCCCCACATCTCCCATGGTCACTGAGGGAGGGCAGAACCCAAATATAATTGAGTGAACAAGGGTTGAATTAGTACAGGATGATACTTTTTACCCATTGTTGATTTCTTTCAGCTAAGCATAGGATTGTACAGTTTTGACCCATTGAGTGTGAGTTAGCAAGTGCTTAGATACCCCCACCCTGCAAATCTTGCATATTGGCAACCCCTGAGGCTTGTGGAAATCTAGTAGTAATACTAGATAAAGTAAAAGCAAGGTAAAGCTTGCTTAGAGTCAAGCTCAGCTCCCAGTAGACACATGGACACATCCCCATGGCTTCCTTTGGCAAAACTCCTTTGCATGTGGTTGCCGTGGCCTTTTTCCAGGATGCTCTTACAAGTTTCCATTCTAGCCTTCAGCCTTGGGGATCCCTCATTGTCTTCCCTCCGAGTGTTAATGAGATCTGGACGCTAGTTGTCCTTTTGAGGTCAGCCAGTGCTAAGCCAGTCTAAAATGTTCACCCTTCTGGAGAAGAGGAAAAGGAATTTGTACTAGATTCATTGATTTGCAAGACCCACATGTGTTTTTCTCTTGCAGCATTTGGGAGTTCCAGTGGGCTGCTGAACTCCATTAAAAGGAATTAGTCTTCCAAATTTCCATGAAAGGTTGCCAGGATTGTTTTAATAAAGATGCCAATGAATTTATTGGTTGTTTTTTTTAAATATATACTGAAATGAGCTAATTTGTCTAAAAGGTATATGAGGTTAGGATCTGGATGAAAAATTTTATAAATTCATGTGTTGTCTACATCCCGACAGGTTTTTCCCTGTGATTGGAAAACATAATAGTCAGATTTTCCATATCAAGGATTCCAAAAAAGTGTCGCTAATTAAAAGAATGCATTTATCCAGTAGGAAAATGGAGAATCCTCAAGTTGGTCTTGAATTAAAATGTTATTTCTTTGTTTAATAATTCTCTGTTTGCTTTGAGGCTCACACGTATTTATTACTTCTTTGAGTAAACTTTCCTGCTAAGATTTGTAGTGAATTAGAAGGGGAATCCCCAGTCCTATTTGTGGTACTCTGCCCAAACACTAAGTATCTTTTTGGAAAAATGCATATGGCCTCTCTTTCTCTCAATTGCTCATCAGTCTTCAATATATTAGATTTAGTTTATTAACTAAGCTACAAAAGCAATTATTCTGAGTTAGAAATTCAGCCTTTCAGCTATTTTAAAGATGGTGAATTCAAAGAGTAACTAGCATTTGAAGGGTGTCCAGATCTTAATATAACCAACCAAGTCTCGTGAATTTGGCCAACAAAATCAGGTTGAGATTTACCTCTTTTGTTTTGGTCTGCAGGAATGGTCTGGCCTATTTTATGCCTACAAAAGAGTAGCAAGAGGAAGCAGATATATTTCTTCCTCTACAGGACTGAGGGATTCCCCCAGGGCATGGTAAAAAATGGTCAAGATGGCAGCTGCTCTGCCTGTTTTTATGTGTGTTGCTCCTCTGGACATCTCTAAGAGGAGTGGAAGTAATGCAGTATTTTTATCCAGGACTTCTCACCTCTTTTCCAGTTCAGGCCTGTCCTTAGAGTGTATTAAGATAATTTGCTTGTCATACCTCATCATAACTTTAAGGACTTGACAGTTGCAGGCTAGGCAAAGGGCCACAGCTTGATATGCCTCTCAGATAAAATCAGGGAGTTAGACCCTAACGTTCCAGAACTTGATTGGCTGATGGGAACCAATTTTCATTGATCTCAGGTGGAGGAGAAAGGTCTCAACCCACTCCATTCCACTTCTGTGCCCCAATGAAGCTGTCTTCCAGTTTATGTAAAATAGTATAACAAAGCAAACGGGGACAAACTTTTGCAAGTCACAGGATTGCACCCAGATCAGATCCAGCTATCACTGGTCACTCATTTCTTATGATGGCATAGAAGTCCTTTGTTCTACCACTTGAACTTGTCCTGAGTGGTTGTGCACGATGTTATATGAATTCCATTAGCTGTCTGATCTGGCCTAACAATGGACTGAGAGATAATAATTGCATTCCTTACATTTCTGCCTCAACCTTTCACATTCAACTCCACCCCAGTCAAAAAAGAGAACTTCGTTCCTTACAAATATCTCCTTTCTTTACTAAAAGCAAACAGGAAAGGCCCTTTCCTGTGAAATTTGAACCTGGTGACTCCAAGTACCAGCCCATGCAGGTTTGGGCAACAATACAGAAATGACTAGTATAAATAACGTCTGGAAGAATCAAGATGTCAGCCTCCCAACCAAATGCAGACTAGCTAATACAATCATATTTCCAATATGGTTGTGAAACTTGGACTTTGAGGAAGGCAGGCAGGAGAAAGAGAGATGCATTCGAATTGTGGTGCTGGAGATGACTACTACGCATCTCATGGACAGCGAAGACTGCCAACAGGGAAGTCCTAGACAGAGTCAAACCAAAAATATCGCTGGAAGCCAAGATCACCAAACAAAAACGGTCATACTTCGGTCATGTTATGCGAGCCGACTCCCTCGAAAAGACAGTTCTGCTGGGACTGGTCAGTGGCAAAAGAAGACGGGGCTGCCCTCAGACTCACTGGCCTGACACCATCAGAAGGGACGCTGGAATGACTTGGATGGAACTAAAGGAAGCTGTAAGAGATGGACAGGCAGGGAAAGCGTTGATCCACAGAGCAACCCAGAGTCGGACACGACTGAACTGATAGACCAAAAAAACAGAAATGGTTTGCCCTTGACTTTTTCCAGGGTGTGTTTTCAGCTTTTCATGGTGGCTTCTCATCCCAGGACTAATCAGGGATGACCTTTTTACATGCTGCCATCAAAAGAACAATAATAAATCCTCTGCTTTGCCTGGCTGAAATTTAATATGATTATTCTTATTCCACGGTCCGCTGTTGCAAAAGTCATGACATTCTATCACAAGAGAAAGGCACTTAAAATAGATATCATAGGTGAAAGAAACATTGCTTCAAAATCTGTACAACGAATTCTGTAACATTTGGCACACTTCTAGGTTTAGCATTTCTGAAAAGGCTCCCTATTCTGGTGAAAAACAACTGAGTTAGAGGCATTTCTGTTTTCCCATGCTAGGAACTCTGTTTTGCTGAAGTTCATCCATATCTGGGGATTAAATCAGAGTAGAGTCCCCCTAGACAGACCCAAACTGAATCAGTTATTTCCAGAAGTCCAGGTCAGACTTCTAAACTGGATCAAGTGCTTTCTGCACAACCACTTTGCAATTAATTAGGGTTTAATTGCAGATAGAGAGAGAGAGAGAGAGAGAGATTATGCCCACTAGATGTCAGGACTGCATCAGTGAACCAACACTCTTTAGGGTTGTCAAAGTTTGTGGTAGCTTGCAAAGATTCCACTCTTTAGGAATCTTTAGGAAGTCAAAGATAATGTCAGAGTGGAATCTTTGCAAGCTACCATAAATCAAAGTTTCCACCCTGCCATGAATTAGAGGGAGAAAGCCCACGTGCACCAAATGGGCTTTGCTTTCTGTTGCAGCCGGTAAAAGATGAGAAGACAAGAAAACCTACCAAGGTGAAACTTTGGGGCTTGTTAGAGAGACTTCAACGGCCGCGCGAGGGGGGGGGGGATAGGGGGAATGTAGAAGAAAGGGGGGGAAGTGCTGTTTGTGTGGTTTGGGGGGGAAAGCCTTAAGCTGCTGAACTGCCCCCCAAGAGTTAATTGTGACGTTGAATCGCTTCTCGATGCTGCTTCTCATTGAATAAACTTAGATACATCCTACACGGCTTGTATTTAAGTTTTATTTAGGGGAATTCAGAACTAGGAAACTGACAGATTGGCCTAATGCCTCTTTATTGACTGAAGTCTAGATTTACAAGGGCTTTGGGTGTAACCCCAGGGACTGAATGCGGTGCTTTTCCCATGTCTTTTCCAGAAATGCTCGTGTCTAGTGCTGGGATGCCCTCTGATTTCAAGGCGGGTCAGACGGACTTTGTCTTGGGTGCTGTTTAATTTCTGCCTGAGCATGCTTGAGTAACTCCACCCTTTAAACTTTGACTGCATGAACCTGATGAGGAAGTGAAAGCTGTTCAACTTCTTTATTTGAATTCCCTGCATTCGCCGTTGGATGCACAGCTGCAACAGGGGACATTCGGTTTTAATGATCTCTAACCATTTATTAATTTCATAGGCAGACCAATAGGGAAGACCAGGAAAAGCCTTCTTCAGGACTGTTTGGGCACTAAAATCTGAAGGTAAATTATTCAAATTATTAATAATGAAGAGCTAAATCTGAATGTTAGGTTTGTTTAATCCTGGATGGTAGATATCCTATTGGGAATTTTCTTATACTTACGTTACCAAGCAAAACCACATCCGGCCCTGCTGAGGAATGAAAACCCTTGGTGGTATTCCAAGTGATCCAGCAATGTCTGGTGCCAGCACGTCATTTGAATTCAAGCCACGTCAGACGGACTTAGTCTTGGGTGCTGTTTAATTTCTGCTTGAGGATGTTTGGGTAAATCCTGGAGGTGTTTCAAAATGATCCAGCAATGCACGGTGTTTCCAGACCTTCGCTGGATGTTCTGGTCCTAATCTATGCTGGTCTTTGACCATCACAAAGATTTGATTTGACTGCTCCTACTATAGGACGTCATCTTGAGCACAGGTGGCAAATGGG
The DNA here is from genome assembly GCF_035149785.1 of Candoia aspera. NCBI lineage: Eukaryota > Metazoa > Chordata > Lepidosauria > Squamata > Candoiidae > Candoia > Candoia aspera. The sequence goes on from NC_086159.1 coordinate 82,175,083, forward strand.
CTAAAATGTTGCTGAAAGATTCTTTTGCAAAACCTGGGGTTGATGTTCCTGGCAGTGGAAAGGGATGATGTAGCTACGGCCTTTTGCCATTTTTTCCGGGAAGAGAAGAAGAAAGATGACATCAAGTCTCCCTGTAAAATTCTGGCACTGCTGCTGGATGACTTCTCAAAGGGTTTCTGAAGAAATGAAACTGAAACTTTCTGAAGAAAGTTATTGCCTTAAATGAAGGCTGCATTTCTGAGCTGATTCTCCATTGATTTATCATTTTAGCTGCATATCCTTTCCTGTGGCACTTACTCAAGCCTTGGGTCTTTTTTATTCTTGTAATGTTTTGATGTTTTAACTTGGAATCTTCCCAGACAACTTGGGTTCCTGGGCTGGTGGAAAATATCTCTAAGAAGGAAGCGGGCATCCTTACAGGAGAACCCTACCAGTAGGCATCTGGGAGAAGCCGATGGGATGCCACGCAACATCCCTAACCTCTGCCAAGTCTTCTTATCAATAGAAGAGAATCTCTGGAGCTCAGGGTTGAACAATGGGAGTCCCTGGTGCTCTCTGAGCTCGGTTGTGGGCTTGCAGATGTTTCATTCCCTGACTAGGCAACATCTTCAGTGCACTGATGATGTTCCCTAGTCGGGTAATGAAACATCTGCAAGCCCACAGCCAAGCTCAGAGAGCACCGGGGACTCCACAAGTCTTCTTATCTCACACCAGCCTCCCCGTCCCCGTTAAAAGTAAACAGAAGTAACAGAAAACAGCTTCTTGGTGGCTATTGAAATTATATAAGCTGGAAAGAGCTGCTTAAAGCCAGAGGAGCACTGTCAGAAAAGTAGTTGGCAACTGTATGTAGAAGAAATGACTGGAAGGCATTTGATTTCTCAGAAACAAGAAGCAGAGTGAAGTATGACCAGTCACTTATGTCACATATGCAAACGGGCAGAAGTTACTTTTTGTACTTTGAACAGATGGTCTAGCAGATATCTCAGGTCAGAGAACAAGTGCAAGAAGGCTGATACGCCCAAAATAAACAAGCTACTATTTACCCTAGGAATACTTTGCTAGCAATTTCATGTCAGCTTCTATCAAACGAAAGCCAGGAGATCAGAATGAACAGACAGAGGACGGGGAGCTTTGGGCATTTCTGAAAACGGGGGTTTCCTAGGCTTTTCAGGAGTGCCGTATTGTGCTCCTTGCGATGAGCATCCTAGCCGAAGCAGATTTTTTTTTAATTTGGTGCCCAGGATCATGATTTGGAATGTATGGAGATATTAGGTATATTAAATTTACCAGATGGACCGATATTTCCACACCAGCTTGAAGGTGGGCTGTTTGGAAAAGCAGACCTTTATTTCCATGTAAAACCACAAATCGGTTTACGCTTTTGTTTGATTCAGCTGCCTTTAACTGGTTGGGTGGGCACGAAAGGTGGTGAAATCTGCTGTGACAGCCATCCCTGTTGTGTGCCAAATTTCAGAGAAGCTGAGCGTTTGCCTTTTTTGTGGATCTTATTTCTGTTGTTTGCAAAGAGAAGAGAATTAGAGTTTTCCCATCCTGAATAAGGTGGAAATGGGTGAATAAGGAGAAAATATAACGGGTGATGAACTCACTGAACTTCTTGAAATAAATGCATGGCTCCCAACAGCGAGAGACTGGAGGACTTTGTAATGGTTGCCTAATCCCAAATACTCAGCCTCACAAGCTCGGGCTTAACGATAACTGATTTATTAAAGGGATAGTATGCAAATACAGAGAAAGCTGAGAATGAGCAAAAGCGCGCCAAATACAAACTTAAAAGCCTTGCCTTCAATCCAGCCCCGCCCCAAGCACCCGTCAGCAACCACCCCCTCCCAGGTGCTAGCAACCGTTACACGCGCCTGGGAAAGTAACCTTGAATAGGATTGCAAACCCAAACATACATTCCAAAGTCCCAAAACAAAGAACAGAGCACGAACGGAAAATACCAGCAATGAGCAAGCCGGGAATACACGGAGAAACGGTTTGACATGTGAAACGTTACGATGTTAACAGAACATTGAAACGGGGAACGTGACAGACTTTGACATCACCTATGACAGTCTTTTTTCCCAGATGACCACAGATGTGTCCTGGAAACATAACCCAGACCTGAATCAGAGTTTGAAAAATACCGTGCTGTGCAAGAGGACAGAATTTCTCATCATTTGTCAAGAGCAGTGTTTCTCATCCTTGGGACCTTTAAGGTGTGTGGACTTCAACTCCCAGAATTCCCCAGTCAGCTGTGCTGGCTGGGGAATTCTGGGAGTTGAAGTCCACACGTCTTAAAGTTCCCAAGATTGAGAAGCAGTGGTCAAGAGTGTGACTTCTCTTGCTGAGTAATACATTTTAAAAGATAATTGTAACTGAAGAAATAATTGAAACTTCAGGGATGCCTGCAGGTTCAAAATTGACTCTGATTTGAGATGGAATGCAAGGGAGAGACCATCTGATCTCAATCTGTTCCACTTAAAACACTCCTAAGTGTTTGGGGTCATATTTAATCTGACCCAAATGGAAATCTGAAGCCAGCTTGTCTTTCCCAGATATTCCCAGCATGAGAATTCAGACATAGGGTTAATACCAGCGATATCTTACAGCTCACGACTGAACATCGCCCCTTTTTTTACCACCCCCCACCCCGCTATTAGAATTGTCATGACATGAGTTTGTGGCTAAAGGCGTGATCTACATTTGAAAACCTCCTTTTTATCCTATTGTGATAGATATTTTTTTATATTGTTTAATGGAATTATTCCACTCTTGATTTTGTTTGGCTTTCTTAGATGACTCAGAGATCTCTCATTTGGTAGAGAGGGGAATAGATCTACATGGGGATGGTTGCTATAGACCACCCCTCCCACACTTGGACTGTTTTAGATTCTTCACCACCTGGATTCTTTATTTTTACCTTTATTTATATTATTTATTATTGTATTTTTATACTGTGTATTTTATGGTGGTTGTTTTTAATCGATTATTGTAAACCGCCCAGAATCCCCCAACGGGAGGAGATGGGCAGGGAGAAGACAGACAGACAGACAGACAGACAGACAATCAGTTGCCCAGGTCAGCTCTTGAAGCACTTTGAAATGTTTAGAATAGATCTCTTCATTATCATTTTGCAAAGAGTGGATCGTAATGGAATTAAAGCTTTGCCCAGTTGGACGTCCTTCAGGCAGGGTTATCCATGGGAGGGGACTCAAAAATTCAAGAGGGCAGCCCCCGTGGCTTAACTTTTTTGACCCCCTCCATGCCCACCCCAGACACCTGGGGTCATCAGCTTCAGTTCTTGAAAATCCAAATTGGCAAATGCAGAGGGGCCGAGTCTGGGGATGGCAGATATCAGTGGACAGCTGGACCTGGACAAATTCCCCCACTGCTCGGTTTCAGCCTGTGCAATAGCTGCTGAGGGTCTTCTAAATTCCCAAAGAAAGCCCATTGTTTCACAGGCCTCCTCCTCCCCCTCGTCCTCTCAGGCCAGCCTGCTGGTGTCCTGCAGCCCATGCCTTTGAGGACAGGCAGTTCTAGCGACTTAAAAAAATGTAAAAAAATGTTTTCCTGCACTCTCTTTGCAAACGTTCATTACAAGTTTCAGCCTGTCCTTTTACCAGGTTATAAAATATGTAACGTCCTGGGCAACTCCTTTTCCCCCCTTCCTTTTTATTCTCATTTAAACCTGAAAACATTCAAAATGTAACAGAAGATAATGATGGTTGGCATTTAAGCAGGACTGGGACCTTCAGCCCTATGCAAAGAGATCTCTTCCTCACTTGTCCATCTGTCTGACTTCTTGCTCCCAAACACACTTTGGTAACAAATCATGAATTATTGTTTGTCACCAAATCTTGGCTTTTGGAGAAGTGGTAGACCACTGTTCTGGGCATTTTTCCTTTTCTGTTTAAGAGTGTATGCAAGTGGGAGTCTTAAAGTGGAAGGAAATGGGGAAAATGTGGTAGGAAAGTACTGATCCACAATAGGCCAGGAATCGTGGCTTATCATTAGGAGTAAATGGGCTAAAATAGATTTAAAGGCAGCTGGCTTGATTGTGGTGGATGAAAACCAGTGTGCTGGCTGGGGAATTCTGGGAGTGGAAGTCCACACATCTTAAAGTTGCCAAGTTGGGAAAATTCTGAAATAGAGGATGCAGCAAATGCCTAATAAGAAAGACATTCGTACATCTGACCAAAAATGAGGAGTTGAGTAGCACCTTTCCCAACTAACACATCTTACTAAAAGGTAGAAGCTTTTGTGAGCTTTGATAAAATGTGTTAGTCGGAAAAGGTGCTACTTGGCCCCTTCTGATTTTTGGCCACCAAAGTCTGGCAGAGTTCTCCTTCTATAGTCCATACTGCTGGGGAGTCTGTGGGGAGGGGTCAAAAAAGTCAAGATGGTGGCTGCAACCGTGTGATTGAAGCCTCCACCACCACCCCCTTTCTTTTTAAATACCAAACCACTTGGAGATGCCATTTTGGCCTTTTTAAAACCGCCCTTGCACTTGGGTGTTGGACTGAAAACAGTACTGGCTGCTACCGTTCCTTGTCTTGACATCTCCGAATGTTCCTTACATTCCTCAGCTCAGAATAAAAATAAAAGGGTAAAAAAGAAGGAAGTGTGTAAAAAACTTAGAACTGACTTGGATTTTTTTATTTTGCTGCAGTGTGCAAGGGCCTGGTGGATATTGTGGGACGAGCAACAAGCACAAGAAGAGCTTGACCGACATGGAGGAAATCCCTCTGGAGGATACAGACAGAACCAGCATGGAGTACAGGCTCCTTAGGGCCTACTCGCAGCGGCGACTGTCCGCGAGCAAGTACGGGCAACTGCTAGAAAGAGAAGCCAAAGCTGAGGAAGAAAGTAGAGCGATCATGCCAGCCGGCAGTCTAGCCAAGGACGAGGTCACCCTTCCAGAAATTTCTCCGATAGACCACAAACCGCCTGCCCAAAACAAGGACCAGAAGAAGGTGAAGAAGAAGAAGAAGAAGAAGAAGGCGGCGAAGGAGATGAAGGCAAAGAGCAGCTGGAAATCCCTTTGCATGCCTTCTTGTCTAAGGCCACAAGGAAGAGATGTCAGGCCACAAGGAAGAGATGTCAGGATCCGAACGATGTTCCTAGAGCAGGAGCCTACCAACACCAGTTCTGCGTGGCCGGAGGAGCCTGGAAGTTTACCGGATGGGCAAAGTAGGTTTCCTATAAGTCGGGCAGCAAACGCTGGATTAGTTTTGGTAGCATAAGAACCTTTCTTGAAGGCAAACTTCCCAGAACTTGTTCCTGGTAACAGTTTAGACAGCGAAGCCAATCAAGGTCATTACAGGTAGTCCTCGTTTAACAACCATTCGCTTAGTGATGGTTCGGAAGTACAGTGGTGTTGAAAAAAATGACGTACGACCAGTTCTCACACTTATGACCATCGCAGCATCCCCGGCAGTCACACGATTACAATTTGGGCGCTTGACAACCAGTCTGCATTTATGACCGCTGCAGCGCCCCATGGTCATGTGATTGCCATTTTTGACCTTCCTGGCAGGTTTCTGGCAAGCAAGATCAATGGGTAACTGCATGGTTCACTTAACAACCATGTGGTTTGCTTAACGCCCACGGTGATTCACTTAACAACTGCTGCAAAAGTAATAAAAGGTCAGATTCACTTAATGACCGCTTCACTTAGCAACTGAAATTCCGGTCCCAGTTGTCATTAAGCAAGGACTACCTGTAACTCTTTTAATATCAACTATTTCAATATTGTTCTCAGATTCTTGGAACGAACATACTTTTGCTAACCCTTTCCATTTAATTTTGCATCACTGCCTTGGTCACCAGAGTTTACTGGGGTTACACCTCTGGAGAAATAGTAATTCTTGACTGTTTTTGAGATTTCATGTGCTCATCAACATCTTCAGTTACTGGGCACAATGCCTTTTGCTCGTAGCCATCTCTAGCGAGGACCAGGGTTTTAGGGCCTGAGTTTGTCAGCAGCTTTCAGTAAGTGCTTGCAGAAGCTCTACAAAGCTTTAAAAGCATAGTTTGAAATGGCAAGTTCTTTCTTTATGCTATTTCTGGAGCACAGCCTAGTTTAGGTACCAAATTTTGCAGCCTCCCAATTTCTGTGTTCCGCTGTAATCTTCAAATGGATTGCTAAAGCCCACATGTTTGATTTAGCCTTCAGGTACTCCAATACAGGACTGTAACTCAGTTGATTTCCAGGGGTTTCAGATCAGGCTTTCTATTTCTCTTACTCTGTCCTCCCTCTGAGCAAGCCAAGATGAAGTTTCATAAATAATTTGCTTTGGAGATGATACTCCAAAAGAGGGTAAATAGATTAAAATTTTGAAAACTCATGTGAACTCTGTCTGTCTCATCCTCACATCCCCTGGAAGTATCTCACATCATATAAATAAACCACGCAGAACTCAAAACAATCCAGATGTGATTTCCTTTCCCACAATCCCAAGTCTGTGGGAGCTGAAGTGAAATGCTGCTGGACAGCAATTTACCTGCTAACCCATTGTAAACCAGAATGGCATTGGGTATGGTTGTTCAGTTCACGTCTCGAAGTGTTATGATGTTCTTGGCATGTTTCTAGGTCCACACACAGACCGCCCCCACACACTAAGGGTATAATTTTGGTGTAGAGTCAGGTATGTCCACAAGGCATGGTCAAAAAGGTCAAGATGGCCACTGCAATGTGTGATTGAGGCTCTGCTGGTCTTTTTTGTACAACAAAACCAGGTGGAGCTTCAATGACATCATTGCAGTGGCCATCCTGATGTTTTTGACCACACTTTTGCGACACCCCTATGTGAGTAACAAGGTATTGACCATCTATGCCTACAGCAGGTTAGCACATACTCAATATATCCTTTGCAATAGCAATGGTATTGTGCTTATTGTCTGATTTTAAAATGTAAAATATGGACACAACTTTCTTTTAAAAAGAATGTTCCTCTTCACCATTCTCAAATGAAGTTTGGATTTTCTGTGGTAAGAAAAAAAGAGAGGAACGAACGGATGATAACGGTGGGTGAATGATGCCTGCCCATCAAAGACATAATGGTTTGGAGCTGGCCGTTGCAACCGTATGACAGATTTCTTCTTTAATCGTCGTGGGCCGTTCTCCTTCCCCTCCAAAACACTGCGGTGGTGGAGCCAAACTGGATTAGAAAATGGCAGCTGTGCATTTTTCTGCCCTAAGAACTAACTGTATCTTTTGGTGATGCAACAGATTGCATGTTCCTGACTAATGCATTCGCTGAAGGGAGATTGTTTAATGGAATTATTCCACTCTTGATTTTGTTTTGCTTTCTTAGATGACTCGGAGATCTCTCATTTGGTAGAGAGACTTGCGGAAATAGTGGATCATTCCAAATTTCCCCCTGGAAGAAAGAGCTCCCAAGTGGTGGAACGTACATTGAGTCTAGAAGAAGATGGTGGCTGGGTCAGCAACCAGGGTGGTGATGATGGAATAGGTAAAGTGGTTTTCCTTCGTGGCACTGCAGCACATCTGTTTTGAACTTCTATCTTGGGGGGAATGTCTTCATATTGATTTCCTGGTCATGGACGTCCACAGTCCCTTTTCCACACGGGGGCTGCAGAAGATTCCCACTTGGACACAAGTTCTAGAAGATGCTCAAACTCGCTTTCTGCACTGCCTCACAGCAGTTCAACCCATTTCAACACAACCGTTCTCCACAATATTTCACCATGGGCTCTTGAACACGAGCAATATTCACAGCACGTGCACATGGCAAGAGATTTCTCAGGCTATTGCTGAACTGGCCATGGAGGGACTTCTAGATCTTTGTTTCCAAGCCGTGGCTGGCTCAGCAGCACTGCCCAGTAGAGGCCATCCGGCTTAGCTATTTGAAGCAGCTACATTAAAGGACCTGGGAGGGAGGGGCTGGCAAGAATATACATCCATGCTCATTTGCCAGCTGGTTGGGGTGACGAAGAGGTGGAGCATGAACACACACACACAGAACCCAACTCCTCTTGTAGAGAGGAGAAATCTGTATTATTTAAGGAGGCGGCGGCGGCGGCAGCTGTGGTTTTCAATTGTAGAGACCGGTGCGTTTCAACCTGGGCAACTTTAAGACATGTGGACGTCAAGTCCCAGAATTGGCTGGCTGGGGAATTCTGGGAGTTCAAGTCCACACATCTTAAAGTTGCCAAAGTTGAGAAACACTGATCTATGTGGTCGCTAGGAGTCAAAAATGATGTGATGGCACCTAATCAATCAGTCACTCATTACTAGTGACAGCTTGCAAAAGCCTTTGTCCAAGAGCTTTGTTATTTTACTTCCTGTGTTAAGAAAAGAAAACGAGCTAGTTTTTTTTATCTTTTTACCAGATAACAAAGAAAAGATAATCGATGCAATCGTTGCCTTGTTACGGAAGTCAGGAGATGAGCTTCAGGAAGCGGTAACCAATGACTCCAATGGTCTGGTCTTCAAATTAACTGCAGAAACTTTCATTTCACTCCTTTGTTTTTCTTCATTTACAATTTGGGGCATGGAGTCAGCCAGGTGTAACCTTCTTCCAAGCCCTCCCCTTGAATTCAGAAAAGGCAGGAGCAGTTGGGAGCTTCATTAGATTCTCCAACCTTGGCCTATCAAAGAGAAAAATCCCCCAAGAATGCAAAAATTGGTCATCTCTGAAATAAGCCCTTACACCTTGTCTGTGTTGAGCACCATATTTTTCCAAAGTTCTGTTGTGTGATTTTTCGGCTATTAGAGCCCCTGGAAGTATTTTCACAGACCTACATTCAAAAGGTGATTTCAAAAAGTCACAGAGTCTATAGTCCTAGACACACTTACCTGGGAGTAAACCTCGTTGAAGTCTTTGGAATAGCCATGGAACTGTCAAAAAAGTCCACCCTTATTAGGAGCGGGGCATCAAACAGTCTAACTTATGGGTGAGGGTGGAATAAAATATGGAGAGAGCCCTAAGTAAGCCATTTTAAGCTCCGGCAGAAATAGGACATAAATCTGATACAAACGTGGAACCTGAGATGAACCTGAGGGCTCAGATCTTCCTCAGGCATAAAGTCATGTAGACTAGGGATTTTCAAATGTTTTCAGGCTGCAGAAAGGTTTTTAAAAATCCCGGCATCCCTTATCAAGAGGCACAGTTTGAGTGATTGGGTATGTGCTCTTTTTTGGCCCTTAGTCTCTCATGCAGTCCCATCAAGTTCTTGAGGAGTTCTTGCTGGCTTCCACGGAACACAATTTTGAAAAAGAAAACGAAAGCTGACCTAGACAACTTGTGGAGGATGTTGTCCGTTTGCACTGGCTAATGTATCAGTGTCTTCTCTTTCCTCTTCCAGACGCAAAAGAATAAGACTTTTTGGCAGCGCATCAGGGATATGATAACCTCCTATGCTTTCTTCAGGAGAGTGATTGACCAGTACTTTGAGGAGACACCCATAGATTCCACAGGGAACTCTGAGGATCAGGTTAAGAGCATCAAAGTTGCATTGATGATGGAAGCCACAACCAGACTCACTGCAATGGACAGCCACCCCATGAGCCTGATGCTAGGCTTTGGAACAAAGTACCTGCAGGAAAACTTCAGCCCTTGGATCCAAAGCCAAGGGGGATGGGTAAGAGATTTCACTGTCTAAATCAGTATTTCTCAACCTTAGCAGCTTGAAGATGTGTGGACTTCAACTTCCAGAATTCCCCAGCCAGCCATGCTCATCTGGGAATTCTGGGAGTTGAAGTCCACACATTTAAAATTGCCAGGGTCAAGAAAGACTGGTCTAAATGATCTTGAGCCATGTGTTCCTGGAGGCTGCTGCCTGTTGCCTTCTTTGAGAGAGACAGTTACATTTGGGTACTCTGCAGTCCCTAACTAAGGGCATCAACTTCTAAGGGAAATCAGTGCTTTCATCAATGTTAGTCCTGGAACTGCATTTGTTTTCATGAGGTCATTCAAGGAGAATGTCAATCAATGAACTGAACAATGGACTGTTCTCAGGGAACTCCAAGAATGGTCAGTCTGCAGCATGAGCTCGAGGAGGAGGAGATTTTAAGAGCTTCTAGTTAGGACAAGCGTATATCAGCACAGTTTCTGAGACCCCAGGACCACATCTGGGGATCCCGAGGATTAAACTGTGGTTAATCCATTGCTTGTAGCACAGAGTTGCAGTGTAGCTATGCTGCAAGACTGAAAGGGGGAAGGCCAGGCACCTGGTGGCTTCATATTTACTCAACAGAGTATTAGGAGCTGTGGCTGAGCTGAAGAGAGCCCATGCTCTTCTCAGCATGGCACATATCACCACATTCCACTCTGCCATTGCAGTTTTTCTCCCTCTCTTAAGAAGAACATTCATTTCATGTTAGCATCCTTAGAACGTTCCTTTCAGGCCAGGGAGAGCCCGGGGAAGAACTTGGTACAGCGTCTCCAGCTTTTCTTGGCACCTGTATGAAAATGGGTTCTGTGTATTACATTCATCTAAGAGAATTTTAGAAGGCGTATCACAAAGGGAACCCAAGGGCCTTGCGCTCTCCCTTCTCCTCATGCGTATGTTTATCCTGGGGAGAAGCAAGATGAGGAGAATGTTCCTGAAGCAGCCCTTCGTCACTGCAGCTCAGAAGAAAGGGTCCATGCTGCTCAGGATGGCTATACCACTGCTGGTCTTGGTTCCTACCTTCCTCCTATTCCCCAACAGCCCTTGAATGGAGGCTTAGCAGCTTCAGGGATGGTCTTCACTGAGAAGAAGCCTCAGGGCTGCCCTTCCCTCCCAGTGTCAGTTGTCCTTTTCTCACTGGGAGGGACTCTGGCTTCCCATCCCCTCTCAGGGATCAGGGATCAGTCCTGCTCAGAAGAGTTGGTTGCCCACCACAATGGGAAAGCAGGTTCCTGGGGGACAGGAAGTTCTTAGATGACATTGATGCTTTCCTTCAGCCCTCCATTTCCAGTTAGGTCACAGGTCACTTGTAGCTTATCTACAAGATGGTTCATGATAACCTATCAGTTGAGAAGCATTTGTTGATGTGCAATTGAAGCTTCTGGCTGGGTACTTTCCATGATCTTGCAAGAAACCTGGAAAGAGTTATAATCCCATTGATCCAATTTCTCCTTCATTTCCAGGGAAAAGCTTTAGGATTACCAGACCAGGAAGAATGAATGATGAAAGGAGATCTTCTTCAAGAGTGTTGATTAATATGGAGCAAGTGATTGGGAAGTGAGAGGAAAAAAAGCCAAGGCTTGGTCACTTTCATGATGGCCTCCAATACTTGTAGATGATGCTACACAGAATCATAAGACTAACAACTGCAGCACTAGGATGTCGTGGGACAAAGACCAGGGTCTGCAATGGCTGACGCTGTCTTCGTCCTGCTCCACATGAGCAGGAGATGAAAGACCCATGTACCTTTATTATCAGAGGGCCCAGAAGCTATTATTAATGGAATGAAGCTGGAATGAAGCTATTTATTTCGAGCTTTGGCTTCTGGGTCTAAGTGAAGCATGCAACTCATCCTTGCTTCTACGGTCTGGATGAGAGCTTTAGGGCAAGAATGATGGCTGCCCTGTGCCAGGCATCTGAAGACAAACCTTGGGCTTCCATGATCTCCTTTTCCTGGGGGTGTCCAGGGGGTGGGGGTCCAAAAAGACAAGATGGCAGCCCCCTCTTGACTTTTTTGGACCTCCCTCCCTCTTTCCCTGGGGGTGTTAGCGGTATAGCTCATAAACTGCTGCTTGCCTTCTTGCTCTTCGGCTTAACGTACCAGATGCTGTATTTTTTAGTTGGACAAATCTCTCGGTGCCTTTCCTTGGGAGGGTTGGTACAAGCATAAATAGAAAATAATACAATGACTTTGGCCGAAGAAGGTGTACTGTTGACAGTATGCCTGGATCTGGATCTGAAAGTGGTTAACCCTAAGAGGCAAAATTAGTTTAAGCCACGGCTATTGATTTACAGGTACCTAATCAATAAAACAATAAAACAAGTGACTTCCATTCTCCTCTGCATTTTCTTCTTTAGTTGCTGTTTGGGGTGAGCTGAGTTCTTCCTTCCTTGGTATTTTAAATTCTAGCAAACAAGTCTGGAATCCGGTTGACAATCCCTTCGATTTCCCTCCAAGATGAACATTGCATTCTTGGTTTTAAAGCAGTGTTGATCGTTGTCCTAATAATTAGGTATTTGAAGAGTCTCAAAAAAAAAAAAAAAAGCTAGGAGAGAGATACCTAAAAGCATTTCAATACTTCCAACAATGTTTCTCTTATTTTCTTAATACTGCTACGTTGAATTAGCCTTTTCCCCCTGCAGCGGCATACCGAATCAAGCTTTTCAGGGCTTTTTCATAACTTTGTAACTGCAGGATTTACCAGCTGATCAGAGCCCCATTTTATGATTTGGAGGAAAAAAATCACTTCTACCCATTCTGTGAAGAGGTCTCAGTCCTCAGGCAAAAAAACCTGAATTCTGGTACTAAAGATAAGATCTCTCCAATGCTGTTGCATTTCTCAGCCTTTTTTTTTTTATTCTGATGGTTTCTTATAAAAAGTCTGTTGTGGCTGTGCATCGCCACCCCACCCGCGATGCCTTAATGTGTGGCTTCCTGTATTACGTCTCTGAGTAGTAAGGCTCCATCTTCAAAGTAAGCTGAGGCAACTGCAGTGGATTCATTGTTCTGAATACTTTCTTTGGGGGGGGGGGGTTAGTGTTAAAAATGTGATCGGTTTCTCATATAAGTGACACAGTAATGACAATAATTGAGAGCGCCAGCATGGCCTAGTGGTGAAGGTGCTGGACTAAGACGGGGAGGACCTGGGTTCTTGTTCCCCCTCAGCCACAGAGTCTCAGTGGGGGATTGGGGGCCAATCCCTCCCTCTTAGTCCAAGAGCCCAGGTGGTCTAGTGGTGAAGCTGCTGGACCAACAGCAGGAGATGCAGGTTCTGGTGCTCCTTAGCATGAAGCCAGCTGGGTAACCTTGGGCCAGTCCCTCCCTCTCAGCCCTGATGAGCATCAGGCCCGTGACAAACTGGCGGAAACACAAAACATCCCATCGTGCACTTATAGCTTTTCTTGTGAGTACCAGACAAGCCCAGTGGGCCAAACGCTAAGAACAACAACGATGATGATGAGAATTAAATCTATCCCAGTGTGCTGCTTTTGCAAGTGAAAGTGGACACTAAGGGAGACTGTTCTTATAGAAAGCATCCAGGAGGGGTTGAATGCTGTGTGCACCTGGCAAAGGAAAGGCAGGGAATTCTCCCCAGGGTGAAGAGAATGTGGAAGCCTGTCCCCCTTTCCCATCCTACCTTTTAAAAACCCACCGTGGGCTGCCAAGGGCTTTCAGTATCTCTGACTCTGCCCATCTGTCTGCAGAGCTTGCATCCCGTGAGTGCATGCTGCTTCCTGTTCCATGCTGGGGGGTACAATTGTCTCCTTTAATACATGCTGTTACTTCCTTAAAATAACCCCCGAGTCAACTCATTCATTTCTGAACAAAGATACGGATGCTGTTCAGCTGAGCTTGACCCCTGCTGAAAGTATACCTGCAATTTTCTTGGCAGCATTACGGAAATAGCTTGCCATTTCTCTCGTTCACGCTGGCCTCTCTGGATCCCCAGGCATCGTCCATCCAGATATTAGCCCTGCTTAATTTTTGGCATCAGTCAAAGTCGGCTTTGGTGCTGCCCCTGTGGTAAAATTAGAATTTAAGGGAGTCTCGGATCCAGCTGGAGAAAAAATTTCTGCTTTCTCCAGAGCCCACAGCTCTCTTGAAAAATGACAGAGGTGTCTGCAGGAAAGGTATCCAAAAAGTTGGCCACGACTGTGCAATCAGAGCCCTGCTCTCTTTGTGTGCGTCGCAATGCTTTGATCGCATGATTGTGGCCGCCATCTTGACTTTTTGGACCCAAAGAAACCCCTGAAAAAGAGAAGAGCAAGCAACCCACTTTAAGTGTGGCTTTGCTACGTAAATGGAATAAATCTTTTATAAGCTGTACAGCACAGTTATTGGTGAGGCTAAGAATGATGTGTTCCTGAGTTCAGTGGAAATGTGCGTAAGAACATGCATGTTTAAGGTAATACTTTAAGAAGTTGACAAATATCTTGTGCTATCGGAAGTGAGGCAGGGCAAACTTTTAGCAACGTCCTGTAAACAGCAAGGTAGAGCCTTAAGTAAGTTTTGGTGTTCACCAAGGAAAACAGAATGCAGAAATGGTGAACACCACTACAGGGGACACACCAGGCAGAAGACTAGAACACATCTGTAAGCACTGGAAGTTTACTAATCTCCCTCCACGCAGACAGCTAGGGCATAACTTCATTATTGGAACAAGCTGGATTGAAAAAGCCAAGAGAATTCTTAGAAGAATGGCACCGTCCTGTTCAGACTATGAGACGGCCAGGCAGAGTACTAATAAAATTCTTTATTGAATAAACTACTTACAATAGTAAAAGTTCTGCCATAGATTAGAATATGTAGTTCAAATCAAGTCCAACCAGATGGCAAAGGACACACAGGCAACACTGCAGGGTCAGACGTGATGTGGTTCTTAAAGGTTAATGAAAGAACTCCAAGCAGCAAACAGCAATCTTGCAGAGTAGAAGCGTGGACCAAAAAAGGGAACTTGCACCTTAAGCTTAATTACGTTCAGAAATAAGTTCAGTCTTCACACTGTAGTTAGATGAAGAAAAAAAGAGCTAGCTTACTTTTATTCAGTAGATCTGGATACAAGTAGATCCACAGTAGAACGCACTTAATCATCACTGGTTCTTTGTAGACACATTTCTATGTGGAATAGAAATGTCTGTGTGCAGGTGAGATGGTAGGGGGAGGAGCTGCACGCAGCACCTCCTGCTTGCATGTCTGCCCACGAGGTAATGGAGATTGTTAATCCCCAAGCCCAAGGAGGAGGAGGAAGAGGAAATCAGGTGACCCACATGACATCCCACAAGCACAATAGAGATGCGATTTGCTAGAGTGACCCCCTTTGTCATGTTCGCCGTTCCAATGTTGCTGGTACATCGTAACGTTTCACATGTCATTTTGCTGATACATGTTTCATCTGGGAAGGGAGGAGGATTCCATTTCGTGAGGTTGTTATCTGTTGGCTGCTGGATTGGAATGTGTTTGGGTTATCTCGTGTGTTCAAGGTTCCTTTCCCAGGACATCAGCAGAAACGGTTACCAGCACCTGGGGGGGGGGGAGTTTGCAACGGCAGGGTGAGGGGAGGAATTATGTTCGCACCGAGGGTTTTTAGTTTGTATTTGGCGCGCTTTTGCTCATTCTCAGCTTTCTCTGTATTTGCATACTATTCTTTAATAAATCAGATATCATTAAGTTCCTGCTTGTGAGTCTGAGTCTATTGGGATAGGCAACCATTACATAAAGCTGAGAATCCAAAAAAATTTTCCGTTAGCCCCTTTCCAGATTTATTTTGTGAGGGGAAGTGCTAGCGATGAGCAAACCAAATCCCCAAACCATGGAAAGTGAAGAATCGAGCGAGGGGGAACCCGACTCTACAGTAATAAGAACGGAGAGAGTCCCTCCTCGAGAGACTTCAGAAGTTCGGGAGGGGTCGAGCTTCAGCCCAGGAGGTGAGGAGGTTGGAGGTAAAAGAGCCCCTGATCCGACCGGCGAGTCACCAGGCGAGTTAATCACCTGGGATGAGACACAGGGAACCCTACCAGGGACGTCAAGAACGTCTTGGAAGCAGCGATACCCGTTGTCCCCAACCGTGGTGAGGCAAGAGAGAAAGGAGGATTCCCAAACCCCTGATCGTATAAAACTGGTGGAGGCTAAATTGGAGTCCTTAGAATTTATGTTTCGGAAAATGTCCATGGACTGGGGTCCACGGGAGAGGAGGAGAGAGGAGTCCAGTCATAGGTATTTGACTCCTTCGCCCCCACCTTCCCCAGAGGAAAGGAGTAGGACCCAGCACCGAGAGGAAGTAAGAGCACTGAGGGTGAGAATTTCAAGGTCCCCTCCTCAAGAGCAGAGATCCCTGGGGGCTAGGAGGAAGCCCGACCGTCCAGCTGTGGCGAAGGGACCGCCCGGAGTGGGGTTAAGGGACTTTACCGTTAAATTTGATGGAGATCCAACTAAGCTGTCGTTTTTCCTTAC
Organism: Candoia aspera; assembly: GCF_035149785.1. NCBI lineage: Eukaryota > Metazoa > Chordata > Lepidosauria > Squamata > Candoiidae > Candoia > Candoia aspera. The sequence continues at coordinate 82,191,173 of NC_086159.1, forward strand.
TAATGCAAGGAGTTATATGGACGAATGGGAACAGTGTTTCCGCTCAGAAATAGCCAAGATTAATGCCATTGCCACTAAGCTCAAGGGGCGGCCGGGCGATTGGTACGTGCAGTTATGTCAATCGGAGGCCCCTGAGCTGGAGGAGTTCGAGGAATTCCTGTGGGCGCTAAAATTACACTTTGAAGACCCGTTAGCTAAGGAAAGAGCAAAACAGGCACTGAGGGAGCTGTGCCAGGGACCACGATCGGTGGCAGACTACACTCTGGAATTTAAGGCTCTGGCTGGGAAGGTTGAGGATTGGTCCCAATCCACATTAATAGAACTTTTTAAGGACGGTCTGAATATGGAGGTCCTAAGGTGGTCGCTTGGCCGAGACGACCCGGATTCCCTATATGAGTGGATACAGCTGGCAGGGAAGGCTGAGCATGCTCATGAAACTTTTGCTCACCGGAAGGTGTTGAGATTTGCTAGGCTCAGCAAGGGTTCCCGCACTGCTGCACCCACTGGAAAGTCTGGCCAACGTGCTTGGGAAGAGGAGAGAGAGCGCCGCTATGCGAAGGGTCAATGCCTCCGATGTGGGAAGGAAGGTCACCGAGCGGCGGCGTGCCCGAAAGGAAAGACCGAGGACCGTCCGGGAAAGTCGTCGGGGAAATCTCCCTCTTTACCCAGGAAAATGAAGGCGGCTTTGGAGGAGACTGAAGTGGAGGAAATTCCCTACTTCGGGGACGAGGGGGAGCCCGATATACTCCAGCCGGCGGGAAACGCCAGCCACCTGCTTTAAAGGGCGCCTCTGGGCAGGTGGTAGAGGAAGGGTGCAACCATATTTCGGTGAGTGCCAACTATCCCACACTGACCGTTAAAGTGAAGTTAGGCTCCCGCACAAGAACTGTTGAAGTGTGGGCTTTGATCGATTCAGGGTGTTCGCATTGCTTGATGCACCCTGACGTGGTGACTGCTTTGGAGTTGCCCAGCTTTCCACTACAACGTCCCATGATTTTCACCCAGCTGGATGGTTCCATGGCGGGGGGGAAACCAGTCACCCATTTCACGGGCATGGTGGTATTGCAAATGGGCAGCCACCGTGAGGGGCTGCCATTTGTAGTGGCACCTGTGGGGGGTCCTTTAGTCATTCCGGGGATTCCTTGGTTGGTCCAGCAAAACCCATATATAAATTGGGTGCACAGGACTTTGACTTTTGGGGATGGTTTCTATCAAGCCCCTGGGGAGGACGACGTTCCACAGGCTGCAGTGGGGAGGGCGGCGGCAGCAACCCCGCATTTCGCTGCCACCCCACTGGAGGGCTTGCCGGAGCAATACCAAAGTTTTGCAGATGTGTTTGGTGAGAAGGAGGCGGGCCAACTCCCACCTCATCGAAAAACTGACTGTGCAATAGAGTTGGTCCCAGATGCACAACTGCCCAAACTAAAAATCTATGCCATGACACAAAAGGAACTGGCGGTGCTGCGGGAGTCTGTGGACAAAAACTTGGCCAGGGGTTTTATTGAACCAGCAAATTCACCAGTGGGCGCCCCTGTTTTGTTTCGAGCAAAGAAGGATGGGACATTGAGACTTTGTACAGATTACCGCGGATTAAATGCGGTTTCAATATTAAACAAATATCCTATAAAAGACATGTTAGCACATCTGGCCAAGGGGAAAATCTTCTCTGAGCTGGATTTGAGGGAAGCATATTTCCGTATCCGTATACGGGAGGGGGATGAGTGGAAGACTGCTTTCAATTGTCCTCTGGGCTCTTTCCAGTACAAGGTTTTGCCGCTTGGTTTGGCGGGGGCACCCGGGGTGTTTATGCAATTGATCAATGAAGTGTTACATGAGCATTTGTTCAAAGGGGTATTGGTCTATTTGGATGATGTTTTGATTTATACTGAAACGGTGGAAGAACATGAGAGCTTGGTGAAACAGGTGCTTAGCAAACTGAGAAAGGCTGAGCTTTATGCTAAACTTTCTAAGTGTGAGTTTCATAAGACTCAGCTTGACTACTTGGGGTACAGAATTTCAGACAAAGGTATTGAAATGGACCCTGCGAAGATTCAAGCTATTTTGGAGTGGGAGCGCCCGCGTACTTGCAGGCAGCTCCAGAGTTTTCTTGGCTTTTCCAACTATTATCGCCAGTTCATCCAGAGCTTCGCAGAAATTGCATTGCCTCTCACTGATTTATTATGTGCAAAGGGGCTGGGGGACACATGGAAGGTGAAGAACCCGGGAGCATTGCTCAATTGGACACCTGAATGCCAGTTGGCTTTCGACAAACTCAAAAGCCTGTTCACTGCTGAACCTATTCTGCAACACCCTGATCCCACTAGACCCTTTGTGGTTCAAGTGGATGCTTCCGATTTCTCCATTGGAGCGCTCTTGTTGCAGGCGGATGCTGCGGGCTGCCTGAAGCCCTGTGCGTATTTGTCCTGCAAATTTTCTGAGACGGAAAGGCGATGGCATGTTTGGGAAAAAGAGGCTTTTGCAGTCAAGGCTGCTTTGGATGCATGGCGCCACCTCTTAGAGGGGGCCAAATGTCCTTTTGAGGTTTGGACTGACCATAAGAATTTGGAAGCGCTCAGCACGCCCCGTAAGCTCAGTCCTAAGCAGATCTGTTGGGCTCAATTTTTCAGTCGCCTTGATTTCAAGTTGAGGTTCATTCCAGGCAAGAAAAACTCCCTGGCTGATGCGCTTTCCCGCCTGCCCCAGGATTCGGTCCAGTCGCCTGATGTTGTGGGTACACTGTGGATGGAACCCCAGTTGGGATTGCAAGCTGTCACTTGCAGTCAGACTCGTGCGCAGCTGCCCTCAGATTCAGTTTCACCGGCTGGGGGAAGAACGTCCATTCCCTCGCAATTGCAACAACAGTTTCTCTCAGAACTGAAATCTGACACTTGGTTGCAAGCGAATAGAGACAATGTTACATTTGACCGAGGCTTCGCATGGAAGCAGAACCGCCTCTATGTCCCTGACAGTTTGCGAAGGGAGATTTTGAGTAGATCTCATGATGATAAGGTGGCTGGTCATTTTGGCTTTGTGAAAACCTTACACCTGGTGCGCCAGCAATTCTGGTGGCCTACATTGAGACATGATGTCAAAGACTATGTTGCTTCGTGTCCTGTCTGTGCTATGTCAAAACGGAAGGGGGGCAAACCGCAAGGCTTGCTACAGCCGGTGGCCAGTCCCTCCCGTCCTTGGGAGGAGATCACCATGGATTTTATTGTTGATTTGCCTCCTAGTCAGAGAAAGACTGTGATTTGTGTGGTGAAGGACTAGTTTTCTAAACAAGCCCATTTCATTCCATGTGCCTCCATTCCGTCTGCTCAGCAATTAGCCTGTCTATTCCTAGTCCACATCTACAGGATTCACGGGAGCCCCTCCTGCTTGGTCACAGACCACGGAACACAGTTTACTTCTCAGTTTTGGAGGGCATTTTTAAAGCTGGTGGGCACTAAGCAAGCATTATCCACTGCATCGCATCTGGAGACTGACGGATCTACAGAGGCTCTTAATTCGACCCTTGAACAATTTTTGCGAGCGTTTGTCAACTATCAGCAGGACAATTGGGTTGATCTCCTGCCTTTTGCTGAAGTGGCTTACAACAACGCTGTCCATCAGAGCACAGGACTCATCCCTTTCCGTACTGTTTTTGGCCGGGATTTTGTTCCCATTCCTGATCTGCCTCAACCCACTACACCGCCCTGTTCTGCTTCTAACTGGGCTGCGCACCTGGCTGATTCCTGGCCAGTAATTCAACGAGCGTTGGCAGATGCCCAGTCCGCCTATAAACTGCATGCTGATAAGAGACGGGCCCTTCAACCTACTTTTAAAGTTGGTGATAAGGTCTACCTTTCCACCAAGTTCATTAAGTCTCCTCAGCCCTCGAAAAAATTGGCTCCTAAGTTTGTTGGTCCTTTTCCCATTGTGGGAGTTGTGAACCCTGTCACATTTAAATTGGATTTGCCACACAATCTTAGATGTTTACACCCTGTTTTTCATTGCAGCTTGCTCAAGCCTGTCAACCACTCTGATCGGTGGCATCTGCAACCTACACCTCCTGCTCCAATCATGATTGACGGACAACAACATTTTGAAGTGAAGGAGGTCCTTGATTCTTGCAGGCTTCATGGCACCTTGCAGTACCTCATTTGCTGGAAGCATTTCCCCCACCCTGAGTGGGTGGCTGCCCGCGATATTCAATCTCCTGTTTTAGTTAGGAGCTTTCATCTGGCTTAAGGGACGCGGTGGCGCTGCGGGTTAAACCGCTGAGCTGTCGATCGGAAGGTCGGCGGTTCGAAACCGCGCGGCGGGGTGAGCTCCCGTTGCTCGTCCCAGCTTCTGCACACCAAGCAGTTCGAAAACATGCAAATGTGAGTAGATTAATTGGTACCGCTTCGGCGGGAAGGTAACGGCGTTCCGTGAGTCATGCTGGCCACATGACCCGGAAGTGTCCTATGGACAACGCCGGCTCCAAGGCTTTGAAACGGAGATGAGCACCGCCCCCTAGAGTCGGACACGACTGGACTTTACGTCAAGGGAAACCTTTACCTTTACCTTCATCTGGCTTATCCTATGAAACCTGCTCCTTAGTATTTTTTTTGGGGGGGGGGCGGTATGTCATGTTCGCCATTCCAATGTTGCTGGTACATCGTAACGTTTCGCATGTCATTTTGCTGATACGTGTTTCATCTGGGAAGGGAGGAGGATTCCATCTCGGGGAGTTGTTATCCGTTGGCTGCTGGGTTGGAATGTGTTTGGGTTATCTCATGTGTTCAAGGTTACTTTCCCAGGACATCAGTAGAAACGGTTACCAGCACCTGGGGGGGGGGGGGAGTTTGCAACGGCAGGGCGAGGGGAGTGATTACGTTTTGAGCCGAGGGTTTTTAGTTTGTATTTGGTGCGCTTTTACTCATTCTCAGCTTTCTCTGTATTTGCATACTATTCTTCTAATAAATCAGATATCATTAAGTACCTGCTTGTGAGTCTGAGTCTATTGGGATAGGCAATCATTACACCCTTATGCTTATGAGACAATGCTGAGTTGATCCCTGATAATTCCAACAAGACTGGCAAGACAGCAAGGCAGAACTCAGCCAATCCTCTGACTGAAGCTGCAAGACTGGAAGGAGCTAGAGTGTGTGGAAGCAAGAGGCTGAACACTCAGGCTGGTATCCTGGCATGCAGTCTCGATCAGGCTGGAACGCAGAGGCTAGACAAGGCTTGGCTGGAGTATCTAGGCAGGGCTTGGTTCTGGAGATGAGACTGGACTTGGCTGGAGCGTCTAGGCGAGGCTCAGATCTGGAGACAAGGCTGGACTGGACTGGAGCGTAGAATCAAGGCTTGAATCTGGAGACTAGGCTAGACTGGGCTGGAGCGTCTAGGCAAGGCTGAGATCTGGAGGCACACCCGGATCATGCAGGAGCGACATGACAAGGCTTGGAGCTGGACGCGAGGCTGTGCTCAGCAGGGACAGCAGGGAGAGGCTCTACTGGAGCAACCTGTGCAGAAGGCGATTCCATGAGGGCAGAAGGCACTGGCGCTGGTCCACGCTGGCTACAGGTGAGGTTTCTGATGCAGGTAGGGACTCTTCTGCGGGGGCTGTGAGCTTGAAGGATTGATTGTCTCCGGCAGCTTGCTCTTGGCATGCCTGCCTTTTTATTCACTCCTTTTCATGCCGTTTCCCATTAGCAGCCAATCAGGCTTCTTTTTCTTTCGTGCGCTTCTCTGCTGTCCTCTCTTGAGCACTGATTGGAGGCTTCAAATTTCCCTCTGGAGTTTGTCCAATCAGTGCCTGCAATTTCTCCCGTTCTGCTGAGTCACCTCCCAGTTTTGATTCTGCAAGTCCTTCCTGATAGGTTTTGTTTTCCCTTTCTGACTCCGAATAAGTTTCATTCTCAGAGTCAGAAGCAGGCTCAAACCTTACAGGGACTCTGACCAAGCCACAACCAACAGGCATATACAGGTAGTCCTTGCTTAACAACCATTCATTTAGTGATGGTTCGTACTTATAACAGCACTAAAAAAAAAGACTTATGACTAGTCCTTGCACTTATGACCACTGCAGCATTGCGTGGTCACATGATTGCCATTTTTGACCTTCCCAGCTGGCTTCCAGCAAGCAAAATCAATGGAGAACTGCAGATTCACTTAATGACCGCTCCAGAAAAGGCTGTAAAATCAGGTTGGATTTGCTTAATGACTGCATCTCTTAGTGACCAAAATTCTAGTCCCAATTGTGGTTGTTAAATGAGGACTACCTGTAGACTTAAAACCTATCTATGGGCCTATTCAAAGACATGATCAAAGGCTTCATTCACATACAAATAAACTGCTTCCCACCAATCATGTATGGTAGAAAGATGCCTCTAACGCTTGCCACCCAAGAAACCTGACTTCCCCATGTCTCCTGCACTGATGATATTACTTGGCATGTCAATAAAAAGTTTACAGCCCCAAAACGTAGCCCAGAGTATAACACAAGATGCTAGCCTTGAACTGCAGGTATTCTTTACTATCGCACTTGAGTACGTTTCTCCCAAAAGTGATGTAGAAGTTTAATTGAAGATTGCCCAAATCTTATTGTGCTTGAGTAAAATTATTTTCTGGTGGATATTCAATTTTGGAGACTGAAGAAAAAAATCTGGCATGTGCTAGGATTGCTCGATCCTTCCTCCCTGCCACAACGTACCAAATTCAGCCCGGTTCCAGCTACGCTTGCTTGTTTTGATGATGGCTCCTTTATCCAAGCCAATCCAATCCAAGGAAGCCCGTGACATAGCTGTTATTTCATTTAATATGCTGTAACTATTGGAACTGCCAAGGGAACACATCCATTTGGGGGTAAAAAGTGACAGCCCAGCACATGCTGCCTTTGCTGAAACGCTTTGCCGGGACTTTTCGACCCTCCTCTTCCCACTTTGGTTTCAGTTCCCTGGAACACGCCTGACCCTCCTCCCAGGTTCTGATCTTCATTTCTGCTCCTTCTCGTAACAGGCACTGGCATGTGAAGTACCGAATGTAAGTTTAAACTGCATGGGTCTGTTGCAGAAAAAAATAACCCGGGGAGTTATTGGTCCATGCATGCATTTCATAGCAGTGTTTCTCAGCCTGGGCAACTTTAAGACGGGTGGACTTCAACTTCCAGAATTCCCCAGCCAGTGGCCAAATCGCATCCCACATCCTTGACAGATTTGTAACAGCCCTCCCCAAATCAGCAAAATAAGATGTGTTTACTGGCAAATCACTCACTCCAAAAAGAAATAGCCAACAGTATAAACACATTAAGACATGGTGGAATATATTCACGTGTGCGTACAAGGCAGCACATACACACACATACGGTACACACAGCCACACCCACGCCCCAATGTTAAACACCCGAAAAAGACTGCGGAGCAGCTAGTTGTGCAAATAGGGAAGCCTTTTCCTCTGGATGCCATCCTTACATTCGAGTAGACCTCTATTTTTGCTCTATGGTTTCTCTTGCTGCTCATGTGGTTGGCAAAATTAGCGTCTAGCGGTGGCTTAATTTTTTTATCATCACTTACGAAGCAGCACAAAAATATGCAGCCTGAGTGTGTAACGATTGTTGCCTACAGCTTTTTCGTGGGGAGGGTATTGGAGTAGGCGGGAGTCAGGGCTGTGCCGGAGAAGACTACCATGCCAACCTTGTGTCGACTCCCTAGGGCAGAGTTCCTCAACCTCAGTGACTTTAAGTTGGGGAATTCTGGGAGTTGAAGTCCACACACCTTAAAGTCGCTGAGGCTGAGGAACACTGCCCTAGGGTGGTCACCAAAACTGAAGACCATGAGGCTGTCCTTGAAGGTTGTCTGAAGGCACCAACATGGTGACCAACTGTGCTGGCCAGAAACAGCTGTTCTCTCTTATGAGACCGGTGCGCTTCCTCTTCCTCTCAACTTTTGCTAGACCTTGCACTGCTGTTAACAAAGCCCCACGTGGTTTGGGGTCAGCGAGTCCGAAGGCCCCCTTCTTCCCCTACTTTCCTACCCCAGCTGGAGAAGAGGATCCTGAGCAGCAGGAGCAGCTTTTCAAAACTAGCCCCTTAAGGGAAGAATACAAGCTCTGCCAGCTACGAAAGGCTGGCAAATTTTCTAAATTCTCTCTGGACTGATTTTCCTCCACTGCTGCATCGGCGTGGGTGTTTTAATTTTTTAGAGCTGCTGTTTATACCTCTCGATTGCCATAGCGTTGACCTCCAGAACTTGAAACGTACTGGGATACAGTACTTGTGTTTTTGATTTCTAGTTTTGAGTGCCCGTTCATCATTAAAAACATTACAATTTTGGTTTAGATCTTCTGTTTTAGAATTAAGCAAGCAGGCTGTGCATTGCAAATAATCTTGATGCGCATGGAGTTCTTGAAAGGAAACCATCTTGGAAGCAGTGTGCCCTGGCCATGACCCCCTCCCATAAAGAGAAATGAGGTTCTCCTTGGTGCCCCTTTTCAGTGGATTTTTCCTTCCTATTAAAGTTTTCAGAAAAGCTGTGGAGTTTGTGTGTGCGGGCTGCATGTGTGCATGACAAAGTCAAGATGGTGGCTGCAAGCAAGCGTGCAACTGAATCCTTGCCATTTTTCTATGTACACCATATAGTTTCTGCCGAGATACTCATTACACATCATTAGCTTAAATCCAAGCCCATCATGCCATCAATGCCCTGAGTAGATGTTCTGACCAAATGTATTATTAAAAAAATCAATTTATTTATTACAACTCCATTTATAGTAATAAATGAAAAAGAAAAGGACGGGGAACTTTGTACAAGAATTATGTACAGCTTGCAAGTAAAACATTCTTTATTTTACAGTACAAACATTAGCGAATCGAGTGAGCTGGGCTGACCAAATGTTGGCCGTCATCATATATCCTTGCAAAGCACCATCACACAGACATTTATGAACGTATTAGCCACGTTAAAAAAAAAGTAACAAAGTTTAAAAGTTACAAAAACAAAGCAAGAACATTCAAAGGTTAAAAAGCAGCACAGGATCCTTCACTTAGAAACAAGACCTGCTTCAGCTCACAGCAATTCCTTTGCTCAGAGCTTCCTCACCATTTCCCCCAGATTGGCTAAAAAAATTAAAATGGCACAATTGAATGGGAAGACCCAGACCCCTTTTTCATGTTGGGCTGGGGACAGGGAGGAGACTGGTATAAACCACCAATTTCAATTTCTCTTTGACATCCTCGGCTGTGACTCCTTCCTTCCTGCAGCTGAAGGGATTTCTCTATAGCAATTTCCTTGGACAACCTTGGCTGATAGTAATTACAATACAAAAGTGGTCCTTGGGATCAAATTAACCAGTATCCGAAGCTTATGAAAACTTCAGTGTAAAATTCAGACCCTCCTTTTTAGTCCCATTCAGCGAGAAACAGGAAGAACAAAAACATTCTTTACAAACCCTATGAGGTGCTACTTAATAGATTTGATTGGGAATTTACCTTCTTACCCTGCCTGTATTGGGATGTATGTTGAGACACTGCATTTTCCTTTTAAAAAATATAATAAAATCCATTCCTTTATACAGATTTAACCGGTGGTCAAGATGTTTAACTATTCCTTTCATACTATAAAAGGATTTGACACATTTAAAACCCTTAAGTAAAAGCTAGCAATGTTGTCACCACGTTTTGATGGATTTTTACAGGTCATATTTATTTAAAGCCATTAAAAATAATAATTCTAAGCCTTTTAAAAAGAAATATTGTTTTTCTTGGGGAGGGGTCTATTTCAAGAAAGAGCATTTTAAAGTCAGCCACAATGCTTCCTAAAACTAGTTTTCCTAGCTTTGTGTGTTCCCCAAAGCAAAATCACTTTTTAGAATCCAAAAGAGGAGGAGATGCAAAATGTTGAAATGAAGACCGACAGCTTTCCTTGCCTATGGACCTGCAGCTATCATAAATTTGATGCACGCAACTAAAACTATGGGCCTGTGGCCAATTGAAGATTTTCAAGGAGGGGTGGAAAAAATGGAAGGAGACACATGCTCATCCACATTCAAAACATGGTATGTTGGTTTTATAGCTTTTGATATGATCAGACAAATCAATAAAATTCATTGTTGTTGTTGCAAAGGGTTAGCAGGTCTCTCCTGATGCTTGTCTTCCTTAAAAGTCTGAGAATGAATCTACTGTTGGGTTCTTATGGGTTCTCTGAGCTTGGCTGTGCACTGATGGTGTGTCCTAGCTGGATGAGACCAAGAACCCAACAACTCAAGTCTGGGCTACTGATGTTCTCTACCACTGGAATGTATCTGCTATAGGGCTCGGCAGCCTGCTGGGAGGAAATCGCTATTGTGAGAAACAAGAAAAACAGGAAAATGGAGGTGTGGAGGAAACATATTTCGATTTGCAAATCAAACCTGTAAGAAAGATAGCGTTCCATTACACTTGCATGGAGCCATCTGAACAACAACTAATCCTTGGGAATCCTTTGCCTCAGTGGGGGCAATTTCTGGTTCACAAACACATTAAACAGGTTTTGGAGATCCTTGGTGAGAGTCAAGGCAACGGCTGATAGAAGCCGAAGCCAACAGCTCTTTCTAAGACGTGCCTTGGGTGCACCACTGACATTTGATGGGTCTCTCTCACCCGAAAGCAAGGAGTTAACTCTAATCCATTCGCAAAGGAGAGGAGAATGCCAAGGTCTCTCACAGAAATATTTTTATATAAGCTCAGCCACCTTATAGGAGAAGGTGGCACAGAGACACTCTGGCAAGAGAAAAGATTGCTACTAACACAAGCACATTCCTGGGCTGACAATGCAGAATTCTGCATTCGCCACTGCAAGTTCATTCACGCCAATTCAATCAGAATGGTGCACGTTTAAAGAGATATACAACAGGGAGAAATTAATTCTCACCAGCACTGCTTAACACACCTCGTGTTTCAGGTGACCCTGTATCTTTTGGACTAAAGCAGTGTTTCTCAACCTTGGCAGCTTTAAGATGTTGGACTTCAACTCCCAGAATTCCCTAGCCAGCATGCTGTCTGGGGAATTATGGGACTCGAAGTCCACACATCTTAAAGTTGCCAAGTTTGAAAAAAAAACACTGGCCTAAAGAGTCACACAGAGCTCTCAAACTTAATAGGGTCTGAAACTTGTCAAAACTTTCCCCTGAATTCAAAGACTGTGTCCAGAAATGTGGGTGCTGCTTCTTGTACACATTGTCTAGAAGAAAATTTCACTGATCCTAATAAAGTCTGCTTCCAGTTCAGGTCACTTGTAATGGAAATTCAAGGAGAGATTTCTTTTGAAACCACCTTGTCATCTTCAGGCACTGTCGATTTTGAAGAGACTTCTAAGTGCCACGATTGCCAAGAACAGATGAAAACATAACATTGAGCAGGTTAGTACAAAAATCCCCTGAAACACAGAAGACATGTATGGGGGCCTGAGAAGTTCAGGTTGAGGTGGTCAAGGAACTTTTTCACCTCAAAATTTGGTTCTGGAAGTGAACTAGAGCCTCACTCCACAACGGAAGGTTTGATAGGTGCAAACCAAGTCACATTAGGCTTTGACCGTTTCCTCCTTGCCCCACAACACACGCACACACAGAAGCCCCAGTATCTAGAGAGGGCAGCTGAGGATATGCATTAATGTTTAAAACAGGTGCTCTCCCAGCTTTAACCTTCAACAACCTTTAATACCTTGGGGGATCTTTGCAGATATTTTCCCTCTGTTGTTTTGAGAATTCCTGGAAGTCCATATGACTGAGTCTGTGTGACTCGGTGTCAGTCAAGTCATCATGACACATCAGGAGCAGCAAACCGGAGAAGCCCTTTCAGGAGCTCACACTCATTGTAACTGGACTAGCTTTTTCATAAGTGACTGGAGACGGAAGAGGACCCTTGACCCCCAGGTATATTTTTTTTAAAAAATTCTCTTCTGTTTAAAATGAGTATTTAAGATATACTTTCTCAGGGAAAAATTCTCAAGCTGAACAATGCAGACATCAGAAATAAACTGGTTTTTGAAAGTCTACACATCCCTACGCAACACAGCAAGGGGTGCAACTGGATATACCACTGTGTATATATGCATCCAGATGGGTCTGAAGACACGTGTCTCAAATTCAGAAAACACAAAGTGGCCATAAATCAGCACAGTGTGAAAGCAATGACATTCCCCAGGAACTGTCTAAAACCTCTGTATCCTCTTCAGTCCCAAAGTTTGCAATTCAGAGTGCCCTTAATAAAAGATTCAGCTGTTCCACATCTGCATAACAAAAAAGCTGCAAACTGCAATGAGGGAACTGCTGGGTTGGAGAATTTCTCACCCATTTTCCGGTAACATGTAATGAAGACAAACTAGCCAGCTCTTTTTATCACAGAGGAGATTACAAAAATCAACAACATACAGAGCTAAGAAAATACTTTGACAAAGAAGAGGTTCAAAACAGGCATTCACAGTGGTTCAGGCTTAAGAACTGAATTTCTGCCGGACTGCAGGAAGCAGCATGTTGGAGCCACACACCGCAAGGACTGGCCTCAGCTGGACCGACGCGGCCCCAGTGAGAAGCAGCATTTCCAATCAAGGATGCATCCAGTCTAAAAAAAGCATTCGCACGTTGCTTAATAAAGAAAAATAGCATGATTTGAAATACAAGTCGTACATGGCGATTCAGTGCACATACAGTCACTGAAAGTACTGCAAGAATATACATTTTCCTTTACATTAAACTAAGAATCCAACATTAGTTTTAATAAATATGCCACCGATATGTTTTATTCTTTGATTGTGTGATAAAAGAAACAGGGCACCTCTTTGGGGGCACTGAAGCCTACTGAGAAACAGGGAGAAATGTTTTTCAGATGTGATTACCTTTGTCTCAAGTCTGAAAACATTACTGACCTGGCAGGAGAACTAATCCAACTGTACTGGCAGGAAGAAACGAAAAGCATTTCTCGCACATGCCCGTAAGCACACGCACACATTCTCACAACCAGCCACTCATCGAGGGCTCGGACCCCAGGACTCTACTCACGGTGAGAGAGAAGCAGTGACCTCAGCAGTAAGTCTGCCCCTCTCCTGTAGCAACAGAAGAAAATATTGGCAACAGAAGCAAAAGTCCTCTTTTTTGAAGATAAAGAGAGCACACCACCTCCTGTGCATTGAGCTGGGTGACTTTTCCAATCCCGCAAGAGGTTGTATCTTGTGTCCGAGGAGGCGTGTGCATGGCCTAGCTCAGCTGGACCTGTTCCCCATCTCACGGCAAGCAAGTCCTGAGGTGCAAGCACCAAGCGAACAGCCTCCCCACTAAAAAAAGTAAAGGCGTGCAGCCTTGCGCTGGTGAGGTGAGTTGCTTCAGACGCAGCTAGGGCAGCTTCTCTCTATGGGCTGGCTGCTTCGCAGAGAAGCCACGCATCTTCCTGGGCTCGCACGGGATCCCCACAGGCTCAGGAAGGCACCTGGCTGAGTTAGGGGGGAGGGGGCCAAGAGGGTGCGGCAAGGCTGACCCACGCTGTTGCCGGCGCCGTAACTCAAGCATGTGCTTTCCTGGAGCTCCAAGGTCAGCAGAAGGCTCTGCTTCCTTAGGGAGCTGCTGCTGGGTGGTGAGAGAAGGTGCCCGCGCTCTGGCTCTGAAGCATCCCTGCCCACTTTGGATCCAGCTACGCCGCCTTTCTCCAGCCTTGGACAAAAGTACACGCCACACGATGGTGGGACTTAGAAACAGGGGCAAAGAGCTGGCAACACAGCACATCTGGGACAATTCAAAAGGTGAGAATTCAAGAAATGTTCAGAAGTGTGCTGAGCATGACTGTTTTTAGTGCTCCGTTCTTGTAGAAAACAAAGCCCTTGGTGTGCTGTCAGTGACCTGTCCCAACAGCTTTCTTCAAGTTTAATTTAATTGTTGGCCCATCAGAGTTAGAAACATTAAGGTACTCAGCTCTTTGCAGGTATTTTTAAATGCTGCTTTGTGATGACTGTCCTGTCATTCTTTTTCCTTAAAAAAAACAAACCAAACTTTCTTCTTCTTTGTCTTCTTTTTGATATTTGGCTCATTGAACAGCAACATCTCCTGGTCCTTCCGTTTCCTTCCACACTCAGTCCCTTCACCGATTTAAGGCATCTTCTTGTGTTCCGTTTGGAAAAATAATAATTAAAAAAAACTTTGTATACAAACTTTAAAAATTTCTTATGTCACAAAGCAGCCATCTGTTTTAGGAAAATATATAAATAACCTCTTCACTCCCTCCCCCCCTCCCCCCCCTCTACTAAAGGCGGCCTCCCCGTTTCAGATAGCCTGACTGTACACGGGAGGCCTCGCCCGCGCGTCCTTGGCAGGGGCCGCACTATTTACACAGCTGAGCTGGAAGCAGTCATGGGGGAGGGCATCTCTCATGAGGAATCAGTGCAAGGAGAAGGTGGCGGTGGGTAGAGGTGGTGTGTGTAGCTCCGTTCCGTGTACGGGGAGGGCGGGCAGCTTTCGCAGTTCTCCTCGGCCGACAAGTACTGGCTGCGTGGCGTCGGAGGTGGTGGCGTGGGCTCAGAATCGTAGTTGAGGTCGCTGGCATAGCCTTTGCCCCCCACTGCCATTGCCCGGCGGCTGGGTGCGTAGTCGCTGTCCCAAACATCTGTGCTGCATGGCGTAGTGGGGGGTGCGAAATGACGGTAGCTGTAGGGCCTGTAACTGGGCAGAAAACATTAAGAGGCACGTAAGTGTCAACCCCCAAAAGCAGCCGCAGGTCATCTGGAGCCACGTGATGTGTCATCTGCGGCCACCGAAGATCAAAGGCCTTTTGGACTGACTTCCTCTTACAGAGAGTAGCTCCAGATGATTCCCCGTGTGTCCTCTATCAAGCAGGCTTTTAGAATCAGAGGACCCCTTCGTACTTTCATGGTTGGTGAACCAGGTCTGTCTCCCAGCAATCAAGCAAGAAGAATTCCATGCATGCAAGAGAAACCCTGGCAATGTGGCCCTTCTTTTCTCCAGACACAACACAAATATCTGCTGCAGACCAGTCAGGAAATAACCCGCAAGTAGCACAAAACTCAGACTGGGGACGCTGTGTGGGGTTACCTGTATGATCGGTGGGTAGAAGGGCTGTTCGAAGAATAGCCAAATTCCATTGTGTAACGAGAGTCCTCTGTGGCTGGTGACGGAGGAGGGTTCAAGATCTTTAAAGGAGAACAGAGGGAGTGTCAGCTTTAAAGGAACCACAATACTGTGCCAAGGAAATATTTTCTGCCACACCATGAAGGCCACCCGTACTGAATACTGAACTAGCCTGTTACATACAGTACAGTGCTAACCGTAGAGGTATTTTCTTTTAGTTCATCTCATTTAAATCCAGATTTCTTTCCCCCTGGTATGACTACAAGCCGTGTTTCCCACTTGGCTTCTGACCACCTCCAGATCAATTTGTACTCTATGTCCCTGTTCCTTTCAGCCGGCATTGCTTCCTTAAGGGAAATATTTATTTAATATCTTCATAAATCCCTCTTCTGCTTAAGTCCCAAAGCGGTGTATAGAGAATAAAACAAAACACATCAGCAATTATAGCTGTTCATTCTCAAGTCCCATGATAACCTTTCTTATAGTACTTTCCTTCAAACAACATTAAAACAAATGCCAAAAATGTTCTTTACTTCTATTTTATTCATTATATTTATTTTCTACCCTTCCTTCTTGAAGCACCCATTCTTCATAAACAAAATTTAATCTGGCCAAGAGAATATTTTATTAAGGTAATTTCACCACAGCCAAAAACCCTCTTTCAGTACAAATTAAACATTTTATATTAGCCAGCATCCCCCTCAATTGCTCCAGTAGATCCCGAGAATCAAGTTGGAGTTTCCACATTGGCCAACAGATGCCGCAATATGTGTGCCGCACTGCCCTTCCCACGGGGATGCCTGAGGATTTCATTTTTTCCTGCAATTTTAAGCAAACCATCTGATTTGCGCTTTTTGAAAGCACACACAAACAAGACATACTGTGGTAACTTTCCTGGCACAACCCCAAACCAAAGAACAAGGGGGAAAGGCACTTTAGCTGTTTCTCTGACCGAGAGGTCAGAAGTCTTCCTTCTGCAAGACCTAACTGGGAGGCCATGAAAATGGCTGTCAAGTTTCCACCAAGATGTATGGATGGTGCCCTCTGCTCGTTACTGTTTCAGGGTGGGCTTTTTAAAATTTTAAAATTCTGTATTTCATTGGTCTGGGAGAAGGGAGGGAACTGAGATTAAAAAAACAAGTAGAATGTGTTTGTGAAACAGTGTAAAGAATGAGAATGTGCACTCCATCATACACTGCTGCCCATGAAGAGAAACAGGACAGGGCAATTTGGCAAATCCCTACTTTCCACTAGAGATGTTTAAACAGACTGCGCAACTGGTTTGGCCAGAACTAAAGATTACATGGGAAATTGGGGGGTTCTCCCTGAGGGCAGGGGTATTTGCTGCGAATGCGGCAATATTCAAACAACTACCCATCTCTTACAGTGCCCTCTGGGACCGACAGGCACACGGAGTGACTTATTGGTCGGAAGCACCTCTACCATCAATGTGGCCTGATACTGGGCTTGTTGTTTATTCGTTCAGTCGCTTCTGACTCTTCGTGACTTCGTGGACCAGCCCACGCCAGAGCTCCCTGTCGGTCATCAACACCCCCAGCTCCCCCAGGGACGAGTCCGTCACCTCTAGAATATCATCCATCCGCCTTGCCCTTGGTCGGCCCCTCTTCCTTTTGCCTTCCACTCTCCCTAGCATCAGCATCTTCTCCAGGGTGTCCTGTCTTCTCATTATGCGGCCAAAGTATTTCAGTTTTGCCTTTAATATCATTCCCTCAAGTGAGCAGTCTGGCTTTATTTCCTGGAGGATGGACCGGTTTGATCTTCTTGCAGTCCAAGGCACTCTCAGAATTTTCCTCCAACACCACAGTTCAAAAGCATCGATCTTCCTTCGCTCAGCCTTCCTTATGGTCCAGCTCTCACAGCCATATGTTACTACAGGGAACACCATTGCTTTAACTAGATACTGGGCTACAGTTATATAAATGTTATATTTTTATTAAATGTTTTTAACTTTTTAACTTTTAATTAATATTCTCCCCCTTTCTATTTCCTGCATTTCTGACACGACACAAACCAGGCCCACGTTTTCTCCCGTTTTATTCACGTGGTTCCGTCAACTATACTGAACTGAATTGCTTTTGTTTGTGTTGAGCGCAAATCTTCTGGATTTAGATACCAAAGGAGTCTCTTACCGGAGGGAAGTAGGCTCCTTTGATGCTTGAAGAGCTGCTGGAAGAGGCCCCGGTGACGTGAGCTCGATCGTATGGTGGCCCACTGCTTCCTGCCATGATGCTAAGTGAACTGATCACAGATTTACCACGGGACATTCCTAAAAGCCAAAGAAATCCAGTTAAGCACTTGCAGGAAAAGGTGTTTATTTAAGCATGTTCAACCCAATTTAACAGCAGTCCTGTTGACTTTATGACCAGGATGAGGCAGGGGCCATTCAGAGGAATTCCTCCTCCCACATTACGCATTTCTTCACAGGGTCAGTTCCAAATACCAGGAGCATGGAGGGGACAAGCAAGACCAGCGCTGCAAAACAGCTCCGCCTGTGGTGGAATATTCTGGGCCTACAGGGCAGACTTGGTGAGGAGCAAAGCAGGGCAGGTATAGGTGTACCTCCCAGGACCAGTGTGACGGGAGGTATCCTGGGGAAGGGGAGAACCTGAGACTCCAAAAAGATGTGCCTGAGGAGTCGGTCTGCCCACCGCTCTAATCCTTTACACACTAAGGGAGAGATGTGATCGATGCACTTCTGGCCCCAACTGCCTCCCGAAATGGGAGACACTCTTCCGCACACCTTCTATGAGACTTCGAGGCACGCTGGGTATTTTCTTAACTAGCAGAATGCTCGGCTGGCCTCCTGCCCTGCTGCCTTCATCAGCATTTTCCAAACTGATTTTGCTTTGCTCTCCTTTCCTTTCCAATTAACAGTGAGAGTTACAGTATCAAGAGTACATCAGGACCCGCAGCTTCTGCAGCCTGCAGGGGTGGCCTCTTTCCCGGGCGATTTCTGAGCTCATCTTCCGCTCAGTATTTCATTTCCATCTGAAGCTGGGGTGGACACCCTTGGATCCCTCTTCCCTCCATTCCAGAGACAGACGGACAGACCACACAGAGCGCTTTTGGGCACTGTTTACGACTGGCATTTCGCTTGAAGAATGAGGATGAAAACTCAGGGCAAATCTTGACAGCCAATAAAACGCTATCAGGGGTCATAATAAATTCACAACAAACAGCAGACAAAAATGGCTGCAATATGTGCACACTGTGCAAAAATCTGGCAAATTATCTTTGTTCATGACACATCATTGTAACAATTAGAGTCTCCTGGCTGGAGGCGTCTGGATCTTTATTCTGCTGGGCTCTGCAAAGGACCACTGTTAGAACTATTTTTTAAAACTTGGATGAAGAGGAAAAAGTGGAGAAAGGCAACTTTTCAGGCAGGGTGAGGATCAATAAAGGTAGCATCACGTGAGGTTATCAGGAGCTTAGCTCAATGGAAGCGTGTCTCTTAAAAAAAGTTCCTTAAAATATTTATTTGCTCTATGATTTATTTGATGATTCTGTTGCATCACTGATGGCTTTCTTGGAATATCTGCTCACCAGGTTGTTATGTCTACCTTAAAACACACAGTATTCTCTGCATCAAGTGCAAAAAGGTACTGTAAGCCACCTGGAGTCACCATGTGTGAGTTGGGTGGCCTTGTAAATCTGTTTAATAAGTAAGTAAATAAATAAATACAAACTCTGGTTGACACACATCAGCAAATGTTCATTGGTCTATCTAGGAAGAAAAGATGGTGTCCAAGTCTGACCTGGAAGAGATCCAGAAAGGGAGCTTGGGTGAGGCACGTAACCCAGAGGAACAGAAGACGGTCCATGAACAACGTAGTCGTTGGTCATTGTTTCCCCATCTCCCTTCATGCGCGGGCACAGCACTCTCTGGCAAACGAAGTACATAGCGCCAACGACAAAAACGGTAAGAATCACACCAATGATGGAGCCTATTGTATTGGTGGCGGGTGGGGCTGGTTCTTCAGTCATGTCTAAAAGGAAGGAGGAAAATCAAACTCAAGAAAGAGAGACGACAGCCCTGTAGAACTTCCGTACTTCTTAACGTCTTCTGAAACCTGCCCAGTTACGTTAATGAGAAGTGGAAAAGCATCCTGAAGTAATTGACCTGTTTCCCTACGTTGATACTTCCCATAAAATTGAGTAGCAAAGCTGGGTGTTTTCACCCATGAGCAGCCCTCCACGTGCTATACAGATTAAAGCTGAATTAGAGAGAACAAGTCACTCTGAACATGCCGTGTCTGGCTGCACACAGCAGCGCACCATCAGAACATGAAGGTTTCGGCTAAGTCTGCAATGCAGCAAAGCAAATTTTGTCATTCACTTAATATTGCACGCTGCTGAATAATTCTGACTCCCAGCAGCTTACAACAAAATAAAAGGCAATGGAACAAAAACAAGGAACAAAAACGTATCGCGATACTTACAGCAGCCCTGTTCATCGGAATTATCACTGCAGTCCAGGCTGTGATCACATTTCTTGTTCTTCCCGATGCACTGACCACTAGCACACTGGAATTGATCAGTTAGGCAAAGTACTGGAGGAGGGAAAGTGAAGCCACCATTAATTGAGGAGAGGAATATTTACAATTGCAAGTTAAGCATTCAGCATAAAGACACAGACAACGGACAGCATCAGTGACAGTTTTAGGCCAAAGCAAAACAAGTTCATACATTGTAATTTGTATTTTATGGTTTTAACTCTGATTTTATTGTAAACTGCCCAGAGTCCCCCTCTCTTGGGGGAGATGGGCGGCAATAGAAAATTGAAAAATAAGTAAGTTCCTAACTTTGGACCACATTTATTACTGTTTGCCTTATTTAAAGATTTGCAACTTGCTGTTTTAAGGTCAACGCTCCCAGGGAAATGCACAATGAAGGGTAAAGTCAACAAAACAAAGCCACAATCTGGTCAAATTAAATATGTAAACTAGATAACAAGCTTTGCAAATGGTAATTAATAAGTGAAAACAAGGATGTCTTAGTCCCAGTCTGAAAACTAGCAAGGATGGGTCCTGATGGGCATTAGCTGGAATAGGATTCCACCAGCAGGAAACCACCATGGAAAAGCTTCATCCTTCTTTGCTGAGCACCTAATGGCTTCAACAGGAGGGCAAGAAAGGGATTTAGAAGTTGTAGATGGCTTATTCAGCATGAAACGGGCACCACAGTAACTTACACCTCTTCGCTAATGCCAGCATTACAAACAAGACCAGAATTGTACTGCCGAGCAGCACAAAAGTGAAGATGCTGGCCAAAACTGCATGGTTACTCTCTCTGCGGACAACCCGGCCAACCAACGCAAATGGTCTTCCCAACTAGCAGCTCCTGGAACACACTGTACAGATAAAGCTTCCAAGCTATTGCAGAAATAACCTAACCCAGATGTCACTGGAACAAAGATAAACAAAACCAACCCATCTTGAGTTGATCTGGCTGCTTCCTCTCTATTTATTTGCAATGGGGCATTCTGAACCCCCAGAGGGGGCCACTAACAAACAATTTGCTTCTTTTTAAAGTCTTGCTGGAAATATCAGAAGCCTTGATCCTGCCCTATTCCATGCTACTTAAAGCTGAACATGAGGGTTGGGGGGAGAGTCCTGGAAAGGTTAAAGAAGCAGAATGGGGAGAGAAAAATGAGTAACTCTAGCCAAGGAAATAAGAGATTGGACCTATGAGGATTAGTAATTAATGGCACACATGGTAAAATACCATTTTTTAAAAAATTATGGTACTGCACCATTGTACTGAATCTGCTCATCCTTTTAGAGATACAAACCTTGTCACAAATTTTGGTAAACTAGCACATTTAAGTATTCCTTTCTCTAAGTCAGAACCTGTCTGTAAACACCCCCATGACAATACAAAATATATGAAAGGAACCATCGAGAATTAAAATCTGAAAGCATTTTCTTTTAAATATTTATGGGTTGACATTCCTAAATATGTGGGCAACACATTTCAGTTGAACTTCAAATCATTAATTGATTACTCAATTTTTTTCTAAAAAAAAAAAGAAAAGGTCTGTTCAATTGTGTCCAATGCTTGGAGACTGCCTGGACAGTCTGCCCTGCAGTTTTGCTGGCAAGATTTTCGGAAGTGGTTTGCCATTGCCTCCTTCCCAGGGCTGAGAGAAAGTGACTGGCCCAAGGTCACCCAGCTGGCTTCGTGCCCAGGTCGTGACTAGAACTCACAGTCTCCCGGTTTCTAGCCTGGTGCCTTCACCACCACACCAAACTGGTTCTCATCTATTACCCAATTAGTTGCTGGAATTCTTGTAATCCCACCCCTTTCTTTTCCAAGAAATCTAGCTCAAGGAACTCTGTGAGCACCACCTTCCTTGTGGGTTTGGGCAGCTGCCCCAACATCCTTCCTGTTTCAGTCAGAAACATGAATACCTTCACATTTCTTTTCGTCTGAGTTATCCTGACAATTTGGTTCTCCATTGCACTGTAGGGTGGCATCAATGCACTGCCCGCTCTCACACTGGAACTGAGAATCAGAGCACACTGGGCAATTCTTCTCATCACTGGCATCTTCACACTCTGTGAACCCATC
This sequence comes from Candoia aspera, assembly GCF_035149785.1. Taxonomy (NCBI): domain Eukaryota; kingdom Metazoa; phylum Chordata; class Lepidosauria; order Squamata; family Candoiidae; genus Candoia; species Candoia aspera. The sequence goes on from NC_086159.1 coordinate 82,212,839, forward strand.
GCAGCGCCAGGCAACAGGGATGCAGTCAATCTCTCCCGTGTGACACGTGAACTGCTGTGGGGAGCATGTCGGAGGCTCTGTTGAGGGGGGGAAGAGTTAAGTAGCTGTCTGAGCAAGCAGCAAATATCTCTGAGGAAGCTGGAATTACATTTTTGGAAAATATAAATTAGGTATTTCTTTGAACCGCGCACTGATTGGACTCTCTCTGCCCGTAAACAACGGCTCTGCGAACAATAGCTGTGCATCAGGGTACAAACAGAATGGCCACATTGGCACAGAAGGGAAAAGACAGACTCCCATCTGCTTTCAGAGGAGTTGCTGTGCCAGACCTTGGCAGAAAGAACCATCCGGTAGCACGTTAAAGACTAACCAATTTCTCACTGTAGAAATTGGTGGAGATCACAGGGTCACACTCCCAAGTCCAATGTTCTCAGAGCATCTGAACTGGCTCACATGCATGTTCCAGCGTACACGTGTACACCTTGCGGGCTGAACACGAGGGTGGGGGCACACGGCTGGAGAGAGAAATCATCTTTATTGACGACTCCCGACTCCCAAGGTCGTTTGGCAGAGAGCTGCTGAAGACAGCTGCAGAAACCTACCGCAACTGGCACAAGAGGGAGGGTGCATACCTGAGGGGGGAGGGGAAATTTGAAATCACTGAAGATGCGTAGTGGGGGGAAGCGTGGGCTTTTCCACTCGCAACTTTCCTCTGTACTGAAGGCTTCACACCGTTAAAAGACGTCTAAGTAATCACTTAGGAGTCGTGGTTAATGAGGGTTTGGGTGCTGCAGTCATCACACACAGTCCCTTTCATGACCCAAACAGATGCCAAAACCACCTGCCCAAGTCAACTGGGGTCTATGATCAAAGCAGCGGAAACAGGTTCGTCTTTGTGACGACACAAATCTGTTATTAATCCCTACTGCGCATACCGCAGGATCACCACTGTTTCAAGAGAAACATCCACTTTAAGACTTTAGCAAGAGCCATTTTCTACACCCCATGAATGCAAACACACGCTCCAAAAAATCTGTGAGCCGCAACTTGTGGAGGGTCAGAAGCCAAAGCAACGGATGACTGAACACTCCAACGGCCGGGCCGGGAATCACTCTCTTCCCTTTCTTGGGACTAACAAATCCCAAACAAATCATGCCAGTAAGAAAAGTCACCCAACGGGCATTAATATCATTCCATTTCAATCCTTCCTTTTCTCCAGGAGCTCAGTGGGAGGCACACAGCAGCCCCGGCTCACTGCATCTCAACGCCCACCCAGTGAAGGAGGCGCCCGCAAAGCAAGGCTTGGCCCAAAGGCACCCACCGCACTTCATCTATTGCCCTAAAATTTGCAGAATTCGGATGGCAACAATGTGGACTTCTGAACATCAGTAGAGAATGCTCACACACATAACGTGCGATAAAAACAGAAAAGGAGAAAGGCACCCCTCTCCTTGTCGGAGGGACTAATTTCTACACAAACGAAGAACACCTTTTAAAAGGAAGTCTTACCTCCACAGGAAAGTTCGTCTTCGAGCAGGACCAGATGAATGGGGCAGGAACACCTGGTAGTTCCATCGCTTTTTATAATGCAGATGTGAGAGCAACCACCATTATCTTGGGCACAGGGGTGCTGTCCTGAAAGAGGAACAGCATTCACAAATGGTATTTTACACATCAAACATCTGTTTTTAATCAGGGAAGCATGGCTTCCAAGACGCCTTCTCGGAAACCACAGGTGGCTGAAAATCTCCATGACAATCAGCTGCCTCTCCAGTATCAGTAGGTCTTTGGAAAGTACAAATAATTTAAGCTAGAAGGGCAACCCTTAGCATCAGAACTCCTTTTCAACGTTCTGGTATCTTCCAGAAATGTGAAGCCCTCTCTGCACAATCGCATCTCTAAGAAGATTCTAGGGTCAGTGTGGGATCCCCACAGGCTTAAGACGGTTATCCTGTCATTTCAGAAACTTACTGGCACACTTTCCTTCCAAAGAAAGTTAGGCAATAAAAATAAGCTGCAAATCTAACGCTTTTGCAGGGGGTCTACTGTAAATGGCAGTCTTCTAACTAAGCATCAGAAGCCTTTAGACCAGTGTTTCCCAGGCTTGGCAACTTTAAGATGTGTGGACTTCCACTCCCAGAATTCCCCAGCTAATAAATCACAGGGCAGCTGTTTTACGAGAGGTAACCTTGAAGAAGAAAAGTCCTTCCTTCAGATATGGCGAGACACTTACGGTACTCCAGCATGTTGAGTTCTTTAACGGCATGGATGTCACTGAGCTGAGCAATCCGAGCCTGGACCTTTGTGCGTCCCTCCTGGCGAGTCATGTCAATTTTCTCAATCATCTGTTGATGGCGATCAATCCAGTAAAGCCATTTTTCAAATACGGTCAGTCCGATAGGCTGCAGTATGTTGGAATCTTCCAATACTATCCGATTTGCACCTTTGAAATAAAATGGGGGGGAAAAGGGGGAAATGAACAAAAAGAATGTCTTTAACTTCACAGATGCTGTGACTAAGTCTTAGTGTGGGATGACTAAGCCATGATGCTAATGAGCTCAGTGAAATGCACAACAGCTGTAAACAAATGTCAAATGCTCCAAGTTTATGTTTGGAAACATGAAAGAATTACAAAAAGTTTCTCTTGTCCTCTAATAATGCAACATCTCTGCAGCTGATAGCCATATGTTCCAACGCAGTGAAAATGCGATTTGCATAAGAGGTATTGAATTGATGGGACATCCAGTCACAAGGTGCAAAGCATACCGTCTATGGGTTTAAAAATGGACTAGTCAGATTCGGGGCCATCAAAGCTATCACAGACTACAAACCATAAAAACTGATTTAGTTGGTTAGCATGCGTATCAACGGAGAGTGGAAGATAGGTATGTTTAACGTGGGTCTAAAGCCCATCTGAATGAAACCACACCTGTTTTGAGATATGCGATCACCCCTGGGAAAAAGGATCCTTTCTAGCAACGCCTGTCATTCTGATGGAGCCAAAGCAGATGTTGCAAGGTTGATACCAAAGTTTCATATGGGAAGAGGCAACCCCCCCCCCAAAGACCATGTTTTTAGAACGTTAAAAATCAATGTTCTAAACTGAGCTCAGAAACAACCAATCTAAAAAACTGAAACAAGTGAAGTCTCTGCTTTCTCAAAAGGCGGGACCACTGCAGCATGCTGGCCAGGCCATGATGAGAACATGTGTGAAAAAGGGTCAGCTTCCATCTCACCTGATGGTCTGATAAAGACATTCTTGCTACTATCAACACTGACCTTCTACAGACAGAGCACGGTCCAGAAGTGTCCCCCTCCAAATTCCAGGAATTGTCTTATTCTATAGTATCTTCTACTCTGGGTAGAATTGGGGGCACTTGAAGAATCACTGGGGCCACTCCTAACCAAGAAGGGAAACCGGTTTGTAATTCTGACACATCTATTGGAGAGGAGATCCCAACTTCCTAGACTGGTACTGATGGAAGAGGGAGCGTTTTGTGAAAGGAAAACCAAGCTATGGTTTCACCAGTATAGCTGTAAAGTTCTCTAACTCTCATCAAACCAAACCACAAGAAATAATTTTCTAACCACAGAGTGAAAGTCTTCCAGAAACCCCAATCACGACTCCCAAATGTGCTCCTTCACACAGAAAAAAAGAGGAGACCAGGAGCTGTAGCAAAAATGTTCTGGGGCTGAATATAAATCACTCTCTGTAAGGAAAGCAGGGGTGGGGAGTACTTTGTTGTTTATTCGTTTAGTCGTTTCCGACTCTTCGTGACTTCATGGACCCGCCCACGCCAGAGCTCCCTGTCGGTCGTCAACACCCCCAGCTCCCCCAGGGACAAGTCCGTCACCTCTAGAATATCATCCATCCACTTTGCCTGGTCGGCCCCTCTTCCTTTTGCCCTCCACTCTCCCCAGCATCAGCACCTTCTCCAGGGTGTCCTGTCTTCTCATTATGCGGCCAAAGTATTTCAGTTTTGCCTTTAATATCATTCCCTCAAGTGAGCAGTCTGGCTTTATTTCCTGGAGGATGGACTGGTTGGATCTTCTTGCAGTCCAAGGCACTCTCAGAATTTTCCTCCAACACCACAGTTCAAAAGCATCCATCTTCCTTCTCTCAGCCTTCCTTATGGTCCAGCTCTCGCAGCCATATGTTACTACGGGGAACACCATTGCTTTAACTATGCGGACCTTTGTTGTCAGTGTGATGTCTCTGCTCTTAACTATTTTATCGAGATTGGTCATTGCTCTTCTCCCAAGGATTAAGCGTCTTCTGATTTCCTGACTGCAGTCAGCATCTGCAGTAATCTTCGCACCCAGAAATACAAAGTCTTTCACTGCTTCTACATTTTCTCCCTCTATTTGCCAGTTATCAATCAAGCTGGTTGCCATAATCTTGGTTTTTTTGAGGTTTAGCTGCAGGCCAGCTTTTGCACTTTCTTCTTTCACCTTCATCATAAGGCTCCTCAGTTCCTCTTCGCTTTCAGCCATCAAAGTGATATCATCTGCATATCTGAGATTGTTAATGTTTCTTCCAGCGATTTTAACTCCAGCCTTGGATTCCTCAAGCCCAGCTTGTCGCATGATGTGTTCTGCATACAGGTTGAATAGGTAGGGTGAGAGTATACAGCCCTGCTGTACTCCTTTCCCAATCTTAAACCAGCCCGTTGTTCAGTGATCTGTTCTTACTGTTGCTACTTGGTCCTTATACAGATTCTTCAGGAGGCAGACAAGATGACTTGGTATCCCCATACCACTAAGAACTTGCCACAATTTGTTATGGTCCACATAGTCAAAGGCTTTAGAATAGTCAATAAAACAGAAATAGATGTTTTTCTGAAACTCCCTGGCTTTTTCCATTATCCAGTGGATATTGGCAATTTGGTCTCTAGTTCCTCTGCCTTTTCTAAACCCAGCTTGTACATCTGGAAATTCTCGCTCCATGAACTGCTGAAGTCTACCTTGCAGGATCTTGAGCATTACCTTACTGGCATGTGAAATGAGTGCCACTGTTCGATAGTTTGAACATTCTTTAGTGTTTCCCTTTTTTGGTATGGGGATATAAGTTGATTTTTTCCAATCTGATGGCCATTCTTGTGTTTTCCAAATTTGCTGGCATATAGCATGCATACCTTGACAGCATCATCTTGCAAGATTTTGAACAGTTCAGCTGGGATGCCGTCGTCTCCTGCTGCCTTGTTATTAGCAATTCTTCTCAAGGCCCATTCAACCTCACTCTTCAGGATGTCTGGCTCTAGCTCACTGACCACACCACCAAAGCTATCCCCGATATTGTTATCCTTCCTATACAGGTCTTCCGTATATTCTTGCCACCTTTTCTTGATCTCTTCTTCTTCTGTTAGGTCCTTGCCATCTTTGTTTTTGATCATACCCATTTTGGCCTGGAATTTACCTCCAATGTTTCTAATTTTCTGGAAGAGGTCTCTTGTCCTTCCTATTCTATTGTCTTCTTCCACTTCCGCGCATTGCTTGTTTAAAAATAATTCCTTATCTCTTCTGGCTAACCTCTGGAATTTTGCATTTAATTGGGCATATCTCCCCCTATCACTGTTGTCTTTTGCTTTCCTTCTTTCTTGGGCTACTTCTAGTGTCTCAGCAGACAGCCATTTTGCCTTCTTGGTTTTCTCTTTCTTTGGGATGTATTTTGTTGCCGCCTCCTGAACAATGTTGCGAACTTCTGTCCAGAGTTCTTCCGGGACCCCATCTACTAAGTCCAGTCCCTTAAATCTATTCTTCACCTCCACTGCATATTCCTTAGGAATATTAGTGAGCTCATATCTAGCTGATCTGTGGGTCTTCCCTAATCTCTTTAGTCTGATCCTAAATTGTGCAAGAAGTAGTTCGTGATCGGAACTACAGTCAGCTCCAGGTCTTGTTTTTACCGACTGTACAGATGTCCGCCACCTTTGGCTGCAAAGGATGTAGTCAATCTGACTTCGGTGTTGTCCATCTGGTGAAGTCCATGTATAAAGCCGTCTCTTAGGTTGTTGGAAGAGAGTGTTTCTTATGCAGAGTGAATTGTCTTGGCAAAATTCTATCAACCTATGTCCTGCTTCGTTTTTTTCTCCCAGGCCATACTTACCTGTAATTCCAGGTGTCATTTGACTGCCCACCTTAGCATTCCAGTCTCCCGTGATGAAAATAACATCTCTTTTAGGCGTGTTGTCCAGTAGGTGCTGCAGATCCTCATAGAACCGCTCTACTTCAGCTTCTTCAGCATCTGTGGTTGGGGCGTATATTTGGATCACTGTGGTGTTAGATGGCTTGCCCTGAATTCGAATTGAGATCATTCTACCTTTTTTTGGATTGTATCCAAGCACTGCTTTAGCCACTTGACTATTAATTATGAAGGCTACTCCATTTCTTCTGTGGTCCTCTTGTCCACAGTAGTAGATCAGGTGGTCATTTGATGTGAAGTGGCCCATTCCAGTCCATTTCAGTTCACTGATGCCCAAAATGTCTATCTTTAATCTTGACATCTCACCAATAACCACATCCAATTTGCCCTGGCTCATAGATCTCACATTCCAGGTTCCAATGGTGTGTTGATCCTTAGAACATCGGATTCGCCGTTCACCACCAGCACCGTCGGCCGCTAGCCGTCCTTTCGGCTTTGAGCTAGCTGCGTCATCACGTCTGGGGCTAGTTGAACTCATCCTCTGTTCCTCTCCGGTAGCATTTGACCATCTTCCGACCTGGGGGTCTCATCTTCCGATGGTATACCGACCTATCTCTGGTTGTACTGATCCATTTAGTTTTCACGGCAAGAATACTGGGGTGGGTTGCCATTACCTTCCCCAGGGATCGCATTTAGTCTGACCTCTCTGTCATGACCTTCCCGTCTTGGGTGGCCCTTCACGGTTTAGCTCATGGCATCATTGAGGTGCTCAAGCTCCAGCACCACGACAAGGTAACGATCCTTTGTTGAAGTACTACAGGTAAGTAAAGGGCAGGGTGCCAGCACTGTGAAGGTATTGGGAGCTGAAACTTAGCAATATTTAGCGAACTATAGGTCCTCCACATTTGGGCTTAAGAAGACTTAACTCAGTGTTCTGCTCACAGGAGAAATGATGAAGTGCACAGATGATGTCAGAGTCCTGAACCCACTAAAATTTCTGTTGCTCTTCCCCTTTCCAAACAAGTACATACATGCTGGTGAGCAGAAGAGCTTTCAATCTCAGCTGGCTTCTCAATTCTCTGAACGTTGCCCACATGTTACCTCCTTTTCTATGTTGGGGGAACAGAGAGCAGAACAGACCAAGTTTTACCAATCGAAGCGAGTATTTGTAGCTCAGGGTTGAACTGTGGAGCCTTGTTTTTTTCTTGCAGACGTTTCATTGCCAGACTAGGCAACATCTTCAGTGCGAACAGGGAGTGGACCTTGCACCAAGGACTCCACAGATCAAGTTTTCTCAGCACAAAGCAGGGCCAGTCTGAAGACTTTCTCCCCATCCTAGGCATGAAAACTGCAAGTTGGCCCTACCTCCTCCTGAAGGTCCTCATACTCTACCAGAGAGCTGCGAATCTGGTCTTCCAGGAAAGCACAACCCTATCTGGATTAAGCATCAGTTTGTTTAAGATCACCCAAACTGCCTCTGTACACTATTAGGAAAAGCCTTCCTGGGACCAGGAGGAGAAAACTAAGGTAGAACTGAACACCACTTGCAATTGACAATTCAGTTCAATCTTCCAGGCACCTTCTCTCTGGGTTTCCTAGTACCAGTGCAGATCATTTCAGTTTCAGGAAGACTGGCTGGCTCCCTACAACATTCAAGGCGAGGCTAAGTTTGGGTTTAGATAGTGGAAAAGTGTGGTGTAAGAACCCTGACATTGAACAAAATCCTGCAATTACAGAGCAGGCAAGTTACCCCAGAGGCAGCCTGGAGCAATGGACAGTTCTACAGCCACACTCAGTTTTTACGGAAGCCTAGACCTTGACGTGCAACATGTGGCAGTAAGGAATGCAGCATCCTTTTTTCTCTGAACTTGTCCTGGATGACGACCACTGGAAACAGGAGAAGCAGATTCAAGAATGCTGCCTGCGATCACCCAGTTTGCTCGAGAAGACAATCAATGGCACTTGCAGTCACAAGGTGGTGGGACTTCCACAGCAGGGGGTCCATTCTGTGGGGTCCAAGCCAGAGAATCCCACCCTGGCCCTAGAACGCTCAGGAGTTGTTTCTACCGCTCTAGTTGGCGTCACTAGAAACCGAGGTTTCTGTAAACCCTCCATCACGGGGCAGGACTTCTTTATTTATGGTCCCAAACCAGTAAAACACAGGCACAAGATCTGAAATACAGGAAAACCAAACCTGAAACAATTAATAATGAAAAGAGGGTGCCCAGTGACTTCTGCAAGCCACATTGTTGGTGGAAACTGGACAACATTTTTAGCGCTTGCCCAAGTTGCAGAAGGAAGTTGGTAACCCCTTGATCAGAAGGACAGCTAACATTTCTAACAACTGGGTTTATGAGCACCAGAGGCCATGGTTATCCTGGGCAACTATTCTGGTCAGCTTAACAACACAAGGGACACTGTCTCAACCTCTGCATCAGAACACACACACACACGTGGTCATTGTGCAGGAGACCAGTGCACTTACCTATTGTCTCTATAATAGGCGCTGCACCAATTTGAACCCAGGTTAAAAAAAAAATTACATGGAACACGCAAGATGTTACAATGGTAACTAGGAATCATCCATGGAGAAGCTGCAGTTACACCATAATGAGGGACAGGACACTGCTGGGCTGCATACAAGGTCTGATCTAGCTCAGTGCCTTTGCGTTCTTAGAGCAGTAAGAACATGGCTCAGTCTAGGAACTTCTGCGTCACAAGGATAAGTGAAAATATAAAAGGAAAAAACACTGAAAAATACAACATTCCTAAAAAGCAGTTTGCAACATGGTTTGATTTGGGAAAAGAAGGTACAAAGAAGGCTATTAATTAGGGGTTAATTGAAAGCAAAGGGCCCTTATCCTACCTGAAAGATCACTGCTCTCAATTCTCCGCAGGTCAGAATCTGCCCAGAATAACTTCCCCAAGTGGCTGTCAATGGCCAAGGCAACGGGTTTACTCAGCCCGCTGGAAAAGAGGACCTCTCGTTCGGTTCCATCTAGTGCTGCCCTTTCTATCTTAGGAGAAGACCTCTCTTGGAGGTTGGTGAAATACATGTACCTGCAAAACGAAAGAAAACCAAGAGATTTCATAGATGGTCTTTCCTATTCTGTTCCCCAACTAAATTGGCAGATTCAATATTGTTATGACTGCACACGGATTCAGTTAAGAGAATACTAAGCAAAAAGCCACAGCAGGTGGCAGGAAGCAGCTGACTTTGAAATAGCTAAATGTGGTGAGTACTTGGATGAGAGGCCACCAGAAAATCTGAGGCTCGGGGTTGAATAAAGGTCCTGGAAAAAGGCAATTCCACACCATTGTCAAAGAAACAACATGGAACTCAACTTTTTATTTTATTTAAAATTAAAAAATAAGGAAGTTTGCTTCAAATTTTCCAAAACTACATGTTTTGATGGTATCAGTTAATTACCGTCCAAAGTTTGAAACAAGATATACTTTGATTTCGATTTTCTTTTTTAAAAAATAATTGCGTTGGTTTCTTAGAAAAACATGATCAGAAAAGCTGCATGTTAAAAAGCAGTTAATATCTTAATCTGTTAATTATGACTGCATACATAATTTTAAGCTCTCATTAATAAAGTACATTTCATTAACTAGAGCTTAAAAACCCAACAACTGCTCAGATTTTCTTCTCCTTCCCTTTCTAGCAGGGAGAAGATTTTTTTAAAAGCAGATACAGTTGTTTACAAAAACATGGGGCCAAATAGTTCCTAAACATTTTATTTTATACTGTTTCTACAAAGATTAAGAAGCTGCTTGTTTTATAGAGGGTTCTCCTATTCATTTATTTTACCTGTATTGCACACACTGCTTGCACATCTGTGCTATATAGTCCTTTAGCTTAAAAAAGTGAAGACATCTTTAAGATGCTCTTTGACATTTTAAAAACAATTTCACATCTCTCTATTATTACTTCAATTATATGCACTGTATTTATTACAATTATTGCACCACTGATTTTAACTTGTTTACTGTATGTTGCCTTGGACACTATTTTACTTTGTGTAATACAGGTTAAATCAAGTGTTTTTCAAACTTGGCAACTTTAAGATGTGTGACCTTCAACTCCCATGCTGGCTGGGGAATTCTGAGAGTTGAAGGCCGCACATCTTAAAGTTGGCAAGTTCGAAAAACACTGGTTTAAACTGATTAGTATCACCACAGGATGGTAGCTGTTGAGCAACTTAGAAAAATAATGAACAATAACTCCCATTATGTTATGTCTGACCAATCTGGAGAGGGATCAAAAGGGCTTTAATTTTTCATTCATCATTTCCCTTCTCCCTCTCCTGGCTTCCTAAATGCTGATGCTTCAAGAAGTTTCCAGAAGTCAACAGAGTAGCATCAATTCCTTGAGTTGCTCCTTGCTTTTCCTTGCGATTTACACATCTGAACTAAAACATGCACAACCATTAAAGGCATACAACAGTGTTTTATTTGTTTAGCTAACACACATTTTAGAATTTGAGTGTTATCAGCACAGGATTTATCTTGATACAGATTTTCTTTAAAGCATTCATCAAAAAATGGTTGATGTGGCCCAGCAGAAAACAAGACCAGGAAAAGGTCAAGGAATAAAAGGATCTGGAGCTGGAATGTTTGAACTTTTAAGCACGTGTTTTCCACCCTGCAACCCACTTACCCTTTCTCTGGATTCACAACAATTGCTCTAGGCCGATCCTGTTCACCTTTCAACACCACACCCATCAGCCGTCCATCCAGGCGTGTGACGTTGATGACGTTTGTGGCTTCGCAAGTCCAGTAAATGTAACGGCTGTAGATATCAATACTCAGATCATATGGCTGGATATCTGGATTTTGGTTGGGAACAGGACTCATCACAACTGTAAAACTCTGGAATGAAGGTGTAAGATACAGGTTGTTTCAAGGAGCCCATCAGAAAGAAATTAAAACTTGACACAGAAGCTACTCAGTATGGGACAAATTATACAATTCTGCCATTCTCAGCCTGGTACCCTGAAAAATATTTTAGACAGTCCCACCAGTTAGCATGTACAATGGTCAGTGGTGGAGAATGACACTAAAGTTTATTATTATTTTCCATTTTCCTTCAACAAACAAGAGTTAGTAAGAGTGATAGCAACATAAAAGGAAAAAAGGACTTCAGAATAATTAGAAGTCACAAGGCTCCTTCACTCTAGTTACAGCCTGTGCCAAAACAGATGCTTGAGGACCACTCTCTTCTTCTGTCTCAACCACAACATCTAAAACTGGGAGCTTGAGAGGTTCGGGGGTCTTTCCATGATTGCAACACATGTAAGGAGATGCACGGGTCAATGTTTCCAAGTTAAGTCAAGGTTGCTTTGAATTATATTCCAAAATCATTGAACCTGACAGTTTTTGAGAAATTTTGGTTATATTTGGCACAGGAATAGTCAAGAGGACCATATGCAGTACTATTACAGTGCACTGGATAGCAAAGACTAACTTTTAAAAACTGTGGAACTTCCCTAATTTCTGGAAAGGATTTTTCTACTAATCCAAAAAATGGCACAACACGTTTCCCTTTGGTATAGATTTCATAATATTTAACAGGAATAAACAATCTTTATGTGTGATCTGATGCCCTGTTACATGAATAAGGGATATTTTTAGATGATATATCAATTTAATGTTATTTTTTTTAGAGTTTTTCCCTGGTTTGGTTTTTTTTTTCCATTTTGTTTTGGTTTTATAAGAATAACTAATTTGTTGGATATGTTTACACTACTGTTTTTGTTTTGTGTACACTGTTTTTGCTGTATTTCATTTTTAAAACAGCAATAAAATGATTAGTTTAAAAAAATGTTGTATTCCCATAACAGATACCGCGGGTTAACCTCCAGAGACATGTCCAGCCACGATCCCTATTTCTGCCTGTTGTTGTAATTTGTGAAGAGTTTTCTGAGATCCTCTACATTTATAGTATGAACGTAGGAAGTAAAATAATTGTCTGGAAAAAGCATGCCTTATTTTTAATTCAGATTTTTCAGCTCATCCCTGAACATTTGAGTACCAAAAAGAAATTGAAATTGTGCATTCAGAACCCATGGTTTAAAAATTCAGAAATTGGCTTGACCCCCATGTCCACTTTTCAGGAAGCCAAAAAACTATAAACATACACCACAAGGACACATTTAAACAAAGACCTCTTGAATACCATACTTGGTGAGCTACGATGGGCTTTATTCATATATCCTTAAAACGTTCATGCTTTTTGACTGAATCTTTACCCACAAAACTGAGGTCTACCTAAACTCGACACTAAATCCGCCTCCTCTACCCAAAATTAAGATGTTCCTACTATTCTCAACTGATCATCTATCTATCAGTTTAATAACCAGCAGATTCTATCACACAAGAGGCCGCGTTTACGAAGTGTTCAAAACATTGATCCAGTAAGACAAGAGTTGCTGTCTCTCTTCGCAAAACCGAACAGCCCTCGTTTAGATACCTGACTGCCGTCCTCTTGTGATTTCCTGATAATGTTTTGCCGAGAGTCGATCCAGTAAAGCTGCTTCTCCAGTGGGTCATAGTCGATGGCCCGAACGTTTCTGAGGCTGTGGATTGGAAGGATGATATCCGGACTCTGCAACTCATCGATCACCATACGACTGATTGCATTCTTCTGACTGAAGAGCAAGAAACTTGTGGGAGCTTAAGAAGAAAGTGTGAGTTATCTTTAGGCTGAAGAAGTTTTGATCATAACTCTCAAAATATTCCAAAGTGTGCCACAGAATGAAAGGACTGCTGCAATCAAAGGACTGCCTTCATTTATGAAAAAATACCAATTATAATGCTCACAGAAAGAGGTTAGAGAAAAGAAGGTACTATTCAAAGCTATTCTTCAGATGGATGTTCTTTATGAAGGAGTACAGAAATGGTAATGCTATCTTCAAAAACAGAAATTACTTTTTAGGCCCATAGGTTAAGATGCCCAAATCTGGTTGGCAAGTCTAGTTAGTAACTGTTCCCAGGCAATACTCAGCCACATTAAGAACAGCAATTAATGGGTAAACAATCCACATCCAAGGAATGAAGAAACACACAATCCTACAGGTGAGCCTCTCAGGAGCCTTCCATCTTCTCTAGACCCTACGGATTTGAGAAGCAGATGCGTAGTTTATGAGTAGAAATAAAAATAGCCGCAGTCTCTTTCAACTCTCTTATCTGAGTACAAGTATAAAAACACTGGCCTCAATTTATCTAGGATTAAGTATGAACATCTAGGAATGCAGCTAGACAAAAAATACAGAATTGTAAAGCCACGTAAGCAAAATCAAATAGCTGAAGTAAAAATCTTGTCTGAACCAGCATATTCTGGCATATTCTGGTTTCTGCCACAGAGCCACGATTCCTCTGCGTTTGAAACATCCCTCTAAATTAATCCCACTGTCCGCGTTCATGGCTTACCGCTACACGTTCTGTTGTCGGGGTTCAAGGAATAATGAGCAGGGCATCCACAGACAAAACCGCCTACGGGCACTGCCAGGCAGAGATGGGAGCAATGCCCGTTACTGGAAGCACATTCATTCCAGCCTGCCTGCCGGGACGAATGGAAGACAAGGATGTCCATCACGTAATCCAGGTGATTTTGGATGATGGTCCGATTCTGCCCACTGGTCTTGTTGGCCCGCTCAATGCTACGCCGGCTCCAGTCCGTCCAGTAGATGTAATCCTGGTATTGAGTCAGGCCGAAGGGGTGTGGTAAATCATCTGCGATAACATCACGGTCAAGGCCTGGGTGTGGGGAAGGGAATGAAGAGAACGAAGGGTGGAAGATCACTAGACGTCCCACCCAACACCGGGGAAATTGTCCGTGTTGCTATTAATGCCCTCCCTCCAACACTCTGCTTATCCCTATCTACAGCTTGGAATATTGCAAAACTTGTAAATAAAACACAAAATGGCCCAAACCCCTCACCTTATCGGAGGGGAAAATATGTGAAGTATTCAGTGGCTAGAAGAGAGGTGTAGAAAATATAATCTATCTTTAATCATAAATATAAAAGTCAGCTTATCTCCTTCATAAAAGAAGCCTAAAATTTAGGTTGCCTGGCTCAGGCAATCTTGGTGGTGTCTGAAAAATACTAAGACCTGCATCACTCTCACCAGGAGGTCACTAGGAAATGCAAGGGGTGAAGGACACATCTACAGGTAGTCCTTGACTTATGACTGTTAGTTTAACGACGGTCTGAAGTTTCAGTGGCCTTGGAATGGGTGCTTTATGGCCTGTAAAGCACTTCCTAGCATCACGAAACATGGCAACACCCCTGTGGTCACATGACCGCATTTTGGGAGCTTGTAGCCAGCTCGCATTTACGATCGGTCGCAGGGTCCCGCAGTCACATGATCGCGTTTTCCAGCAAAAAACGCCCATTGGGGAAGCTGGATTTGCTTAATGGCCACGGTGATTTGCTTAATGACCTGTGATTCACTTAACGACTGTCGTAAAAATGGTTGTAAAAATGGTCACACGGTGAGTCGACTTACGACCGCAACGACTTATGATGGAAATTCCAGCTCCAATTGTGGTAGTAAATCAAGGACTGCCTGTATATTGTTTTCCTGGCAACAGTATGGAAGTGGTTTGGCACTGCCTTCCCCTGAGATGCTTTTCTATCTTCCAAGCCCTAAGAGTCCCTCGTGGGCTCCCATCCAAACACTGTCAGGTCCAATCTTGCTTATCTTTTGGCCATCAGCTGAGCCAGAAAAATGTCTTAGCTAGTGCCAAAAAGGCATTAGCCTGTCAACGGGCGCGCCTGCAGGGAGAAGGAGTTTCTTAAGGGGGCCCCACAGTGGAGAAGCCCTGGATCACTCTGAAGAGTTCAGACACTGGAGCCTGGGGAGAGTCTTCTTGGGGACAGTGTGGCCCCAAACTGTTTTTAAATTTAATCTAATGTAGTTTTTGTCCTGGCCCTGCCGCTATTCAGACTGTGGCATCTGTGAAAAAGGTTAGCTTAGGGTACATTTCCATTATCTCATTTCTTGAACTGCCAGGAATCATAATTGCAAAATGTTGCATTTTTTTCTGATGATATAGTTCCATTTCCCACTTCTAGGAGACAGTGTGCAAGGGTTCTGTCTGAATCTGCTTTTATTTTGTGTGTTAATTTGTGTATTTTGCTCAATGTCCAAACAGCACTAGTCTTTACGCATCTACGGCTATCTAACATGTAGAAGGGGTAGACTTGACAAATTCACTGTGCCATTAAACCAATGTCCAGAACCACTAAAGTCTGTTCACTTTTTTCACCTTTCTGCCAATTTTGAGTGCTTGAGGTGGTTAATATGAAATCAAATGGGAACGACAAGAAGTCATTAAATTGTATGAAGAACAATGGAAGGCCCTGAGAAGCTTGGGAGGAGAAGACTGAGGAGGAGATACAGGAAAGGCAGCTTCTGACCAGCTGGAGGGAGGCAGTGCACTTCAGAAAGCCCTCCCCTGCATCTCTTAACTCCAACAGGAAAAACAGCCTCTCACGACCCCTTAAATTGTGCCCCACCCCATCAGCACCTGGCAACCAAGACAGAATTTTCCAATACAGGCACCATCCTCCTTGCAATGGACACCCAAAGGGGAAAATTCCACAGGACCACACAGTCTACCTGAGCCACATTTATTTAAATAGCGCTGAGGACAGAATACAAGGTTCTGCCCACTTAAGGAGGGTACACACAACCTTTAAACAGTCGTATAATAAATGCTGACCAGCAACGATGTCAAATGCCGATCATCTTATTTCTGATAGCATGGGCTAGATTTTCTGCTTACAGTGAGAATACAGAGTTAGCAAAGTGGAGGTCAGCACGGGTCAGCTTTGTGGTTAGTTACTTCCTAGTGCTGATTAAGATAACTCATGAGCCAGCACCTGCAAACACCCAAGCCAGCTCTTAGGGAAGCCGACTTGAGTTCAGGGGCCTTGGCAGTTTGAAGACCTCGGTTTGATAGTTATTCAGGTATTTGTTTTACCCCTTCAGCCTCCAAAAACAGCACTGCAAAATTGTCCACGTACGTTTTCAGCAGGAGGGCAACCCCATCCAAACAGGAAGAATCCGTCTTTAAGGATAGTTTCCTGCTGAGCAACCATTTCTGTCTATTGCCTGGATTTAGTTCACCCTGTTCTCCTTCATCCAGCCCATTGTAAGTCTGGGGCTCGACTGCCCTTTGCCAACCATCGCCAAGGAAGCAACTGATTCCCGTAGAGATGGATGGCAAAGAGCAGCAGAGCTTGATGCTATCAGCATCCAGATGGTTCCTCACTCCAATGCTTCAGATGACGTTTCCCAGCAACATCGTATAGATATTGGCTAGCACAGATGACCAGAGAGGATCCTAAAACGTCGGTTTTAGGTAAATAACCAGTTCTTCTTTCTGGGTGAGACCGAAGAAGCAAGTTCTCTTCCAAAGCCTGCATTCCTCTGAGCAGAGGGCCAGATAATAATTTTGGATGAAAATGGAGAACTGGATCAAGTAGCAGCCCTGCATAATCCTATTAGGGGGATTAGAAGAGAAGGCCAGAAGTGCTTTCCAAGCCATTAAAAAAATCCTGTTAAGATGTTAGGAAAGAGGATTTTGAAATTTTCCTGAGTTGTCTCTGATTATTATACCAATTTTCAGGCATTTTCCTTCTCTCTCTTCCTCCTCACTTTTAATTTTACTATACGGATTGTTTATAGACTCAGTTGTCCTTTCAGAGCACACGGTTAATATCTGGATAACACTGATACATGAATTTAAACCTGTATTATTTATTTATTATTCCATTAGCACTTTTGTTTGTTTTGAAAGCACACCCACAACCTACAAGATCCTGGCTGAACGAGGAATGTTAGCTGATACCCCCAGCCAAGCAAAACTCACCCAGCATATTTGAAGATTCAATCAAGTTGGTATCCAAGTCAGTCCAATACAACCTTCTTTTAACGTAATCAATTGTCAGACCATTTGCTCGCCCCACGTTTGGCACCAACGTACCACGCTCGCTGCCGTCCATGGCTGCTCTATCAATTTTGGGCTTCCCACCCCATTCGGTCCAGTACATGAACCTAAAGACACATCAGACATTCCATGTTTACCTCATAAAGATGCACAAAGGAGGAGGGGTAGAAAAAACCTGAGTGATAAAACTCAAACTTACTATTTTGAACAAGAGTTCTAAATCATTTTCCTTTTACGCCATAAATTGGAAAGTCAACTTTATATTCTTTCAGGCATAAAGATCAGTAAGTACCTAACTGTCTCAGACTAACTTACCATCCTCAATTCTTGGAAAGGCAAAATGACAACTCCAACTACCTTTGATCATAGCTGGGCACCCACCATTTAAATTTCCTAAGATGACACACAGACACCTTGTGAAGTCCTGAGCCATTACTAGAAATAAGGATGAGGCTGGAAGTTGATGCTTAAGAACATGTTTTAAAATATCTTTTTAAAAATAAATAAAAATTCATAAAAAAAAAAGTTCTCCTTTATTTCTTTTAAAGATATACAGGTAGTCCTAGACTTACGACATTCACTTAGCGACCGTTCAAAGTTACAACGGTGCTGGAAAAAGTGACTTATGACTGGTCCTTGCACTTACGACCGTCGCAATGTCACATGATCAAAATTCAGGGACTTGGCAACCAGCATGTATTTACGACGGTTGCAGTGTCCTGGGGTCACATGATTGCTATTCGCGACCATCCCAGCTGGCTTCTGACAAGCAAAGTCAATGGGGGATGCTGGATTCATTTAACGACTGTGTGATTCAGTTAACCACTGCAGTGATTCGCTTAATGACCATGGCAAAAAAGATTGTAAAATCAGGCGTGACTCACTTAATGACTAACTCGCTTAGTAACAGGAGCTCCAGTCTCAATTATGGTCACAAGCTGAAGATTACCTATATCTTAAAGATCTTTCTTTAGAAGATAACACTGCAATGGGAGGCTTGCAGGTGCCAAGGACGGTGTCCATAGGCATGGCACTAAGAACTCTGGAATTTGGATTTGGACCAGGGAGATCTTATCTTCAAATCATGATTCATCCAAGGTATTCTCTATCTTGGGAATGAATTGATTTCACAAGGCTGTTGCAAGGGAATACTGCTGTTGAAATATACACACTCATACACACACACAGTGTGTATGTGTATAGCGTATGATGAGTACATGACAAGAGAAAGGCAAATATATATACACAGTCCACACAATTATAAACAGAACGTCTGAAGGGATACAGCAGTAGCCTCATAACTTATTGAAATGACAGGCTGCATTTCCAAACAGAATACAGTCACCCATTTCCTTTCTGAGGCTGTAGCCACCAACCGTAAGCATCACCACTAAGTGGCTAAGTGTGCGACGTGGCAGATTTGGAAGCTTGCAAAATGTTAATATACTGAAGTAACTGCATGTACATCAAGTTAAACAGAGTTTTTGAAATATACTGTATGTATGAATAAGGCAATAGCACAAGGTGAACAATATGCTGTATCTGCTGATCGAGATTTCAAAGCGTCTTATTGCAATTTAACAAATCTACCAAATGTAGTCCATTATTGTTTACTGTCTTGGGTAATATATGGCACAGTAATAAGATGTAATAGAACAATATTAGTATGTTGCAACCTCTCTCTTCTTCAATGAGTCTTAAGTGAAGTTGGGAAAGAACGACGTGGTAGGTCTGCTCTCTTAACTAAAGAGCTGCTGGTTCACTCAGCCTGGTGAATCTTCTCTCTTTCCAACCGTTCTTCTTTCCAGTTATGCACAAGAAGAAGAGATCCTTTTTTGGGATGGGGGCAGAGTGAACTGAGATCCAGGAGAAAATTCACCTCTGTTCCACCTCCAGAAACCGTGTTTTGGGGCTCTCTGCCTGCCACTCATGGTGGCGGCTTTCCAACGGCAGAACTTTCCAAGGGTGGAACCTTTTGGAAAGTTGCCCCACTGCATCTATGAGTTGAGATTTATCTCTCATTATTTAGTAATATTCAACTTTTATGCATCTTACAGACAAGATAACAACTGCCCAAACTAGTATTGAGAGTAAAGGGTTCTGGAAGATAGGCACATAATACAGTACTGCAGAATATATTTCATTTTCTACAGGGCAAGGCAAATGAGTAAAACAGTAGCAACTCGTTCTCTAAAGTATTTGCTTTCCTACTTGGACCAATTCCACAATGTTAAGTTGAGCCTGTAGCTCTACCTTGTTGTCAACAAGGGGAAGCTATGCAAACTGAGCAGCACAGTATTTTTGTTAAAGGCCACCCATTTCCTTTTTCATCATTTTGTCTGAAACAAACATATTGGTATTTTTACACTACCCTTTTATATTCCAGACTGATATAATTCTAAACAATAATTTACATTGTTTTTAGGTAATCAGTAGCTTTGTATCTTCACTGTAGGAGGGACTTAATGCTTGTCTGCAGAAAGCAACCTGGGTGTACAAGATCATCTCTGTATCTGCTTATTTGTGTAAAACTTTGAATTGAATTTTAAACCAATTTGGTGCACTTGCATCGACTGGCCAATTCAGTGGACTTCTATGCACATGTGAATACGTCACACATTTAAATGATAAAATAGCTAAGAAAAATAGCAGACTTAAATTTTAAAATCCAGTGTGGTACTGCATCCTCAGTTTATCATCCTGACTTTGTTGACCTATTGATTCCTTGGAATCAGCCCTGGCGTAGGCAATTTGTTCTTCCAAGCAAATAATGGATTGTATTGATCTTTTTCTGTAGCTGTAATCACCAAAACGCTTGGGACTATTTGATTCAGAGCTAGGCCAGCGTTACACGTGAATCAACAAGGTAGATCGCTACTGTAGAGGGCACTTCTGCAAAACAGAGGCAGCTCTCAGCAGATTGCTGTAGAAATGCAGGCTGGAAATTATTGCCAATACCACTGTTTATAGACGTATTGCTGCCCAATTGCACAAACCAGCTCAAACGAGTAGCTATCTTACACTGTCTTACTGATTTTTCAGGGCTGGTTTCTCAGACTTCATAAAACAGATTAAAACTTTACTTTAATTGCTCAAGGCGAGGAATTAAACAAGCCGCTCACCCTTCAGCAGGATCCAGAGCTAGTGCCCGAGGACTGTCAAGATCCTTCCAGACCAGAACCTGGCGATGCTGCCCATCCAGCTTCGACACTTCGATCCGGTTTGTCCCTGTATCCGCCCAGTAGAGGTTCTTCCCTAACCAATCCACAGCCATGCCCTCCGGATAATCTAACCCAAACTCGACCACGTGTTCCAGAGCACTTCCATTCATGAACGCCCGACTGATGGTCTGCAAGGAAGAGAAAGAGGGGGCATGACAGTGTAGGTCCCAGGGCTGCCCATCAGAATATATGACAAGGGGTGATGACAGACAAGGCAAGGGTGCTCTGGTCAAGTAGTTCTTGGTCTGTCATAGGGTAACAAAGATTCTTCCCCTGGGAATGCCCAGCACAGGGACCTCCTTTTGCTGATTCTCTAGATGAGAACTGGAGTTTCGCTTCAGTCTACGTTTAAAAACACTTTTTAACCAGCTTTCAAGACAATGAGCAGGTATCCCCTTACAGTTGTTGCACAGCTCTATTTACAGCCAGCTGGCAACCTGCGCGTCCTTCTTGGCCCAGTCCAGCCTTCTCCCACCTGGGTCCTTCCAGATATCCTGGGACTGCAACTCCCAGGATTCCCCAGGCAGCATGGCTTCCAGGGTGGCTATGAATTGTGTGAACTGCAGTCCCAATGTATCTGGGGGTCACCATGTTAGGGAAGGTACAGGTAGGCCTTGCTTAACGACCACAACTAAGACCAGAATTTCAGTTGCTAAGCAAAACAGTCATTAAGCGAATCTGACCCAATTTTATGACCTTTTTGCAGTGGTCATTAAGCGAATCACGGCTGTTAAGCGAACCACATGGCTGTTAAGCGAATCACATGGTTCCCTATTGATTTTGCTTGCCAGAAGCTGGCCGGGAAGGTAAAAAATGGCAATCACGTGACCATAAGATGCTGCGACAGTCATAAATGCAAACCGATTGTCCAGTGCTCAAATTGTGAACACGTGACTGCGGGGACGCTGCAACGGTTGTAAGTGTGAGCACCAGCTGTAAGTTGTTTTTTCCAGCACTGTCTTAAGTCTGAACCATCACTAAACAAATGGTCATTAAGTGAGGACTACCTGTGTAGTCAGTTAGGGAGGGAGCTTTGCCTTCTAGAGCTGTGTTTCTCAACCTCAGCAACTTTAAGCTGCGTGGACTTCAACTCCCAGCATTCACCAGCCAGCAAAGTCAAAGTCAGCAAAGGTCAGGAAAGTCAAAGTCAGCGAACCGTATCTAGAGGATATGGCTATTTCTGAGATCCCCTATTTATTGCAGCAGGGAATCCAGACACATTCTCTGCTCTCTTCTTTGGAACGACGCCACTAACACGCATTAGCAAAGCAAAGCGGGGCTGCCCGGCTGGGAAGAGGAGAGAGAAGAGAAGACGCGTGGACATCGCCAGCATTCGGACTCTACCGTGTTGCTCCAAGAACAGAGACTGGGCTGGGCTAGTCCAGCTTCCTAAAGTTCTCTCGACTCAACTTAGCAAAACGCGGGAGAGGTCCACGTACTGCCTTAAGCCAGAGGCCAACCACTGTCGAGACTACGCCTGCGCTACCTTCAACGAGATGTCTGTCCAATATATGCGGTTGTCGGTCACGTCGAAATCCAGGGCAGAGGCTTCTTTGACGCCTGTGAGTGGAATAGCAACGTTATTGTTGTTCGTCTCCAGAGAGATTCGCCTGATGTCTGCTCTCCGGGAAAACAGCAGGAAGGCTTCTGGGACAATGCAGGTCTTCGCGTCACTCAGGAGTTCCAGGCCGATGGGGCAGGCGCAGCACAATCCTTGGGGCCGATACAAGCAGAGGTGGCTGCAACCCCCGTTGGATTCCGCGCAAGGGTTTGTACCTATGAAAGCAGAAGCAAAACCTTTAGCACTGCTCCACAGGTAACCGAGCCAGTCAGAAAACGGGGAAACACGGCTCTCCATACAGATACTCCCCATCCCCGGGAACGGAGCACTTCAAGCTGCAAGTAACAACTGATTCTCACTACCCTGCCCCCAGATTAAATATGTAACCCTAACCCTAACCTTTCTCCACAGCTAAATGGGTAAAACTGATATCATGGACTTGACAGAATCAGAGACAAGCTGCTGCTAAGATCCAAAAGGAACGTCTTTGTATTTCCTTGTACTGTGTGAAATCCATGCTGTAATTGTTTTGTGTTTTGACTGCGTGACACTTCATTGACCCAGGAATGGGCTACTAATAGAGCCTGTTGTTGGCCTGTTTAGGAGTTATGCTACATGTTGCGTCACACCACCCAACAAATCAGGGACCGAGATATGGGACGATCTCAGGATGAAGTACTGTATCTCGATAAATGGCCAGATAAAGAAAATGTCTGATAAGGTGAAACGTGGGCAACATCCTGAAATGGACAGATCTGAAGGCATGCTAAGCAAGAGTCCAAGACTTCTAAACAAGATGACCAAGACCTCCATCCTGGTTGTTTAATCTGTCTGGACCAGCCATGGGACAAGAAGCTGGCTGGCTGTGGATGATCACGAATAAGAGAACTCGAACACAGAGATGCAGGACTAAGTAGGAGCCCGAGAAAAGGTAAGAGGGTGGGACTGAGGCACAAGCCAGCGGGTTTCCAACATTTGCTGTATTGCTGGCAAGTGGTCCTCTCAGCTTCCATACCACCTCTGTCCTTCATTGGGTCCTCGCTGGAGCTGCCCACTCAATTGGGATCTGTACCTTGATGACTTTGGGGGGGGACTTTACTGCACAACACTGGACAAAGAGCTCACATTTCAGTCTCCCTAAACTGCTTTATGTGTATTGCTGCTTGGGACCGTATTCCAAAAATATAACTAAAGTTGTTAAAAAGTTCATTTTGTTCTCCTCTGATTTGCTATTACTACTCACCGCTCAGCCACCCAAAATTAACAGAGTGTTTCTGATGTGTGAAGGGATGAGAGAAGGAAAGAAGTGTGTCTGGAGCTGATAACAGCCTACTTTGCTGGCACTTCAGCAACACACTTTTCAGCCAACTAAACTTGACAAGGTTATCTGGTGCTGTAAGCCCAAGAGTGCTAGTAACATCTGAATGCCTTGGGTTGATGCTCTGGCTGGGAATGAGAATGAGCATCTTGTCTGATGTTTATAGGCTGGGACAGATGGAGACCAAGAGCCAAACTCATCACCTTTGGAAATGGGTGATCTTGGACTACAAAATGTCTGAGTTGACTTGACCAAGCAGGCCTGTGGGATCACAGCTTTTCCAGGGACACAATCTGGCGTGCTCGACTGTCCTTCCCAGCAGTTAACCATTTCACAAGCACCATACAATTAGCCTACCCACTGAACTTACGAGGACTTGCTAGGTCACTTTTCCATGTGGATGTAATGTTGACTAATAAATAAATTCAACAAGTCAACTTCATTTTAAATCCTAGCTCCTTTGGGATTGAACAGTTAATGCACAAATTCAGTAGAGGGTCCACACCCATGTTGAACAATGTCCATTTTAAACATTATCTAAAGCAATGTTTCTCTACTTGGCAACTTGAAGATGTGTGGACTTCAACTCCCAGAATTCCCCAGCCAGCACAGCTGCTTGGGGAATTCTGGGAGTTGAAGTCCACACATCTTCAAGCTGCCAAGGTTGAGAAACACTGATCTAAAGGGTCTATATTGAGAATTTTCAAATCCTCATAAATTCCTTGACATGAAATTCAGGGTCCCATATTCTTGTGGTTAGGGTATCTAAATGTATGCAAATGTTCACAAAACAATCTCTTTGGTTTACAGGTGAGGAATCAGAGGTTTAAGACACTCACCAATGATCTGGTGGACATTTGTAGCCTTGAGGCCCATGAGATCAGGCAGCTGGTCAATTATGATCTCCCTTTCTGCTGTCCGCTTATGAACCCGCTCAATACTTCGCCTCTGCCAGTCTGTCCAATAAATATAGTCCCCCAGCAGGGTGAAGCCAAAGATGTGAGGCAGCTTGTCCTCCACAAGGACTCTTCTGCTGGTCCCATCGGTGTTCATGACCTTCACAAGTGCAAATACACACACACACAGTCACAAGATGGGTTTGACTGCTTAAACTCAGTTTCTGCACAATGCAATTGCTATCAGACAATGCAGGTCAATAAATCTCAAGCTGCGCCTCAACAAATTAAAATGTAAGCTTCTGCATTCACTTTTAGTCTTAACTTCTGTCGAACAGCCTCCTTTGGTCACTTTTCCTTCTACAAATTCCATTACACCCAACTGGAAACTATAAGACTTCACCCCAGGCATGGCATTAAGTCTCAGCTCTGTAGTCAGGCACTAGCTAACGGCAGAAACAGACTCAGCGTAGCAAGATAAACTGCG
Organism: Candoia aspera; assembly: GCF_035149785.1. NCBI lineage: Eukaryota > Metazoa > Chordata > Lepidosauria > Squamata > Candoiidae > Candoia > Candoia aspera. Next base: position 82,237,427 of record NC_086159.1, read on the forward strand.
CTACTGAAGGGAAGAAAATGAAGATATCCATACTGTGGAACACTGAAGCCCTCCATGTAAGTCCGACTCAGGATTTCAGTCCCAGGTATCTTCCTCCCACCCTTTCAAGCCAATGGACTTTGAGACATCATTCTTCCATCCTTGAATGTGAGAGGCACTTTTTCCATTGTTTATTCAGAAGTCCCTTCTGGAGTGAGCCATGCTGGTTCCTGTCTTGCCAGCTTCAGCAAGGTTAAGGGTCCAGATAAATTTGGAATATTGACTTTTACTGTAAGATTTTGATATCGACTATAAAAATAAATAGCTTCTTGTGGGAAACAGACTTATTTTGGCTATGCTGGTTATTTTAAGTCATAACAAAGATAAATTACTTTATGATTTCAGAAAGATTCTAAGCAGAAGGAAAGCGCACACACACACACACAAGCCTGTTCTTGATGTTGGTTAATACTGTGAGCTATAAAATGACACAAAATGTTGTAACACTGGAAACATTACAGGAAATCTTTGAAGAACGGGGCCAGAAATCAGTAGCTACGGTATGCACAGTGTCAGTAATGATGTCTGCTTCTACAGAGAATCTATGTCCAAAAGAGGTTAATGAAGGAATGACAGACGTGGGACAAGTTTTATCAGACAAGACAGAGAAAGTACTGAATGTGGAAGTACAAATGACAGGCCAAGAGAATGATTTGGAAAAGGACACTTTACTGGATATACAAAAGAAACTTTTTAAATGTTTTAAAAATTAAAAGGGAAATACAAATGATAAATCAAGAGAATGACCTGGAAAATGTTTTTTTATTAGACATACAAAAGAGGCTTGTTAAAGCCTTGAAGAAATCTGTGTGACGGGATAAAGAAGAATTGAAAAGAAATCAAATCCTACAACAATATTTCATTGAATTAAAGATTAAGACTGTTAGAAGTAAAAGGAAGGAAAATAAAGTTGGTTTATTTGATCAAGGTTAAAATAATACTTTTTTTTTTTTTTTTTGCAAAGTTTTGGCAGCCATTTATGGACTTTTTGCTGACACCAGGATTGAAAAGTTGATGTTTTATGGATTTGCATATAGATAAAGGATGGGTTATGGGAAGAAGAGATATCTGTTTGTAACCATATACGTGGAGAAGAGTTACTAAATTTGTTTATACTTGTCGTGATGAAGGTTGGAAGTCACTTCTTTGTATATTTTTCTTTTTCTTTATTATATTTGTTTCTTTTTATTCTTTTTGTTCCTGCACTTTTTATTCTTTTTTTCTCTTCTCCTTCTCTAAGTTTAGTTTGTATTACTTTTTACTATTGTAATCAAAATTCTTAATACAAATTATATATACTGTATATGTAAAAAGAATCAGGACAGACGCAAAAATGTGTCTCCAACATAGGTAGAGAAAAATATCCCAATCACAAGATGAGGAAGATTTAAGGTAAATTCTATTAGTCCAATTTTATTTTTCTAAAATGACACCAATTACTAACCTGGAATTATGACAGATGTAAAAACCTACTGAAATCATATAGGTAGTCCTCACTTAATGACCACAATAAAGACCGGAATTTGGGTTGCTAAGCAAAGGAGTCATTAAGCAAATCTGACCTGATTTTATTACCTTTTTTGCAGTGGTCATTAAGCGAATCACACAGTTCCTCATTGATTTTGCTTCCCAAAAACCGGCCAGGAAGGTCGAAAATGGCCATCGTGTGACCACAAGATGCTGCAAGTCATAAATGCAAACTGTTGCCAAGCACCCAAATTGTGATCATGTGACCACAGGGATGCTGCAACAGCCATTAAGTTGCGAGCAACGGTTGTTAAGCTGGCTTTTTCAGCACTGTCTTAAGTCTGAGCTGTCACTAAACAAACGGTCATTAAGTGAGAACTACATTAAAAAAAACTACAAATTGCCACTTCCATTATGGCTTGCCAGTTGAGCGACTGCTTCTTTTGGAAAACACACCAGCCAAAAGGATCGTTAGAGAAACGATCCTAGATACAGATTTCCAGAATGAGGTCGGCTATAGCTGAGCCCACATTGGAGTTCCTACAACTTATTTCAGAGAACAACTGGGCAGATACTTTAGCCTCTCCTGCCCTCTATTCTCATTTTAGTTACTTTTTTTCATAAGGAGAGCCAGTTTGGTGTAGTACTTAAAGCATCAGGCTAGAAACCGGGAGACCCTGAGTTCCAGTCCCGCCTTGGGCACGAAGCCAGCTGGGGGACCTTGGGCCAGTCACTCTCTCTCAGCCCTAGGAAGGAGGCAACGGCAAGCCACTTCCAAAACGCCTGCCAAGAAAGCTGCAGTGACTGGCCCGGGCAGTCTCCAAGAATCGGACACTGCTGACCAGATTAAAAAATATGTAATATTCGTAAGGAAAAGAATAAAATTCTCTCCACCCAGCAAGCCTTCCGCTATGGGATGAGTGGTCCACCAAAACCAGGTGGCAGATCCAAGCCCATCTTCCTGGGCAAAAGAGCCACTGCCCTCGGGGGGGACGGACCTGGCGGGGGGACCCCGAGGGCAGGCTTGAACTCAGCCGTAGGCAGACCGGCTTCTCTTTGTGCTCTGCAACTGCTTCTTTGGTCTGAACGTCTGGGACGCATTAGGGGGAGGGTCGGCGAGTGTGGAGCAGCATCTGGTCTGGGGCCAAGCACTACAGCAACACCTGGCAGATGTGGTGGGAGGCCGCGACCTGGCTGCCGCAGAGAAAGGAGGGGCGGTCCTGGCTGGGCTCCCTTCTTGCAGAGTGCAGTCTAACTGAGGAAGTCCAGGGGACAGAGAGGGGCACACTCCAGCCAAACGTTCCTGCGCCTTTATCCCAGTCCAGCTGCTTGCCAAGACATTCATTATCTGTGACTTCCTCTTCGATGCAAGTGCTGACCTGGCATGGTTCACAGACTGGCTGAGAGGGGAGTCAGGAATCCTCTTCCCGCACTGCTGTCTGCTGAAACACTCTGTGGAACACCAGGTTACAGCTTGACTTGCTTGAGTGTTAAAGCGTTGGAGGAAACAAAAAGGCAAGGGACACATTCAGTAATAAAATACAGGTAGTCCTGGAAAATTCTGAGAGCGCCTTGGATGCAAGAAGATCAGACCAGTCCATCCTCCAGGAAATAAAGCCAGACTGCTCACTTGAGGGAACAATATTAAAGGCAAAACTGAAATACTTTGGCCACATAATGAGAAGACAGGACACCCTGGAGGAGATGCTGATGGAAGGCAAAAGGAAGAGGGGCCGACCAAGGGCAAAGTGGATGGATGATATTCTAGAGGTGAGGGACTCGTCCCTGGGGGAGCTGGGGGTGTTGACGACCGACAGGAAGCTCTGGCGTGGTCTGGTCCACGAAGTCACGAAGAGTCGGAAGCGACTGAACGAATAAACAAGTCCTCGCTTAACTACCACAACTGGGACCAGAATTTTGGTTGCTAAGCGAAGCGGTCATTAAGTGAATCCATTAAGTGAATCTGATTTTATGACTTTTTTGCTGCAGTCGTTAAGCAAATCACCATGGGTGTTAAGTGAACCATGTGGTCCCCCATTGATTATGGTTGCCAGAAGCCGGCCAGGAAGGTCAAAAATGGTGATCGCATGGACTTCCGGTGGGGACATGGCAGACTGAACAGCTGTGCCCATGGGCTCAGTGGGTAGAACCGACAATGCGGCCATTTTGGGGGGCTCAGGCAGGCTTTTTCTGAAGCCCAGGAGTGTTTTTCTGGAAAAAGGAGAACATCTGGAATCACCCCCTCTGTCCTCTGGACTGTTGCTTGCAGCCAGAAGATCGCAAACAGCTTTCGCGCTCGACTGGTAGGTGCAGCCGGGAGGCTGGGACGTCCCCATTTCCCAAGCCATGCTGTAACCTTAAAGAGACACTAGGACCAGCCACCTCCTTTCTAAATCACCCCATTTATTTTTCTTTTAAGTATGTGTATCCTAAGAGAGGCTTTCTACAGCAAGGAGAAGCGGGTTCTCTTGGTGCTTGTTGTTATTTTGGGGATTAATTTTTTTTAAAACTTTTTAAGCTTTGGACTTTGCTTTCCATCCAAATATTAAGGAGGATTGAGAGTAAATAACTGTCTCCCTGTTATTATTTTTGTACTAAATTTGAAGATATTAGCATTTTCCTACACACTGAATCGGCTGTTTTGAACTTTCAGTTTTCCGCTTCTACTTTCCCTGGGGAACTGTCTGCGTATCTCACTTTCGCTTCTGCAAACACATTCCGGAATCCTTTCACATCTCCAACTTTCGCTGGTTAAGCTCCTGCGGGGTGCCATAATCTACAGCGTGAGACATGGAGGACCTTAAACCGTCTTTCTCTGGCTTCCACTGAGATTTTAAACACATCCTTTCTGATTCCTACCAGGTTTTTATGCAAGGCATTCAGGACGTGGTAGAAAACATGAGGTCTAAAATGTGTCACCTGGTTGGGGATGTTGGGGATGAAACTGAGGAATTTAACAGCAACAGAAATGCCTCTTCTAAGAGTGAGATCGGGACTTCTGTTGAAATGCTGGATCAACGATATATACATAGTTTATACATCGTCACTACTATATATAAGCTACTATACACTGTATAGAAACAGGGAGCAGACCCCACCCTCCCTCGCACTGATGATGTTCCCTAGTCGGGTAATGAAACGTCTGCAAGAAAACAAGGCTCAGAGAGCACCAGGGACTCCACAGTTCAACCCTGAGCTACAGAGATTCTCTTCTATTGGGTTCTCCGACTGTATACAGAATTTGCCATACTTTTTTAGATTTACATGTACTGGGTTTATAGCCATATTCCTTATTTAAATAGACACGGGTTTCTGCTATGAAAGGATCTGCCTCTCACCTAGAACGCATCAATCCCAACTAAAGAAGAGAAGGGAGCACTAATATTTCAAGATGCCTGCCAAGAAAGTAGCACGTTTGCAGGCTACTTCAGCTAAGTGGCTCCGCAGAACACCGGAAGTGATGATCAAGCTGCACCAGCCTTGCAAGAGGACCGAGTACCTTCCGCAGTAAGTCCTTCGGATGCAAAGACCCCCTTTTTAAAATTGAAACATGGTTTAAGTAAAAATTAATTCACAAGTAGGGAATGTTGACTGACGAAAGGAAATGAGAACAGGCTACAAGTAACAGCTGCTCGTTCTTACCCTGACTCCTGAGACCGTATTTCATATTCTTTAAATAGAGGTCCTGTCTGGCAAAATTCCTGGCTCCTCACAGAGTATTTGAGAAGAGGAGAAAGCAAGGCAAGGGAAGAACATTTCAGCACAATTCAGTACATTCCTGCTGAAAGCCCTACATTGTCAATAGTTTTACGAGGCAAGGCTGCATCTTGAAGAAAAGTAACCCTAAGGTCAGTGGGCAAGAAACCCTTCTGAACTCTAGCCAGTCTCTCTAGGGTTTGGGGCTGATTTCACGGCCTAAGAGGGCTCTTTAACTGCAAGGATAAAACAACAACAATAAGCATAGGTGGCTTCCCACATCACACACCAGGGTGACCAAGCTCCAGGCACGCAGGTGTCCTGCTTCAGAAGATACTGGCAAGCAAAGAAGAGAATGCCAACTCAGGTTCGCAGGGCAACCAACATACAAAAACTCTGACCGACTCTTACAGTCATGCATCTCTTAACAGCAGGGGGGAAAAAATCCCTGCCAGTCATTCTGCAAGTAATACCACAGTCTTTTTATTGTTCCTGTATAGGCTTTTACTGAAATTATTCTTTTCTCACACACTCTCATACAGGTAGTCCTCACTTAACAACCATTCATTTAGTGACAGTTCGGACTTAACAACATTGCTGGAAAAAACAGACTCATGACCAATCCCCACACTTACAACTGTCAAGTGATCATGATTTGGACACCTGGAAACCGATTCACATTTATGACATTGTAGAATCCCATGGTCACATGATCACCATTTTTGACCTTCCCGGCTGGCTTCTGGCAAGCAAAATCAACCGGGAACCATGTAATTCACTTACTGACTGTGTAGTTTGCTTAATACCCACAGTGATTCGCTTAAAGACTGTCACAAAAAGGTCGTAAAATCGGGTCAGATTCACTTAATGACCACTTCACTTAGCAACCAAAATTCTGGTCCCAATTGTGGTAGTTAAGCAAGGACTACCTGTACAATGTCCAGCTCCATAAAGCATTAACAGGGACTGGAAGAGTCCCAATGACCAAGAAACTAAAGCCGACTCAATTTTAGCAGTAGGGGCATCCAGAAGGAGGTCAGAGAAGTCAAGATGGCAGCCAAGATTGAAGCACTGCCCCTTTTTATGTGTGGTTGCCATCTTGCCTTTTTTAGTCTACCCACCCCCCACAGAGGCCCCTGCAGGGCAATCAGTACTTCCTACTTATTTGTTTTATTTATAGGCTGCCCAATTCCCAGATGACTCTGGGCGGCTTACAACTCCAAAACAACTTATTAAAGGAAAATACAACAGACCAGAACAGCAAAAGTACAAAAACGAAACGATACGAAAACAAAACTTCCATCTACCTCCAATACTCAAAAAGCTTAGCTTGAAAGGTAAACCAACATGCAGGAAAAACAACTGAAAGAGCAGAAAACCAGCAGGATGCTTCTCCTGTCCAGGGTGCTGCATGGAGATTCAGACCTACCACGGGGGGTGGGAAAGTGCTTCTGACATGCACTGTTTTGGACACAAAATGAGCTTTTCCCTTATTTTGGAAGCCTTTCAGCTTGAAGCAGAGTTTCAAAACGCTTCCCCAACAATCAGAACTGCCTCCCTCAGTTCAAACAGCAGTTCTTCACTTGAAACAAAGCATTTTGAATCCCAAACCTTTTGCACTGTGTACAACTGCCTGCCCGGCACACAGAAGCTCAAGGGAAGTTATTTGTGCAACTCCTTCCTCCCTCTCGAAAAATGAGTTTGATTTTCTAAGCTCCAAGTGGCTCACCTGGAGAACCTAAGAAAGGGAATAACTGCTCTCTCCAGACTGACCATTCCTTAAATGGGTAAAAACCTCACTTAAAAAGTCCCATCCCTTGGAGGCTGAATACTCAACTCTTTGGTGAAGGAGGTGCTTCCACCTCTTGATTGTGGGAGACGTATTCAGAGATCCGGGTTGGGATGGGTGTCTGAACCACAAGGTGACTCACTCCCACCGAGCTGCAGAGGGGTGGTGCGTCTTACATTAAAGTTGGAAGCACATACGAACAGATCTGTTCTATGGAGGCCAACCAGCATCAATCCCAACAGAAGATGAGAAGGGAATACTAGTATTCCAAGATGCCTGCCAAGAAAGTAGCACGCTTAGCAGGTATTTTGGACTGTATTCCATCCGTGTTTTCGAACTCGGCACATGAAGCCCCAGAGTGCCATTGCACTTCTCTGCATGTAAATGGGAAAGTGCCAGAGAAGTCCGAGAGAATTACAGCTGTCAAGTTCTCAAAAATGGAGGGGCTGAAAACATGGAATCTCTGCAGGAGACTTGAGGTTCGCAGCACAGAAGCAGTTCAGCCAAAACTCATATTGCACGTTCGTAAAAGATGGAGAACACTTCAAACTATATCGTGATTCTTAGTTCAGTTTACTCCGTCCTACTTCAGCCAGTAGCTGCTACTCAAGTTTTGCAGAATCCTCCACTCAGTCTGTATTTTAAAAGTAAATTCATGAAGAATCTCTTTTGCTTAATTAGCTATGATCTGCTTTTACGGAAGGGCACAGCTTTTCCAGATTCCTGTGCAAGGAATCAGAAGGGAAATCTAACTCCAGAGTTTTTGGCCCAGGTACCGTCCGCCACAAACTGTCGTTTCCCTAGATTGAAATGTACCAAGGTTCAGCCACGATCACCACCATCCTTACTCAGAATATCTATTCCTTCATTTTAGACATCTCTGCATGAGTGGACCACAGAAATAATTTTAAGTTGGACATTTTGCTTCGTGCAATTTAAAGCTTCAAGAAACTACAGCAAGACCTCACCAGAAGTGCAAAGGAAACTAAAGAAAAAATTTCCTCAGTTTTGCCTGATTAAGAAAAGGAACACAAATTGTGCAGCTGCCTCTTGTGTGTGTGCATGAAGAGAAGTTGTGTGCACGCAAACCTATGTGAATCCAACTGGTGAAAAACTGTAAAAAGGACAAGGGTGGAAATTAATGACAACTATCTGAAATAAGTATTGTGCAGGTTAAGTCTGACCTGCCTTTCACCCATAATAGATGGAATTGATCTTCCCCCATTCCAAGGTATTTTAAAGTCCTATATGACGTTAACATCCAGCAATTGTCACAGGCACTACTGGTTTCAGTAAATCTTACTCTAGAGGAAAATGCACTTATAGGACATTATTAACTTTTGCCTGGAAGCAGACTTCGAGGCGTTTCTAGAAAGGGCTGTGAAATCAGGGCCTCGGGCACACACGCCGTATCAAAATTCATTAGGATGTTTCGGAATGGTTTGACCAGCCTGGAATTACAGTAATCAGCAAATGGGGGAGATCTATTTCGTCTGCATTCTTCCCTCACTGCTCAAGGCCTGGCTCCCTTCTAGGCCAAGTATACAAGTCTGCTCCCAGTTTGGCACTTGGTCAACTTCCCTGGCCTCTCATGTTTCACTCCTCTTTTAGAAAGTGGTGCAAGGAAAGGAGGAACAGAACAGCAAGTCTAAGGCATGATAAAAGCCTGCGTGCAATTTGCACAGTTTATAACATATGCCTCGGAGAGAGGAAATGAAGTCCAAGGTTAGGGCAACATTTTCCCAAAATTCCTGCGCAGGAAAGGAACGAGGTACGCTTCACTCCACCATCCCCAAAAGCAAATATAAAGACCGCTCTGGAATCTTCTCCTGCCTTGGACTCTTAAAGGAGGAAGGAGGAGGATTGTGTTCCACACCCTGAAAATGACCAGACCATGGTTAGGAATATGGCTGCCCCAAAGCTCACCACAGGTGGTGTTGGGCTGTCTTTCAACCTTCACAGGATGACAGAAGAATAAGAAACGGGAAGATCAAAAGGAAAACTCACGGAGACCCAGCTGCAAGGATGCAGACTGGTCTAAATGGGTGCAAAACACCTCCAATGGGTCCATCTGCGCCAGAGGTTCTGAACTGAACCCGTCGTGTCGGTGATTTCATGCCCACCCCGCCCCATCCAATTTCATCTCAGGGCAGAAAATAAATATGTAATCCCAACCAAGCAAAGCGGATCATACATTTTCAACCTCGTGGCATGACAGGAGAAAGAATGGAAGCTGGCGAGAAACCGTCCCTGTCGATAAACAGCCAACCAATTCATGCACAAAACTGTTGAGATAAAGTGGAGAAAACTGACTGAGATAAAGAAGGAAGCCCTGAAGGGCAGCCTTCCTTCTTCTCTTCCACCCCCCTCAGCAGAGGCTGCAGCTGCCAGATAAATTGGGAACAAAAGCTTCCTGCTGAGACTCCTGCCAATCTCCATTAGTCCCTGCAGAGGCTTCATTATCTGGGGAATGTGCAACAGCGCATCATGAATCAGCAAGCTTGAAAAAAGAAACACACACACAAGCAAGAGGGGGGCAAAAATCTCAGATGCAATGTCAGGTTTTGCAACAGACTTCATTCTTTCCCTGGTGATGCTACAAAAGTATCACCTGAAAAATGCTCCGTGAAAAAAATACACACCTGCACACCTTTTGAATTGGAAGCCTTTTTAAGAGTTGATGTCGTTTTATACGCTCCAAAATGTTCGTGTTTTTGTTCTGTTTGTTATCGGCATGTTAAGAATGGGTATCACTTACCACTGTTTGGAAAGTATTTCTTTAAGAACCAAACAATGCAAAATTACCTTTAATATTCCTATTTATTTTCTACCACTTCCCTCCCCACTGGGACACAGCTCACGGATTATGACATCAGCCAATGAAGTAAAATAAGAGTAGAAATTTATACAGTAAATATTACACAGTCACTGTAGGATAAATGAAATAAAAACAGTCATTTTCCTTCTTTGCAAACACAGAAGCAAAACAGAAGAAACATTTTACTTCTTCGTATATACAAAAAATACTACTGGGCCAGTGGGTTTGCTAATATAATTTAATTTAAAACAGTGGATGCTTCCTCCCCACTATTTTTATTTCAAAAACAGGATAGATATTCCAAAGAATGACCAGAAACAGAACAACCAATCATCTGTCTTTTGAAAAAAAATCCAGAAAGAGACTGGATTACTTTGCACTCTGCACTACAACTTGTGATAAGGAGAAGATGGAATAAATAAGTATCAAACTTCAATCAATCTGTTCTTGATTTTTGATCCTTTATGTTAATTTCTCAGGCAGGGCAACTGTAGATACTTACTAAAGCACAGAGCAAACACCTGCAACCTGCGCTGAGCAACTAACACTGAGGTATTTAATTCTCTGGGTAACAACGTTTGATTATCGTTGCCAAGAAACAGCAGTAGCTTCCGACATTTGGCATTCCAATATCTGAGATAGCTGCAAGCGCACCCTTTTCATTCTCTGAACTGCTTCGTCTCCAACCGTAACAAAGTGGTTCAGATTTTTTAAAAACCCAGTCATATATCCCGTTTTAAAGATCCTTCATGTATTTACTTATCAGCATGGCTGTGTCTCACACACTCATATAGGTTAGACTCTGGTCACCCATCTTCAAGCACCTGGGCGCAGCCATGATGCCAGAAGTACCCGGATAAATGGAAGACGTCACACTTCCTTACTGGTGTGGCATGTAAACAGCTCCGAATCAAACACAGGAATGGAAATAAGGACGGGGCAGTAAAGGTAAGCTGATTGTTTGGAGTGTAATAGTATAATCTCCAAGGAGCTACCTTACAAATTTCTGAAAGACAGGAAGGGACCTTGAGGGAGGAAGGAAGTCTCTGGGCTGACTTAGAAAAAAGCTTCAGGGAGTCTCAAAGGTCCATGCAAGATCTGAAGGCTGTCGTTCTTCCTTTGCCCTTCGGGAATTGATGGAGCTCTCCATTGATATGGTGGTGGGAATGAATCTCCTGAGAGATTTTACTTCAGCCGTCCAAAGAATACTGTCTGTCTGTCTGTCTGTCTGTCTGTCTAAAACTTGTTTCAGGGAAGCTTGCCCACGTCTACTGAAAAGATCTGCAAGTCAATATGGGGTTTGGCTGCTAGTCTTGAAACATCAGAACAGCAAAGAGTATAAGGAATACGAAGCTGCTCAGCTGAGAACTGGAAACCCGAGCTATTAAAAAACGGCACAGCCGTGGCAGCGGCTGAAAACGAGGTGCTTCCAAACTTGGAGGCTTTGCCCAGCAATTTGCTCAGTATTGTCACGAGATCATTCTGACTCCCTAATCTTTCACATCCGATTCAACAGGCAGAGGCGAGTTGGTTCGTGATTAAAAGCCTTGGAGAACATCAGCACAAACTATTAATACCTAAACCAAACAAGTATGGATTCTGGTTCCAAAATCTGCTTAGCTCACTAAGACACTGCAATTCATTTCTCACCAAGAACATGAACTGAGCTAGTGGCGCAAATAGCACATCTCAGGGAAGCACTCCGGATTCGGGGTCAAGGAAGAGAAATGGAAGCAACAAACCTCGATTTTGTCTGTCTTGGCGTCTCCCCAGTACATCATGTTTTCAGCGTAATCCAGCGCCAATCCATTTGGCCAACCAAGCGAGGTATTTACCAAGACAACTCGGTCAGAACCATCCAAGGCAGCTCTCTCAATCTTGGGAATCTCTCCCCAGTCGGTCCAGTACATGTAGCTAAAAGGAAAAGGGTAAAGATGGAATAAAACATGGGCCGCACAATCTCTGTGCTGATGGGGTGAGGGAGGGGAGGCTCGACTGTCCTAAATTTGGCACACGGCCGGTACTTCCTGCAGCTGAAATTATTTTTACTTAAATCTGCGACACTGTCTGGTTGAACTCCCATGGCAAACTGCTGTCTCATCAATAATATTTTAGAAACATGGACCACGTCCAACATTAGATCGCCCCCATCTATGGGCCGGAGAAGTTTTCCCAAGGACCATCATTCTCTCTTCCCCTTTTTTAAATGTGTAAGAGTGATTAGAAGAAAAAAGGCTGATGCTTCAAAGCTGATGAATCCACGAGGAGCTAAAATGTTCTTCACCCTATAATCCAGGGTTTCTCGACCTTGGCAACTTTCAGAGGTGTGGACTTCGACTTCCAGAACTCCCCAGCCAGCCATGCTGGGGAACTCTGGGAGTTGAAGTCCACGCATCTTAAAGTGGCCAAGGTCGAGAAACACTGCTATAACCCATGGACTGAAAAAAGAATAACGCAAAAGGAAAGCGATTTTAAAAAACTGCCTTGGCTCAATACTTTAAGAAGGGGAAAAGTCGGTATTAAAATGGGCTCACGGTATCTCACAACAAGCATCTCATAATCAAGGAAATGCCTAATGAAACACCGTGGCAATGACTTGGGGGACAAGATGCTGAGATCAAGCAGATGAACTGCACATTTCTGGTCTTCGTTACAGTTTCAACCAATCTAGCACAGCCTGATCAACAACTAAGGAAATCCTACAAGAAGTTTCAGCTGCTTCTGGAGGGGGCTTTTTCTGAACCCTAATCTTCAGTTTAGTACCTACCTAAGTTTCTCATTACAATTTTAGCTTGTAAATCCAATCAGGAAACATGCATATAAAAGATCGAAGGATCTCAATGGACCGCTGTTCTTATTCAGGATTACACAAAGCTCAAACCTCAGCTTGGAGGAAGTAGCCACATGAGCAGGACATGCTCCTTTGGAATATGCGCTATTCTAGAACAAGATGGAAAGCCCTTAAGGGCACATTGGTCACAAGGCATCCTGGTTTAAGTGCTCTAAAAGTGAGAACAGCAGCAAGAAATCATTTATAGTCAGAGAGTAAATAATTGAGATTCATTATTTCTGAATCAGGGAAAGCAGGAATGGACAACAGATTTGACTCCAAATATATGGTAATTCTTAATTTTTAAAACCTTTATAATAAAAATATGAGCCTTACCCAATCATAGGATCCAAAACTATAGCTCTAGGCTCTTCCAGGTCTTCTGAGATCAAGATCTTCCTCATGGTCCCATTAAGCCTTGTGACTTCAATGCGGTCTGTCCCTGTATCTGTCCAGTAGAGATTTCGGGCAACCCAGTCTACAGCGATGCCATCAGGGTGTGCAATTTGTGCCTGTACGACAAACTGGCTAGCTGAGCCATCGAGGAAAGAACGCCTAATGGCCCTCACTTCATCATCTGTCCAATAAATATACCCCTCAACAGGGTCATAGTCAATAGCAATGGCGTGCCGAATGTCTTCCAGCTGCAGCACGGTATCAGTGAAATCTGGAGTATCCAGGGAGATCAGTCTCAAATCAGTCCTTCGGGCCAGCAGTAGCAACTCTGTGGCTCCTGCGCAGATGAAACCAAAAAATTAAAATAAAAGCACTGATCAGTTCTGAAGCCAGCCCCTTACTCTTGGTTGAAGATATGCAGGAATTTCATGATACTTAGATCTCACAGGGACACCACGTGTAACCAATGATTAGCCCACGATCAATGAATCCAGTGCTCCTGAACGGTGGGAAAATGTTAACAAAAGCAGGAAAGGAACCACTTCACATGAACTTTGCAAGGTGGGTCTGGTGGGAGAAAGCTCATCATTCCCTCCCTGTGGCCAGATTACCCAGCCGAGCCATTTACCAAGCGCATCAACTGGCTGGTAGGAGCAGATGCTTGGTGTCCCACTGCTAAGGTGCCGGCGATCTTAAGCAACATTCCTAGGAGGAAGGAAGCAGCAAGGATATTTCCCGCTCCCATCCTGCAATCCTGCTCAGAACAACTGATTTTCCATTGTGGAAAATTAGCAACCTGCAAGCAGAGTCACTGGGTGGGGTTGGTGGGGAGGAAGCAGGAGTTTGTTCATTGCTCTCCCCCTCTGTGAAGTGACCCTGATCAAGACAGGCAATAAATCTGTGTGGCCAGACAATTGTGTCAACCATAAAAGTCACTTACCACAGATTTTATGCAATCTGCTTCCCTAAAGATTTTTGGAATTGCTGGAAACAGAAAGTGAAGGACCACTGGGCCTTCAAGGAGTGAATTAAAAACAGGAGACCTACAAAAAGATTTCTCTCTTCTATAAATTGAGAAGACCCTCCCCCCCCCCAAAAAAATAGTTGTCATGGAAAGTACTCTGGTGAGGTCAGCCAGATTCACCTTTGCTGCACCAATTTGGGGTCAAGTAATATAAATGCTATAAATTTCCCACAATATTTCCTGGCTTTCAAACTTCTTCTGAATACTACACTCTAATATGTTACAGAATAAAAGATAACTATCAGAGGGCCTGTGCAGTCTGAACTGATGTTTAAAAATTGGCATGTTAGAACCCTTGCAGAAAATTAACATCTGTTTCAAATAATTTACCACTTATACATCTTTTCCTTGATTTTTACTCAGTTTAGGGGGGGGGAGATTTTGGTATAATTACAGCAATGAAATGGTTGATGGATGGCAGAGGTGTATTTTTCCCCTGAGGAAAATGTTAAAATACAGCCCTGCACAGTTGAGCTTACTATCTTCAATTTCATCTTTCTGTTTGCTTTAAACAAGTCAAAAAATGAAGTTAATTGACTTGTTCAGGAAGTGGCATGTGGAGGACAAGTTGAACGAACCACAGTTTTGTTCCTCAAAGTTGTGTTCTGCAGGCGACTGAATGACAGGTGAGATGTTAGCAGAGGAAATGCCTTTTCCCACTTCAGCTTCATCAGGCGTTCAAGGCATCCTAGATGAGTATTTTTACTGGTTTGGGCCAATTCACCAGCTACAGCCATTCTTGGTCAGGGAAAATTGCCACTGAGGTTTCACACACCTATCAAACCTTCCCGTTGGATTACTTAGCGGCAGGTGTGTTGTGGTGCATGTACAAAGGGGATGGGGCTACAATCACATGGTCACAATCAGCATCTTGGTATTTCTGACATTTTTGACTTAGTGCTTACGTCCAACTGAAACTCACCATCTTTGCAAGTCTTCTTGTTCTCAAGGAGTTTCACGCCTGTGGGACACGCACACCGATAAAAGGGCTTGATGGGAGACATCAAACACAGATGGGAACAACCACCATTATTATTCCTGCAGGGGGTTGTAGCTGTCAAATACAGAAAGCACAGAACAGTCTCCCCGTTAGTTGCAAACCTGCCGTACCAAGAGTTGGAAGTGCGAAAGACAAAATAAGCATGGGTGTCGAGCACACTCAGCAGCAGTCCAAGGGAGCCTGTATTGCATGTAGTATCTGAACTACGTGGGTGGACATTTATGTAAAGTGGACCTGTGCATGGATGTGCAAAGGAAAACAGATGAGAAAGAAGACACAGTGTAGAACCCCTATCAGTCCATGGGAAAATTGGCTCCCTCTGGCTTCCTGTAAGTATAGGCAGGATCAGCGCCATCTCTACTCCTGGAGACCAGCTACAGGTAGTCCTTGACATATGGCCACAATTGGGACCAGAATTTCCATCCTAAGTCATTGCAGTCGTAAGTTGAATCACCATGTGACCGTACCCGATTTTATGATCATTTTACGGTGGTCATTAAGTGAATCACCACAGTTGTTAAGAGAATCCAGCTTGCCCAATGAGATTTTTTTGCTGGAAAATGGCAAGAAATGTCGCAAAACGCAATCACGTGACTGCAGGATGCTTGAACCGGTCTTAAATGCAAGCCGGTTGCCAAGCGCCTGAAATGCAATCATGTGACCGTGGGGTGGTGGTGCAACGTTTACAGGCTGTAAAGCACCCATTCCAATGCTGTCATAACTTCGGACCGTCATTAAACAAACGGTCATAAGTCAAGGACTACCTATAAGAGAAAAGATGCATTTGGAAAGAACAGAAAAGGTTCCTGCAGGAAAGACTCAACTGTCAGTAGCGCTACTTGGAAAGAAAGAGTCTCTTGTGCATTTGTGGATAGGCCACAAGTAAACTTTTAAGTTCTACCTGGAATTTTCAAATCTACCAATAAGCAGGGAGAAACTTACATGGTCACCTTTCTTTATATGGTGTCTAAGCTCTTTTCCCCTTTCCTCTGTTAAATTCAATGCACAACTTTTAACCCTTTCAATGCCTCATTTTTATGGTGATTTTATCTAAGTCATCTTCCTGCATTCCCTTACCACAAGGTTTCACAGGAAGGGTGGCAAGTGTACTAACTCAGCTCTCACTCAGCAGAGACTTGGGGGGTAAATTAGTTTACCTATAGACATTATTTACCCTCTGAATTTTAATTTTCCTCTAGAGTTATCTTTCTCCAGGAGCAGAGGGAAAGGCACCCACAGCCCCATCTCTGGCTCCCACATAGGCCAGTCAAAATTCGATGGCAAAATGGCTGATTTACGGCAGTGCAATTTGGGGCATTTGCTCTGTAACTTAAAGATCAAAATGGATGTTTAAGCAATGGGTATGCAGTGCTCATCCATTTATGAGCCTTAAAATCATCCATCTGGAAAAAGAATGTCAGTCTTGTCACAGAGATACCCCTCGCAGCCCTTGGAAATCTCACTACGCTGCCCTGTGTTCTTGAAGGTTCTCCACAAATTTAGAGTCAGGGGAAGGATTTGGAGCAATTCTTCCTATCAGCAGTAGTAAGCTCTCTTTGGCCTGTGGAAAGCATTTTGTGAAAACTACCTACTTTCGACAATATTTACTCTTTCCTTTCCTTTCCTGGTTGGCTAGTTATTTATACACCCCTACGCACACCCAGCACATACCCAGGAGAGGGAAAATGCAGTGCTTTGATGAATTGATCTGTTCAAAACACAACCAGTTGTGGAATACCACTTCAGTCAGCCGGCCCACCGGGTTTGTTTTCAATCTGTGTGCCGCCCAGAATCACTGAGAGTTGGGCAGCCTTGTAAGTTGAAATAGTAACTTACAAATAAGCTTTGATTTATTGTTAGCATTAACTAGCAGAAAAGGTGGGTTCTATCTTATGCGAAAGTTTGGCACTCTTACAAAAGAATTTAAAGTTCTATACAACACTGGTCTAGCCAAAGTAACGTTCTAGGCTGTGTTAAAATATAACACAATTAAATTCAAAGGTTATGTTATTCTATGTTATTGTGGTAACTACAGTTAGAAATCCTCTTTCAGTTTGAACTTCCAAATGAACAGGGAAATCTGATTCTGAACTAATTGTCTGAGTTTTGCTTTTTACGCTCAGGATCACTAGTGTCAAGGGCTTCAGAAGCAGAACCTGTAAGTCAAAAGAAGAGGAAGTACAAACCACCATTTAAGAAACCATCCATCTCTTGTCAATAAAAATAATAGTTGCCATTTTAAATAGCACATATCATAAGATACCCTTTACTCATGAAGGTAAGTGTGCAAACAAGTATTTTTTCTCAGAACATACTTCTAAGTCATACCTTTCCAAATTGCATCCTTACTATATGCAAGTACCCTAAAGATGGTGGGATGCTGATTTCTAAAGTGGTCTCTAGCTAAGAGTTGTGGCTTGCATAGAAAAACATGAGATGCTTAAGAGTAAAATTGGGTTTTGATTGTACTTATGGAACCCTGGCCAGACGGTGCCCCAAGCTCACCAGAACTGTTATGGCAGGGAAAGCTGTAAGCAGCACCTCAACTTCACTGTCTTACTGGAGAGCAGTATGAGAAAGGACTGATTGAGCAAAGCCATGATTGGTGACAGAGGTCGGTGCTGATGGACCCATCTGGTGATGAGAACACACACGTACTTTTGTATGCAGAAAATGTTGTGCTGTTGGCTGCAAATCACTTGCAGCTAACATTAGATTCTTTGATTCAAATGAGGAGCAGATTTAAAAATCAATATATTAAAGACCAAAGTATTAGAGCCAGTTTGGCCTAGTGGTTAAGGAAATGGGCTAGAAATCAGGAGTCTGTGAGTTCTGGTCCCACCTGAGGCACGAAAGCCGGCTGGGTGACCTCAGGCCAGTCCCCCTCTCTCAGCCCAACCCACCTCACAGGGTTGCTGTTGTTGTGGGGAAAATAGGAGGAGGAAGGAGTATTAGGTATGTTTGCCACCTTGAGTTACTTATAAAAATAATGAAGGCGGAATATAAAATAAAATAAAATAAAATAAATGAATAAATTTGGTCTTTGAGTTTGACAAGAAAAATGGAGTGAACAACTACACTTAGCATAAACTAAATTTAGATATATTTCCTTTGTTTTTTCTTCGTTAAGTCTTTAATTTCTTTTGCTTGCTACTTCTTAATCCTCTTCTTCAACCACACAAATGCTGCCTAATCCAAAAAAGATCAGCACAATGGCTACGTACCTACCGCTGTACAAACCATACGCGTGAAGGTCTGCAAAATCTGCAAAATGAATGAGACGTCCCAGCTAGGGCATTCCGGGAAAAGCAAGTGAAACTCACCACTGGGCTGCCGCTGTTGGCTAAAGACGTGGATGTCCATGGGGGAGAAGATGTTGGAATGTATTTCACGCAGGTTCTGTCCAGTGTATTTGTTGCAGGCCAAGATGGACCGAGTTGTCCAATCGGTCCAATACAGCGTGTCACCAAATAGTGTCAGAGCAAAAGGATGTGGGAGGGATCCTTTGATCACAGCTTGCCTGGAAATAAGTAACATGTGTATTGCACTGTAAGCCATCTCCCTGGATCTAGGAAAGACCAGCTTTTTAGACCCTTGTCAAACCTCCCCCCCACTCCTACCGCACCGCCTTGAAATCAGAACAGGACTGTGAAATTTGCAATCCATATCCATGAATTGAAATAGCTGAGAAACCTGAACGCCTTCCTTTTAACTAATTTTCAGACAGAGTATTAGCCTCCAAATGAATTCAAAGAATTCATGAATCTGATGGAACATTTCACATTTAAGCCTTAAAATTTTGTTTAATGCAATTTGCGCAGTAATAACGAGGAAACAGATTGGTGTACCAGTAGACCCAGTAAATTTACACCAGTAACGAAGGGCGTCGGTTGGCTTGCAAAGCCACAATAATGCATTACCATAACCAGGACAAACCCATATAAATTAATCCCATGGGGTAATCCCACACGCCCCCTGCGTAGGCCACAGGTGGATTTTAGAGCATGGATACAGGAAACAGATTTCTAGCCTCTGCTTAAAACCAAGTGCTGATTCAGCAGAATGTTTGCAGAAGATGTATACAGAAGAGAGAGTGGCCACCAGACAGTCGTATGCAACTACTGGAAAGAAATCACACTGTGTGGGACGTTGTGTTTTAAAAGGGAAAATAACTAGAAGTAGATTTAATAGAGTTCAGTAAAACATCAAAGATTTAATCCAGTCAAACTCTTTCTTCCTTCCAGGTTAGGGACAGCCTAATTGTACGCGTGCTTATTTGCAAATAAACTTTGCTGAGTTCTGAATTTAAGTCTGTGCAATGATGTGCCTGAAATGAGAGTGTTCCAGGCACATTTCATCCATAAGAACCTGCTACATCCTTCCATTTATAAGCCAGTTATGTTTCAATATTAACAAAAGAACATCATCTAATGCTGAACATAACTTAAATACCAACGGGTTTAAAAAATGCTCTATCTTCCTACCTCTAATGCTCTGTTAGAGGTAGGAATATAGAATATTTTTTAAACCTGTTGGTTATTTAAGTTATGTTTAGCATTGTGCTCTATTGGACTTTTAAAAGCGTATGTGTTATTTTAAAATATATAAATCCCTACTATTATTATCCTTGTATCTCCAAACAGAAGTTGCTTTTACTTTTTCTCCCCCAAAGCACTGATTTGTATTAATCACAGCTATTTGAGTGCAAATATTCATAAAGAGTATGGCACTAAATGGTGAGCAGCCTCTGAAATATTATTCCATTCTCCAACATACACAGGCTTCCAAAAAACCTCATCGTGTTAGCAAGAATGTTCCCCCGGAGACTATAAAGTAAACTGCATTTCCACCAGGAATGGGTTAACTATTAATTAGGGCTGTTCCTGCAAGGTAAAATGAGGAGAAACGGACTGGTTATTCTTCTTTAGCAGGCCCTGCATTTCAGTCCTGCTGGAATTCAGTATTGTCAAATAACAATGTAAAAAATGCACTTGTTCACTCCGAGAAAAAGAAAAACTTGGAACACTTTTCCCCCACACGCTTTGGGAGAAAAAAAAATCTTGGTTTAATATAACATAAATGACCCCCCTGCCTACTGCTTCTGAAGCAGACTATACTCAGTGTTCTCAGTTTATGACTTCTCTTTAGGCAATATTCTGACATTTCTCAGTTTCTCTTTTGGGCAATTAGATTACTGCGTATCATTACTGTAGAATTATGGCACCACTGGAGCAAATAAGTAAACAGGTTCGGTCCCAGGGCCTGGACACTGACAGGTTTCTATGGGGAGGAACTGTCTGACTCAGTCCTGCAAGGCCGAGTGGCTATGGATGTTACGGCCACCTAGATCTGGAGACGTTCCATCTTTGACCTTGGATGGGTTAGCACTGCCCCATTCAAGAGTGGTGCTCAGTCTAGGTGTATTACTCAACTCACAGCTCCTGTCATGAGCACGGATGGCGAGCAGGAGGGGGCCCCTATCCAGGGGGGAAAACGCATGCATAGTAGTGAGGAGTTGAGCAGCCATTCAAAGAGACGCAGAACAGACCTGCCTTGACTTTTGGGGTTTATCTGTCTGGGTTTTTCCCATGCTTCTTCAGTTTGTTAGGATTTTGTCTAATGCAGCAGTAATAAAACACTAGAGACTTATTCCTCGTCTCAGCGTGGATCCTGACTGTTAGGACAGCTCCTGCTCAATGAACAGGTGGAAGCTGGGGCCAGGGAGGCCTTTTCACAACTTCATCTGGTGTGCCAATTGCACCTTTTCCTAGATCAGGAGCCCTACAGGCAGTCACTCATGCCCTATGTCACCTCAAGGCTTGACTACTGCAACATGCTCTATATGGAGCTTCCCTTGAAGACCACTCAGAAGCTTCAACTGATCCAAAATGCAATGGCACAGGCAGTGATTGGCATGCCTTGGTATGCCCATGTAACACTTCTGCTTTGCAATCTGCACTGGCTACCAGTACACTTGTGGTTGCAATTCAAGGTGCTGATTCTGACCTATAACATGGCATAGGGCCTAGTTATTTGAGAGACCATCTATCTCCTGTCGTACCAACCAAGCCAGTTCAATCCAACAGGGTTGGGTCCCTTCAATTAACCCTAACCCAGGTCCCTTCAATTAAACCATGTCACCTACTGGGAGCCCAGAAACTCGTCTTCTCTGTCATGATGCCTGCCCTCTGGAATGAGATTCCCCCATGTGACTGCTGCCCTACTGCCATTCTAGAAAGTTCTCCCAGGCCTTGGGGTAGGGTGGTTGAATAAATCAAATTAAATAAATCCATGCGTACATGCACACATACCAGGCACTCAATAGCTGGAACTTCTAAGTCACTGTACAGTTTTTCACAAAGTCAGGAAATGAAAAGAACCGTTAAATTTGCTGAAACAATTAAGCACAAACAAGTATTTCAGAGGGGACCTCACAAAATCATTCACAACTGCCCATCCAGTTCTATCCCATGCAGAAGTTGAGTTATAAGTAAAACCTGGATGCCTGTATTCTGGCATTATAAAACTAATATAAGATGTGGGATTTATTTGCAAATAATATTTCAGATACAAAGAAGATTTCTCTTCCTCCATATCTTGATCCCCTCAAATCTCCTTTCCTTTCTTCCTCCCTAAAATTCTGCAATTTTTGCATCAATGTTTGTATCACACTGCCTCTACAGTGTGCAACACCTAAATAGCCTTGGCTATTGAGTAAGTTATGCAGTGGAGCCCCTAGTCAGAATCTGGATCCAGACCTGAAGAGGCCTTGCCAGAACTATGCAAGAACTGTTACCTGAAGGAGCTGAAACATCTTTTAAGTCCAGAAAAACAAGGTAACATTCAGAAGTGGTTCAGGCAGATTCCTTCCTAATTCACTGGAGCAGGTGCAGCACAATCTGGCTTGCAAAGTTCTCTTATAGCTAATCTCAATAAAAGTAGTTAAAGTCCTCCTGTGGAGTTGACTTCTTGGTCTGGTCTACCTAGAGGGGCTGACAAGATCCATCTGAGGATTCCAGGGTTATCAGCAAGGCTGGGAACTCAAAAACAACATCCCAGGAGAAGACAACAACAATTCATTTCTGTGACATTGCCAAAGATGTCCATCTCAAAGGAAAGACTATTCCTACCACAGGACTAACAGTTTTATGACATTCTTTCAACTTACATACTTGCTTCAAGAAGAACTCAGCAGCAAACTACTCGTTGGCCTATGACTTAGAAAACTATGAAAACCTTAATCAGTGTTGGAAATGGTTTTATGGTTTTATAGTAGTTCTGAAAAGTTGGTTTCAGATGATGGCAAAGAAGGACCTCATGTTTAGTTCTTGTACACTACTGATCCTCAGGGATCTGATACAGAGGTCCTTTTCTACTTCCCAACAGTGGAGGAGGCACCATTGTGAGGACAAGATCTTGTATCCCATGTTACTTGACATGTATGTGAAATCTGCCATCAACATGCAGATGAAAGACAGCTCCATTTATCTTTCTTCTGCTGGTCAGCAATGGGTTCGATGAGGTTCAAAAATTGAGACTCAGTCCAAGCAAGACAGAGCTGTTCCTGATCAGTAATCAGGTGTCCTCTCGAAACAGAGTTCAGCCTCTTTTGCATGTGGTGGTGGTAGTACCTTGGAAGAATTGGGTTCACAGGCTGGAGTTACTTTCGGATTCAGCTTTGCACCTGGAGGCTCAGGTAGTGGCTCAGATTAAGCTGGTGCAACAACTCTATCTGTTCCTACTGAGGTCCGACTTGGCCACAGATGCATGACTTAATCACATCCCAATTAACATGCCGTATATGAGGCAACCACTTTGAAAAACAATCTTAAGAAACAGCAACTGATCTAGAATGTAAGAGCTAGGAAGCTGGGATTGCACACAGGCAGAATCATATTTCAGGGACTAAACTGGTTACCAGATTTTTTTCTGGACACAATTCCAAGTTTGGCAAAACTTCAGAGTTTAAGTGGCTTGGGTCTGGGGCAGTTTTAGGAGCCACATCCTCTTGTGTGAACATGATTGTGCCTGAAAAGGACACAGAGGTCCTTTCCTTTGTCCCAGCTGTAGGAGGCACCATTGGTGAAGACAAGAGAAATAACCAGAGCCAAGCAAAGGGACGAAAGTCTGTACCCAAATGACAATGAGAAGAAACAGGCTGGACAGCAAGGATGGTAGGACTTTTGCCACAACTTATTTCTATCTGTTGAGTTGGATGCCATTGCCGAGTCATAAATACTGCGTAAGGCTTAGCATTATCAACACCGTCTTGGCAGGATAGCTCAAGAGCCACCATTACTGCCTTTTTATTCCTTTCTACAGCCACCTTATTTTGGAAATATAGTGAATTTTATTTCTTCCAAGCATCCCAATTTGCTCAGAGATACAACTGGGAAGAGATGTCCAGAAGACTTACTAATCAGTAGCTGACTGGATCTGGATCACCACTATTTTGAGAGGAACAGTGTCTTAAACAGATTCTGCCATTAGTCAGAAAAAGTTTAAACTACTGTTTTGCCCCACTAATGAGAAAAAGGACCATTTCTGGAGACAGTATTTCCTGTCTTGGTGTTTTACTGCCTGAAAGACTTGTAATAAAATCCTTAATCTCATACATTAAGCAGGCAAAAATCCAATATCTGAAAGAGATTTTGGTCAGGGAGCTAAGAAATAATTCCAGAGTATCTTGCTGAAGTGTATAAGCCAGTCTTTAATAGATATCTGTCTACTGATCAAGGGCTTAACTGAAGAAAAAAAAAGAACTAAGATTCTAAAATCAGAATTCTTCCTTTCTTCCTTTTCCTACAACCTACCAGAATCTATTCCACTGTTTTTCAGCATTCCCTCATTAACCCCCAGGAACTGCTTTATATTAAAAGTGTAACAGTATCTATTTACAGAATGAATAGTCCTGGTTCTTTACAACTCTGGCAATTACACCATTAATTTTAACTAATCTGTATTTCTGATAAAGCCATTAATCCAGCAAAACTCTGCTTGCATTAGAATGCGTCCTTCAGACCAACATGAGACATTCAAGGTTTCACTGTTTCATGGTAAGATAATAAAATATGAGAATCCAGCAATACAACCAGCCTTAGAATTGGCAATGAAGATACTGAAGTGGTGGAGAGCTGCCTTTTAGGATCAACCATCAACAATAAAGGAACAAGCAGTCAGGAAATACGCTGCAGACTAGCACTTGGTAGAGCAGCCATGAAGGCCTTGGAAAAGATATTCAGATGCTGTGATGTGTCCCTGTCTACAAAGATCAGAACTGTGCAAGCCGTGGTGTTCCCTGTGATACTCTATGGAAGCAAAAGTTGGGACTTTGAAGAAGCAGGATAGGAAGAATATTGATGCTTGTGAACTTAGATGTTGGAGAAGACTTCTGAGAATATCATGGGCAGCCAAGAAAACAAACCGATGGATCATTGAGCAAATCAACCCGGAGTTCTCACTCGAGGCACAAATGATCCTACTAAGGACACATTATGTGAAGACCCAACTCTCTGAAGGAGACTCTGATGCTGGGAAAGGTGGAAGGAAAGAGAAGAAGAACAGCAGCAAGGTAGATGGGCTCGGTTACAGTGGCTGAAGGACCAGATTAGGGACAGGTCATCATGGAGAAAATCTATGTGTCAACAACAATTGCACATAATCGATCAATCCAGCAATACTTAATATACAGCAGTGTATAGCATTTAATGTAAGAGCAGACAAGTTATTGTATAAAATTATGAAGCATGGCTTCTTAATTAGATAAACTGGAAATTAGACCAGAGGAACCAGAATTCTGCCAGTACAAGTCCCATCTGAGAGACTGGGAACTGTATTTTTTCATCCAAATTACAAGTAGTCCTCACTTAACAACCGCAATTGAGACTGGAATTTCAGTTGCCAAGCAAAGTGGTCCTTATGCAAATCCGACCCGATTTTACGACTTTTGCGGTGGTCATTAAGCGAATCACCATGGGTGTTAAGCAAACCACATGGTCATTAACCGAATTGTGTGGTTCCCCGTTGATTTTGCTTGCCAGAAGCTGGATGGGAAGATAGAAAATGGTGATCACATGGCCATGGGATGCTGCGATGGTTGTAAATGCAAACCAGTTGCCAAGCACCTGAATTGTAATGACATAACCACGGGGACACTGCGACGGCCATAAGTGCAAGGGCTGGTCGCAAGTTGGTTTTTCAGCACTGTTGTAAGTCCAAACCATTGCTAAATTAATTGTCATTAAGTAAGGACTACCTGTATATGCTTTCATTTTACATCCAATTTAGTAACTACTATGAAGCATAATAAATAGCAGAATTCAATTGGGTTACATGTACTGTAAATACTTTTTCTTACTCTTTCTGTTTCAAATGAGTAACTTGAGAGCAATGGTGCCCACACTATTTTCATTTATATTCATCTTTGATCGGATTTTAAAATAAGGGTCTTCAATGAAGCGACTTGGGTACAGTTGCTGAATGGCTGGACATCCATTTTCCATCCTGTTCTTTTGCATCTGTCTTTACAGCAAAACTCAGTGGCCGGTAGGGTCAATATGAAAATAATGGGAGGTTCAGACATCAGCCAAAAATGGTTCATACAGCTGCAAAAACGCACAACAGCAGAGCTACACAAGTCTTCAGGAAGACAGGAGTTCAAGACAAGCTTACAAATAATTATCTCTTAATATGTAGAAGACTGTAAAATGTTTTTAATATAGTTATATCCTAAAAAGGACTGAAAACTACAGAAGTGAGATTTAGTTGTAGACGAAAAGAGCACTTTTCTTGGCACTGAATTTAGACACTCAGACAAGTACTTCTAAAACACCCTGGGCTGTTGCCTAGAGTGACCTCAAAGAAAACAGATTTTTCAAAATTATTATTCTGGAAACCCAGGCCACATGCATCCAGTGGTTTTTCTGAGCTCACTTTAAAAAACCGAGCAAACATAAATAACCATGGTGAGTCCCATTAAGCGTACTTGGGTGACTCCAACTGACAGTTCAAAAAGCGGTATCAGCTATCACAAACCAACCGAGCAAAACCACAGATACGCCAAGGGTGGTGGTTTCCTAATTAGGAGAGGAAGCTTCCCCAGCCTGCTATTTGTAATTGTGTACACTACCATTGTGTGTTCTACACGTGGTCAGATCCAATTAGAAGAAGACCACATTATGGGTAACCCTTGCTCAACTCTACGTCACAGCTCTGTTAGGGAAGGGACAATATTGATAGAGACCATTTATTAAGACAAACATTTCTTTTTCCCTTCTCCTATAGACTGACACTACCAAGGACTGAAAATTGTACCATGCGAAGACATTTCATAGCGGTAAACATTTCTATATTTCAGTGCACTTTAAACAAATGACTTCATAAATGCTTAAAATGTTTTTGAACGGCTGCGTCTATAATTATCCCACACGTAATATTCACGATCGTAATTTACCCCCAGTTCAAAGAATTCCACAAGGCGTGCAAAATAAACAAAAAATATAAAAGCATATATTAAACACAGTGTTTCATTCGCTTGTTTCCCAGATACCAGCTTTTCATGGTTAAAACCCATTCTCAAAGCAGGAATATCCCAATAATAACATTCAGACCAATCAGTGGATATAAAATGACATCTCTCAGTTCCCTAGAAGGCTTGCAAGGGCAGCCTTTGACAGCTCTTCATTAGGGATCAAGCAAAGCTTTTACTGTTCAAAATGCTGCGTTTCAACCCAAAAGAATGCATACAGTTGCAGCAAGAAAGTTGGCAGTCAATCCTCTTCACTACCATAGGCTTCAAAACTCTTCATTACAGGAAGACTCACTATTTTGCCGCAAAATCCCAACTTTTGCCTGGCTACTGTTTCATGCAATGCTCTTCTATTACCTACAGGCAGCCCCAACCTCTTATAAAGAGGGTACATTGTTCAAATGCACCTACAGCATTTACTTTTTCTAGTCTTATCTCACACACCACCCTTCCTCCGTCCCCACTAATTGTGTCTCCTTGAAGCTCCTGTTCTATACCAGTGCTGATTTTACTTCTGAGCTCACATTGTCATTGCATCTTTCTCAGTAGGACTCTGAAAATTTTAAAGGGCTGCCAAAGAGGGCTGGGGATTACATTCCAACTCCTTCTCCACTTAGGACAGAGGTGGGGGATGGCCCTGCCAGCAAAGGTGGCCAAACTGGAGAAGATGTCCTTGTTTGGTGACATACCTCCTACTGATAAGAACCACAAATCCTACAGTGTAGGGGAAAATGTTGGGCAGATCTCAGAAGCTGGGAAACTTAAAAAATGGGCTGATGTGGTTGGAGAACAAAAAGTGTTAAGAAAACTACAGCTGCTTAGATACTCAAGGTAAAGGTAAAGGTTTCCCTTGACGTAAAGTCCAGTCGCGTCCGACTCTAGGGGGTGGTGCTCATCTCCGTTTCTAAGCCGTTAGAGCCGGCGTTGTCCATAGACCCGTCCGTGGTCATGTGGCCGGCATGATGACACGGAACACCGTTACCTTCCCGCCGAAGCGGTACCTATTGATCTACTCACATTTGCATGTTTTCGAACTGCTAGGTGGGCAGGAGCTGGGACGAGCAACGGGAGCTCACCCCGTCGCGCGGATTCCAACTGCCGACCTTCCGATCGGCAAGCTCAGCAGCGCAGCGGTTTAGCCCGCAGCGCCACCGCGTCCCATAGGGTTAGGGTTAGGGTACTCAAAGCCTCCAATAATTTTGCAGGAAGAAGCTTACTGGGAAAGATGGCCCAGCATTTCCCAGCTCTCAATTTCCCACAGGGAGGAAGATGAGGGTCACAGCTAAGCCAGTTCAACTCAGCTCCTCTCTATTCCTCCCAGCCCTGCCTAAATAAAGGTCTTCGAGCTTCATCTCCCTGTCTCTTCTCGTGTAGGTATGCACACAAACATTTTGCAAGGTAACACCACCTTCGTGAAAAGGTAAGAATACAGTCTTGCCAGTAATGAGGACTCCGATAATCTCATTCTCATTTGATCTTCCCTGAATCAAACGATTAAGAAGTTCCCTTTGGAAATTCTTAGCAAATTAACTGTCCTATCTTCTTTCTGCAGATAAAAACAGAGTATCATTCTAAACATCCAACAATCCATGAAATAAAATGACAGCAGAACAATCATGGGCACTGATTGGCTGATATCCTTGCCTCTGTTTAAGGTAACAACGCAGATTTCCTTCAAAGTGCCCGCCTTAATTCGTACCTGTGTGTTCCATCCAGATTTGATCTGTGAATGAAGTTCAGCTTAGCGTCTGCCCAATACAGCTTCTGTTCTTCATAATCCAGGGTTAACCCGTTTGGCCAATAAATGTCCACATTGATGATTACTGAACGGCTTGAACCATCCATCCCGGCACGTTCTATCTTTGGCATTTCTCCCCAGTCCGTCCAGTACATGAACCTGGGATTTAAAAAAAAAAAAAAGGAATGGGAAAAACAGGTTATGTCCACTTTCCCCCCCAAATACATTGTAAGCATGTAAAGAGAAGAAAGATACCAGTTAGATGTATTGTTCATTATCTCTGTTCTCAGTCTGGACTGGACAGTGGGGTTGGTCTGTGAGGGATGTGCGTCCTGGCACACTTCTAGCATCACTCGGGACTGCCTCTCTCTTGGGTAGGGGTGTTATTTTAAAATTCTCTCTGATACCCCCAGAAAAACATGGGGATGGGGGAAACTCCCCTTGCTTTCTGAAAAAACAGTGAGAGGAACCCACTTCTAGGAAGCCAATATGGCAGAGGGACCAGAGTCAACTACGGTCAAGCGAAGAGGAGCCTGAAAAAAAGGAGCGCTGAAGACAAATTCTCTTGTGAAGAAAAGACACAGAAGTCCCGCTGGTGACACTGTTCACACAGGCTGCTAAGTCTAGCACTGATTCTGGACCTGGTTCGGCAAAAGGCTGGAATCATCTTCCTGTTCAAAAGCACTCTGGAAACATGATTATCAATAAGCTACCAAAGGTCGCCCAAAGTGGACCTGCAAAGCCATTCACCGCAAGCCAATGTGGTGCCTTCCTGATTATGGAACCTTCAGACTGCATTTAAAAATGCGAAACTTGCCTTAATTCTGTTGCTTTGCTGATTTGGGGATGTTTACTGCAGTCTGCACAGAAATGCATGTCAAAATCGGCTGCCTGAATCTGCTGAGCAGATTATGTAATACTGTGGTTCATACGATCTACCACACAAAGTGCTGAAAATTGAGCAAAGAGATTGTTTTAAATTTTTTGAATTAAGAATTAAAGAAATCCCAGTGCATTTCTTGCCAGTTAAGCTTTACGTTTCGGACTGGGAACTGCTACCCAAAAAGATTACTGTTGAGATTACTGGGTTTTGCTGTATAAATATGGAAGGGCTGTGTTAATACTGATTTCTTTTAAAAATTGAATCTCCGTGGAGTACAATGGTTTCCTATGGAACAGAATGAAACTTCACAGAGACCAGTCAAAGTTCTTCATTTAGGAGACAGAAATCTCATGTACTGACATAAGATGGGGGGCACCTGGTTTGAGAATAAAACTTGTGCAAAATATCTTGGAATACAGCAGTAGTTAAATGCAAACTAAGTATGAGTCAGGGTGTAACACAGTCTTTAGGCTGCATCAAGAGAAACCCGCCTCTTATATACTACAATGGCAGCAGGTACAAATGTGATAAATAAATAATTCCATTAAGGGGCTGTTACACTTTATCCCATATTGCTTAGACCTCACAGTTCCAGAAGGATTCAGAGAAACAGGGAAAGTTCAGAAAAAGGGCATTGAGGATGATCAGGGGAGTAGAAATTAAGGCCTACAAAGAGGCTGAAGGAACTGGTTTCGTTTAGCCTTGAGAGATGACCGATGGGGGAACGATGTCTTACAGATGAAGAACAAGACCTGTCCTCCACCATTTCAGACTGCAGGACACAAAATAATGGATTGAAGTTAAAAGGAAAGCAAATTCAGATTGAATGTTAAGAGAAGCAGCATTCCTAACAGTTAAATGCAGGCTGGTTGCCAGTCGGTATGCTAAACCCTTTTAAAAACTGAATTGATACACAAAGGGCTAATATAGCTGCTTCACATTTTGCTCTGAATGATGGGTTGCTTATACATGTTTTCTTAAATAAACTACTACTAGTCAGTCGTTCAGTCATTACTAAACCAATCAACAGCCGCCCCCCTCATCTTTTCCTTCATGAAAAGCAGCCAGTTTATTATTTGAAAAAAGACATCATAACGATACAACCACCATGGACACAGCGCACAGATGCAGACCATGCCACCTCCTACAAAAAAATCCAATTTTTCAGATCAGATTCTCTCAAACCAAATGTGTAGTAGAATAATTCTAAACTCTCCCTTCTTTGCTAGGCATACAGCAGAGACCAAGAGAGCCATTTAGGGCACACTCTTTACAATCAACACCCACTCCCCACTGAATGCTATGCTGGCTACAAGCATCTTTCCCTTACTTAATGCAAGGCAATCTTGGCTTCTTATGAACAAACCAGATTAGATATCGTTTACACCTAAAGCCAGTTTGCACCAGTTCTTAAATTAACTAGAAACCAAGAGGTTACTACATCAATCTGACATACTGGTTCCTTCACAAGAATTCCAAACTAGGCTTACAACTCCTGACTTCCAATGATTGTAGGAAAGCCTTTTTGCCTGAAACTCTAGATAAAAATTCTTTAAATGAAATGGAAGAGTAAAATCTACATAACGGTTCTGCTGAAGGGTCCCCAAAGTCCAGTTCAACAAACATCCAACGTCCCTTCCTCTGGGAAATGAACAACCAGACATCATAAGCAATTATTCTTTCCTGTTCTTACCCAGTAAATATTATCCAGAGCTAAGCTGCCATTTGATATTCCTTCCCTACCACATCGTGTCAAAGAAGAGTTAATCATTCTCTTTTCCATGAGTAATGACTTAAAAATCAACTCTTGCTCATTTTATGAGCAACTGAAATGATGAACAGACACTCCAAAATTTCCCTGTCAATGGCCTTCCAGTAGCTGGCAATTCAGCATGCAAGTTAGGCATATCTCTAGGAAATAATTGAGTCTCCACGTATTGTTAAATTCCCAGCAATGATCATTTGGATTCTAAATTCAGAAGCAAAGATGACTTTAACACAGCAATGCACTGCATACCATCAGCTACTGCAAAGCTGAAATGAATATCCAATGAAAAGCTTTTTCAGTCTTCTTTGTGTTTACTTGAAAACAAGTTCAACATATGCCTAGGGAATTTGCTCCCAAGCAAGAGGTTTGGGTGATAATCCAGACATGAGCAGTTAGCAGACCTCATCATTCTGATTCAACATACAAATTCACCCACTTTTTAAAAAAAAATCCATAAAATACAGTTGCATTTAACTAGCCTGACATTTCACCTGCCAAGAGTCTTCCGTGTCAAAGTGACACCAAGGTGAAGATATAAGGAAAACGAAATGAAGAAAGCTCAGAAAATATTACTAATGAGCTGTTGGCAACACTTGAATGACCAGTTTCAAGGAAGACCTTAAATCTTATAGCTCACACTGGGTTTATGAGTTACAATTAAAACCATATGGGGAACAGCCAGCTTTGCAGTGAAACAAAACAATGAATTTGCAATCAGAAGGTATTCGTCTCTCAAAAAAAGGAGGCATCTCTTCACAGAGTACGTAGCATATCGGGTAGGCCTTTTAAAGAGATGAAGAAGACAGCAAGCACCTCTTAGGCAGCTGTTACAGAACACCTTTGTTTTGATCGATCTGCCAAGGAAACTCACACTCTACAGACACGAGGACATCTGGCATCCAGGGTGGATAATAATTGGGACTGAATCATTTAACTTCTTATTCTTGGTTGCTGGAAAATTAAGCACTTTTCAGGTCATAAAATTAAGGGCCCCCTCAAGTCAGGCTTGCTGAACCCATGAGGTTTTCTGGGTAACATAATGGACAGGGATTGCCACCACAGTATTTTCCTTCAACTTCCCGGCCTAGCCTACAATCTTCAAGGTATACAAGCAGGAATTCCTAGGAAGACAGACTGTATTACAGCATAATTAAAGTTTTCAAATGTTGATCCAGCAGAGCATCAGTTTTGACATGTCCCCTTTGCTCAGAAGTCTCTACTGAGCTGGAAAAAGTTGCCCTGCCCAGATAAAGAAATGGACCTACCCTCTTGCAGGATCTAACGCAATTGCTCTCGGTTGATCCAGTTCTTGCCAGAACAAAACTTTCCGCAAAGATCCATCTAAATTGGAAACTTCAATCCGGTTCGTTTCAGAATCTGTCCAGTACAGTTTTTCACCCAGCCAATCACAAGCTAGCCCATCAGGTGACAAGAGCCCAGAAACAACAACGTTTTGCACATGCCCGGATTCGTTGAATTCTGTGCGTTTAATGGCTTCTTCACTGACGTCGCTCCAGTATATCAAACCACGGATGAAGACAAAGTCCAGCGCAGCAGCATCTTCCAGGCCACCCACCACAACTGTAGCATTCTCAGTCACATCTGCAGCATCCACCAGCCGAAGATCACGCCGGTTTGCATAAAGCAACAGTGGGGATGCTTGGGAGGAAGAGAAACACATTATAGTCAAGCTTCCAGTCATTTAAAAAACCCCATATCATGTCACCAGTAAGTTTAACTTCTAATATTAGTATTTCTTGGCTAACATGCTTCTGCAAACACCGTAACTTAAGTGTTTCACTTTAGCACTGCAACAAGTCTGCAAATAAAATTCAAAAAATATAATTAAGTTGACTGACACCAAGGACAACCAAAATATTTCAAGGTGTAATTCACCTAACAGAGTTTTCTGGCACCAGTTATAACACAGTATGTCGCACACAAGAAGTATACGCAGTTTTCTGGTAGAAGATGTAACAATCCTTAAAAATGGTCTTAAAACAGGATGAGACAAATTCAGAGGGGAACATCTATCAAAAATTCAAAGAGTAATTTCATGGACACTGAATATGCGTGGATCTTATACTTCTGATTATAGTTCAGGTGAGGAAAATATATCAGAAAGTTAAATCTGCATTCTCACAACACATTAAGATATGGGCTATTCTCAGGAAGTGGTTTATTTACTTTCGGCCTGGAGTTGTGTGCAAGTTCAGGAATTTTAGGGTACAAGCCTTGGTTTATGGCATAATGTCATGTGTGAACCAGGACTTATTCAAAATTCCATGGATAAAAAAAATGGGATGATGCATGAATCTAACCTCAGCCACCAACCAATTGTAGTTTTAAATTTTGGTTCATTCACTGATCCCTTCTGTGCATCACACTAGGCCAAAAGTAAGCAGATCACATTGTGGGTTAGCATAATCTGCACACCACATCAATTCTCCCCCAGCATGTCAATTCTTAATTAGTTATAGTCAACAATAGCTAGTTCCTCAAACACATCATCCACTTCCCTACCTCCCACATATGCCTCCTATGTCTCTTATCTGTGGCCCAAATGACAGACAACTATTTTTTGAATGGCTTTATTACTTGATCACCTGGGTATGAGTGTTTCCTTGAGCCACTGGGAGTAATATTAATTTATAGTATATTAAGCTTACATGCCATTCCAATCATCAACCAACTCTGAGCAACTTACTACCATGACTGAAATAACCAACAATAAAAAAAAATTAACTATTCCTACACTGAGGAATTATAACCCCATATAATCATATATTCTTACACAAGAGAAATCCCTCTAAGGTCATTTCAAAGGTCTGTGAAAATAGCTGGGTTTTAATAGCTTTCCTGAATCCCAGTAACTGGGGCAGGCTGATTCTTTGCGGGAATGCTGGTCTGACAATCAAGAAGGCCCATCTCCAAGAAACTTGTAGATTATATATTTTAAGAGAGAGAATTCTGAGAGGTCCTGTTCTTCCTAAGTGGGGAGGCAAGGACCATTGGGAGCAGGTGGTCTCATAGATATCCAGGTCCTAAGTTATAAAGGTAGCTACCAGCACCTTGAATTGCACCTGGGAGCCAACTGGTAACCAGTGCCACTCTCAAAGTAGAAGTGCTACTTGGGGAAATGAAGGTGTATCCATAACTATTTGAGCTGCTGCATTCTGGACCAGCTGCAACTTTTCTGAGCAGTCTTTAAGGGCAGCCCCACAGAGAGCACATTGTAATAGTATACAGTATGTCTCCCTTCCACCCCTTAGCAAGTCTGGTTCAAACAGGGTTTCCTTAGAAGCATGAACAGAAGAAGATTTTCTAGTCCCATTAAGCTATGGAGTATGACAAATCTTAATATCTCATTTGCATTTAATAATAATAATAATAATAATAATAATAATAATAGTAATAACCATTTGATCAGTGGCTGCAGCAAAATTTCACAAACTGACTATGAGCAGCGTCATGACTGAGCCGACAAAATTATTCACTGGAAACTTTACCAGGGGTTTGGATTTGAATGTAGTGAGAACCACTGGGACCATCAAGTTTTGGAAAATGAGTGGGTTAGATCTTACGGGACTTTACAATCCAAACAGCACAAGGCACCTTGTTTATAACATGCCTGATA
Source organism: Candoia aspera (assembly GCF_035149785.1). NCBI lineage: Eukaryota > Metazoa > Chordata > Lepidosauria > Squamata > Candoiidae > Candoia > Candoia aspera. Next base: position 82,272,039 of record NC_086159.1, read on the forward strand.
TAACAGTCATTGAAAAGAAGAAACTCTGGTTCACCGATGCTGCTATACCAGGTGACACTAGGATTGAGGAAAAGCATTAGAAAAAAATCATGAAATACCAGGACTTGCAGACCGAAGTTGAATGTCTATGGAAAAAGAAATCCGCTGTTACACTAATTGTGACTGGAATCCTTGGAGGAATACCTAAAGGACCTCCTTGATATTGGGAAATTTTGAATCTATCGGACCTGAACGCCCTAATTTTACAAAAAAGTCACCTTGCCTGGAACTGCCTATATCCTCAGACGCCTCCTTAATAATTCTTAGGTCCTTGATTAGGACTTGAATTACTAAGTTTCCACCAGTCTTCGACTCTGAATCTAATTGTAGATTACCACTAACAACAACAACAACATGTTGATTATCCATTAGGCCATATCAGAATACAAAATACAGAACATTAATAAGATGATTACGTGTTACAAAATAGAGTAAAAGGCAGAAATAAAAGGAGATGCAGATCATATTTCTGTGACAGCTCTACAATTTACCCCAATCAGATCCACACATGCAGATCTTAATTGACCTGTTTTGTTCAGATGAAAGGCTGTGTTATATGTAATATTTGGATTTCGACCACACATGAAATATGTTATTTTAATACAAGGATCCCAACAGGTTGTTTGTCTAAATGTGTGATCCAAGACACTGATCTGTCTTTCCCATACAGTTGACGGTCAAATAATATGTGCACTACGGGATGTTTTCTATCTCTGGAGCTCCAAAAATACAAGTACTTTCATTGTAAGGAACCTGGTTAAACCTCCCATATTTAACATTGTGTCCACATTTGCATTCAAATATTTGATAGAAAGAATGTAATCCTATATACCCAAGAAGAAAAAACAGGAGTCATCAACAACACAAAATGCGAGGATTGTAACAGCCACTGTGTAGGACAGACAGGCAGAAGACTAGCAATGCACATCCACAAACACCAACTGGCAGTCAGAAGACACGGTGAGAACTCCTTAATCTCACCACACGTGGAAAGACTCAACCACAGTTTCACCTGGGAAACGGTGAGCATCCTAGACCAAGTCCAAAAACGCCAGAGAATTCCTGGAAGCCTGGCACTCAGACAAAGCAGCCATCAACAGACACATAGAGGTAAATCACTTTTACAGACCATTCAAAAGGGACAAGAAAAAAGCTAAGAAGGAAACAAAAAGACTAGAACACACCCTCTCCAGCAGCCAACACCCAGAGAAGCAGGGATTAACACCAGACGAACAACCAAGCAGAGAACAATGCCCCAATCAAGGAACCACCAAGGAGAAAACCAGACCCCCACCAACACTGGCAGGGCGAGCTACTGCGTGCAAACAGGGAGCAGACCCCACACCCACTAGTACTGATGATGTTTCCCAGTTGGGTAATGAAATGTCTGCCAGCCACAACCAAGCTCAGAGAGCACCAAGGACTCCATACCTGAAGAACATTTTAGCTTATACAAGGTATGTCCATATGACACTACCAAACGTAAATCAAATAAGGAAGCAGAAATTTGGGGGATGTTTTAGAACTTCCCAAAATGTTTCAATTCATTTGTTCTACCTAGGAAACCATCATTACTGCACTTCTCCCTGCGCTTCATTCAACATTTTATTCAATCTCTGGCCCTTGTTCTCTTCTCCACCCCTTTAATTGCTTATTCTCTCATTCTTTTATTCCTGCTTTACTGCACCCTTCTTGCTAACATTTTGTTAATTCATCCCACTTCTCATTAGCTTTCAAGTTTTTCACACTCAAGGAAAAATGTCCTTATTGCATGCCCAGCACTGAATATTAGCATCCTGCAGACTAAACATTCTTGTTTGTCAAAGACCGAAAACAAGCAAGCAAAAATAATGTTACACTTAACCAAAGAGTATACATGCAAAGAATACATTAAAACCATAGAGGGAAAAGCCCATTCCATGCTGCAGAGACATCTTCATCAAATACTGTAAGTTAAATAAAAGGGTGATGAAGGTTTTGAGCATCCGTTGGGAAAACTGTTTTGAGACATATCTCGAAGATGGTTCTCAGAGACATGCATGTGTATAAAGTCTGAACCGCTTCTACTGCTAAGCCCCAGATTTGTGATGAGGACATTTTTACAACTCTTGGGGTTAGTGCCCTGGGCGGAAGGTTAAGATTAGGTAGCCATGTCTTTGCAGGGAAGGAGATGACAGCTGAGAAGTAGAAGGAGATCCTTCAAGATCAATTGAAATCCGTAGGTGAGGAACAAAGCCAGCAAAACCAACCAGACTGTATGTCCCAGGAGAAAGAACTCTCTCTCTTTTCCCACTCAAACAACATAAAAAAAGGTTTCCCCACATTCTTCCAAGGTCCACCTTGTGAGGAAGTCCTTGTAAGGAAAGTACAGCTGGTTCACACCCCACAGACTCTGTAGTCTGTTTCATCCCAGCTTCCTAAGTAAAACAGAACTGTCTGAGAACACACAGTTCAGACATACAAACCACATCAAGATGAATGTATCTAGCCTCTTTAGCTTTCCCTGGTTTACATTAAAAGATTTTTAGAAGACGGTTCTTTGTAACCTAAAAAGCCACTAGCAAAATACTCAGAACCGCCGTAATTCTTCACTCGAGCATTCAAGTTATGGACGGGTCAGACTGAGATCTTCCGAGATTTTTACAGCAGATCAGTGCTGCAATGGCCAGATCTTCAATTATCAATATTTTTTGAAAATTTCAACAATATATGTACAGAATGGTAGCTTCTCTTACAGCAACCCACTGAATACAAGCAAGATTGCAGCACTGAAAGACTTCATCTCATACAACTGTTATCCCAAAAGTTCAGCAAAAGTATCGTCCGCAGCTTGTCTTATTTCCAGTCCTGTTTCTAGCATTCTCCAGATGAAAACTAGAAAGCTCAGATTTATTTATTTATGTATTATTCTAGCTGCGGGTTGCTCTTACATTCCCCTTCTATAAAGGAAGTAGGAAGGGAGACTTGTAGCAGCAAAACTGGATACATATTCAACATAAATAATGAGAACGGAAGATCATGAAAACACAAGAGTTGATGGCACAGCCTGGCTGTAAGAGGAAAAGGTGTTTCAAGGGACTTCAGATGCTCAGAAAGTTCAATTCCTTGGAATACACATAACAGAAATCACGGAAAGGAGATGACTAATGCAGGACCAGCCTCAATACAGGTAGTCCTCACTTAACAACCATTCTTTAGTGATGGTTCGGACTTACGATGGTGTTGGAAAAAACTACTTGCGACCGGTCCTCACACTTACGGCTGTTGCAGTGTCCCCACGGTCACGTGATGATTTGGGCAGTTGGCAACTGGTTCGCATTTATGACCATTGGGGCGTCCCATGGTCACGTGATCGCCATTTTTTACCTTTCCAGATGGCTTCTGGCAAGCAAAATCAATGGGGAACTGCATGATTCACTTATCCGCCATGTGGTTTGCTTAACCCCCATAGTGATTCACTTAATGACTGCTGCAAAAAAATCGTAAAATTAGGTTGGATTTGCTTAATGACCATCTCACTTAGCAACTGAAATTCCAGCCCCAAATGTGGTTGTTAAGTGAGGACTACCTGCACAAGATTATATTTATTTACTCCAGTCAACTCTGCAAGCCTAAGGCCAAGACTGATCAAAACAAGAAATAGGTCCTTGTCCCAAATTGTTTACAATCTACATTTCAAATATGGAAAGGTAAACAAAATGGCTGGAGAAGATGCTGATGCTAGGGAGGGTGGAGGGCAAAAGGAAGAGGGGCCGACCAAGGGCAAGGTGGATGGATGATATTCTAGAGGTGACGGACTCGTCCCTGGGGGAGCTGGGGGTGTTGACGACCAACAGGAAGCTCTGGCATGGCCTGGTCCATGAAGTCACGAAGAGTCGGAAGCGACTGAACGAATAAAGAACACAAACAAAATGGAAGGCGATACCACCATGGAAATAAGGGGTGTCTGAGGAAATTCAGTTTCATGCATTTGCGCTTAGTTTTTATAGGCATTTACAACTCTTGACTTAAGGAAGAGAGTTGTAATTGCTTGTATAAAGTCTGAACAGCCTCTACTGCTAAGCCCTAGCTTTGTGTTGAGGACATTTTTACAACTCTTTTTTACCGCATTTGAAGAAGCAGGAAAGAAAACACATGAAAACAAACACATGATAAATCAGGGTTCTGACTCTGCATCTAGTCATGCTGGTGGTGAGCTACCGGGAAAAAATGCTGGAGCCTCTCAGCTTATTGCGGAAAATTTGCTTCTCCACAAAACACCGGATGACTTAAAACATTACACTACGTCATGATTTTGTTAACCACGATTGGATGAACAAACAGAATTTGTGGGATTTACATAACCCACTAAGCCATAACTCCATTTTTTAAAACAACAATGGCTGGAGCAACACAATATTCTAAGCTGAACCCACATTTCACAAAGCAATCTGAGAACCCGGTCAAGTCCACGGACTGCAGGGTCCCACACCTCCAATGCTCCTCAAATATTGTCTTGCACAGAAGTAATAAACAGCACCCAATTCAACTGAGCACTTCAAGACTGCAATTTTATGAATGCTTACCGAAGAGTAACCACCATCCAATATAGTGGGATTTATTTCTAAATAAATATACACAGAACAGCCTTGTTCAAATCATATCTATGTGTCATGAGTGCCGTTGAGCTAAAGTCATCAGCGCAATGGCACACATGACAATGACAAGGAAATAGGTGAAGGGGTACAAGTTAAGTGGCCATCAACCTACAACGACTAACGGCCAACAAACAATAGCCAAATGAATCACGGAGCCACCCAAACCATCAGCGGCAATACAACGGGGATCGCCCAGCTGAAAGCAATCAGCAGAGGAATGGAAACCTGATGATGGGCGATCCCGGAAACCCTCACCCACCGGCAGGGCAACGCATGGGACAAAAGGGGGGTGACGTGACCGTGAGCGAGGGGGCGCTGACCGGCGCGGGGTATTTAAACCCCGCACCGGCGCGCTCCTGTCACTCTCAGCTTTTTTCTACCAACGCTGTACCTGCCCTGCAATAAACCAGAGCCTGATTCGCAAACCAGTGTCTGAACGTTATTCAGAGATAGGCAGCGCATGACATAAAGCTGAGAGTCATAAACTCAGCCTCGCCGAGCCCCACCGGACGACAACGAGCCGCGGGAGGAGTAGACGGCGAGAAGACCAGCAAGATGAGGCCGGAACGGCGCGGGCAAGGAGGGCGAGCCGCGCGGCAAGAGACAGAGGAGAACCGACCAAGGCCAGAGGCACCGCGGACTCCCGGAGCCATGGACGCCCACCCCACCCGACCCGAGCCTCAGCTCCAACCCCAAGGGGAGATGGCGACGGAGGCAACCCGACCCCCGAGGACGCGCCAACGGAACCGGCCCCAGCGGCGGCGCGGGCTGTGGACGAGGAGGCACGAGCTGAACTCGCGGCCATGCGGGCTCGGCTGACGGAACTCCGGAGGGAGCAGCACGACTTCCGAAACCAGCGGAGGACCCCGCGCCCCACATCGCACCCCAGCAACGGGCGTGGAGCGACAGCCCCACGGCGCTCAACACGGAGGAGGACGACGGAGACACCCATCAGACGGCGGAGGAAGCGGACCCGCGGCAGAGGGACGATGAACCCCGCCGGCAACCCACCCCCGAGGACGCGCCAACGGAACCGGCCCCAGCGGCGGCGCGGGCTGTGGACGAGGAGGCACGAGCTGAACTCGCGGCCATGCGGGCTCAGCTGACGGAACTCCGGACCATGCTCCAGGCGCTTATGCCCCCCGCGCCACCCAACGACGTCCCCGCACAAGCCCACACCCCGAGCGAAGCATCGAACCCACACGGGCCAGCGGAGGGCCAGCAGACGGCACAGGCGGCCGACACCACACCCCGAGAAGCGAGAGGCGGGGCCGCACAAAACGCCCGGGCCCCAAAGGACTTCCCCATCTTCTTCGATGGGACCCCCACAAAACTCTCGTTTTTTGTGACCAACGCTAGGGAGTTCATGGGGAGGCACGGACACTCCTATGACTCCGAGGCCGACAAGATCGCCGCCGTGGCGATCAAACTCCAAGACAGGGCGGCGGACTGGTACGTCCAACTGTACGAGTCCAGCTCCCCCGCCCTCGCCACCTTCCCTGCTTTCATCAAAGAGATGAAAAACTACTTCGAAGACCCCCTAGCCAAAGTACGGGCGAAAAGCGCACTCCAAAGACTTAAACAGGGCACCCGCACGGTCCCTGACTACGCCCTGGAGTTCAAAGCCCTCGCGGGGAAGGTCAGCGACTGGTCCGAGACCACCCTGCTGGAAATCTTCAAAAGGGGGCTCAACCGCGACGTTCTCCAATGGGCCCTCTACCGCGACGACCCAGAAACGTTACACGGGTGGATCCACCTCGCGGGGAAAGCCGAACACGCGCACCGCACCTTCCTCATGACAACCACGGAAGACACAAACGATGCCGGGAAAAAGGTACCCGCACCACACGGGGGGATGGCCGGCCCCATATACCCTAAAAAGAAGTTCAACCGGGAGCCCTGCGGGAGGTGTGGCAAATTAGGGCACAAGACGGCGGATTGCTTCGCCAACCGACCGCCGACCAGCGCGCCCAAGCCCACCCCGAAAATTAGCCCCAAACCACCCAACCCGGGGCCGCCGCCTCACCGCCGAATGACCGTGGCCACAGCGACACCGAAAGAGGGCTGGGACGCTTACTGGGGGGAAGAGGACAATACCGACCCCGACCAGCCGGCGGGAAATGCTCCCCGCCTGCCCTGAGACGCGTGGCGAGGCAGGCGGTGGGACAGCAACGCGGACCACCTCAACGAAACGACAAAAGCTCCGTAATATTGGCAGCAATTCAACTCTCTACCGGCAACGGAGCCACCACGGCCGCGGCACTAGTGGACTCGGGGTGCTCAAAAAACCTCATCCACCCCGACCTAGTCGCCAAACTCGACCTCCGCTGCTTCCCCCTCCCCACGCCGCTGGCATTCCACCAGCTGGACGGCTCTACAGCGGGAGGGAAACCAGCCACGCTACAAACCGAGCCGGTCACCCTGCAAATGGGCACTCACACTGAGCGCACATCGTTCGTAGTCACGCACATCGGACGGCCCATTGCAGTCCTGGGGATGCCATGGCTCGCGACAAACAACCCGCGGATCAACTGGGCGACCCGCACCTTCACGTTCGGCGACGGCGAGTATCGAGCACCAGTTCCAGCCGGCAAAAGCAACCCCACGGTAGGACGAGCGGAGGCGACCACACAAGACAACGCCGCTAACACAGCAGACCTACCAGAACAATACGCCGACTTCTCCGAGGTCTTCGGAGAGGCAGAGGCTGACCAACTACCCCCCCACCGCAAGACGGATTGCCGGATCGACCTACTGCCCGACGTCCCCTTACCTCGACCAAAAATCTATTCGATGACCCCGAAGGAGATGGCAACCCTCCGGGAGTTCATCGATAAAAACCTAGACAGGGGATTCATAGAGCCAGCATGCTCACCGGTCGGAGCCCCCGTCTTATTCCGGGAGAAGAAAGACGGGACCCTACGGCTCTGCACCGACTACCGGGGCCTAAACGCGGCTTCCCTGTCCAACAAATACCCCTTACCCCTGGTGAAGGACATGCTCGCCCACCTGTCCACGGGCAAAGTCTTTTCCAAATTGGACCTTCGCGAGGCGTACTATCGCATCCGAATCAGGGAGGGGGACGAATGGAAGACGGCCTTTAACTGCCCCCTAGGCGCTTTCCAGTACAAGGTACTGCCCTTCGGACTCGCGGGGGCCCCTGGGGTGTTCATGCAGCTCATCAATGAGGTACTGCATGAACACCTGTTTAAAGGGGTCCTGGTCTACATCGACGACGTCCTTATTTACACAAAAACACACGAGGAACACGTAACCTTAGTCAGGCAAGTCCTCGACAAGCTCAGAAGGGCGCAGCTCTATGCGAAGCCTACAAAGTGCGAGTTTCACAAAGAGCGCCTAGACTATTTGGGGTATCGAATCTCCGGGGACGGCATCGAAATGGACCCCGCAAAAGTCGAAGCGGTGCTAAACTGGGAGCGGCCCCGCAACAGACGGCAACTACAGAGCTTCCTGGGATTCGCGAATTTCTACAGGTCATTCGCCCGGGGGTTCGCTGAGATAGCCCTCCCCTTAACGGACCTCCTCAAAACCAAAGGGGTGGGGGACACCCGACGCGCCAAGAACCCAGACACAGTGCTGAATTGGACTCCCGCGTGCCAGACCGCATTCGACAAGCTGAAAGCGCTGTTCACTACGGAGCCAATCCTCGCGCACCCGGACCCAGAACGGCCGTTCGTGGTCCAAGCCGACGCCTCAGACTTCTCCCTGGGAGCCATCCTGCTACAGAAAGACTCCACGGGGCTCCTGAAACCATGCGCCTACCTGTCAAGGAAGTTCTCCGAGACAGAGAGGCGATGGCAAGTCTGGGAGAAAGAAGCCTTCGCGGTGAAATCGGCACTAGAGACATGGCGACACCTACTCGAGGGAGCCACCCAACCATTCGAGGTCTGGACGGACCACCGGAACCTCGAGGCCCTACGAACGCCCAGACGCCTTAGCCCAAAACAGGTCCGATGGGCCCAATTCTTCAGCCGCTTTGATTTCCAGCTGAAGTTCATGCCGGGCAAGAAGAACTTCCTGGCCGACGCCCTCTCCCGACTGCCCCAAGACGAAGAGCCCGCCCCAGACACCATTGGGACGGTCCTATCCGCCTCGCAACTGGGGATGGCCGTGACCACCCGAAGCGGCGCACGGAGGCAGCTCGACGCTACGGCGCAGCCGACGGCGGGACAACCGGCGACGGAAAGAAGCCAACCGCAACTACCAGGGGGAATGCGCACGGATCTCGCCGCCGCCCTCAAAACCGACCCCTGGTTCCTGGCGAACCCCGACAAGGTAACGATGGCGCAAGACCTGGCATGGGGGGAAGGCAGAATCTACGTCCCGGACTCGCAACGCCAGGCGATCTTGCATAGGTCACACGACGCCAAGCAAGCGGGACACTTTGGGTTCCTCAAGACCCTACACCTAACACGGCGCCAATTCTGGTGGCCCGCGCTCAGGCGAGACGTAAAAACCTACGTGGCGTCCTGCCCAACGTGCGCTAGGGCCAAACGGGCACCAGGCAAACCCGCGGGGCTATTGCAACGGGTGGCAGAACCCTCCCGCCCATGGGAGGAAATCTCTATGGATTTTATAGTGGACCTCCCACCCAGCCAGAAGAAAACGGCCATTTGGGTGGTGAAGGACTACTTCTCAAAGCAGGCCCACTTCATCCCCTGCACGTCGGTCCCATCCTCACAACAGCTAGCCAAACTCTTCCTCATCCACGTGTACAGGCTACACGGATGTCCCGCACGTGTGGTGACCGACAGGGGCACACAGTTCACCTCCAAATTCTGGCGGGCCTTCCTGAAGCTGACGGGGACCCAACAGGCCCTATCTACGGCTTGGCATCCTCAGACGGACGGAGCCACTGAGGTTCTTAATGCCACCTTAGAACAATTTATACGATCATATACGAACTACCACCAAGACGACTGGGCTGAACTGCTCCCGTTCGCCGAAGTCGCATACAACAACGCCGTCCACACGAGCACGGGGAAAACTCCGTTCGAAGTAGTCTCGGGGCGCGACTTCGTCCCCATACCGGAGCTACCTCAACCCCCGGAACCCCAGGTGGACGCCAGCGACTGGGGACGGAAGATCGCGGAAGCATGGCCAGTAATCACGGCGGCGCTGAAGGAGGCACAGGCTGCTTACAAAGAGCAGGCCGACAAGCACCGGCGCCAACAACCGACGTTCCAGGCGGGGGATATGGCCTATCTATCCACCAAGTTCCTAAAGTCAACCCAACCCTCGAAAAAACTGGGGCCTAAGTACATCGGGCCGTTCCGAGTCACGCAAATAGTGAACCCGGTAGCAATACGCCTGGACCTGCCACACAACCTCCGGAGACTCCACCCGGTGTTCCACACCAGCCTCCTAAAACCGGCAACCACCTCCCGATGGCACCCAAGCACGCCACAGCCCGCACCGCTAATGATCGACGGGCAACACCACTTCGAGATAAGGGACATCCTCGACTCCCGCAAGCAACGAGGAACTCTACACTATCTGGTCAGGTGGAAACACTTCCCCCACCCGGAATGGGTGGCGGCGCACAACGTTAACGCGCCTGACCTGACCAGAGCATTTCACCGGGCATACCCCGACAAACCGCAACCAAGGTCAGCAAAACCAAACCCCCCCCCGCAGGCCCCCCCCGCCTCCCGTGCCCCAAGGGAAAGGGCCCCCCCCAAGCCCGCGACTTGGGTGGACCTTCCCCCCCCCGGGACTCACTCCCCCCGCCCCGGGCCCACGGGGTGGTGACAAACGATCGCCAGCACCCTCCCCCCGCCCCCCCGGCCGCGGGGGAGTGGCAAGCAAGTCAACAGGGCAACCTGGGGGCAACGCCCAGGAGACACAACAAAGGCGACGCACTCTAAATAAGAAAAGAAGGGCCCTACCTGGAGCTGAGAAGCACCCGACCAGCCACGCCTCTCGCCTCGCCGAACTGAGCCAAACAAACAGGGTGTGGTTGGAGCATGCGCACGCCAGGTCAGAACCCGAGCATGCGCACCATGGACACACCCTGGGAAGGCACGTGGTAGAGGGAGGAGCAAAGGGAGGGGCGACAACTACTCCGGCGGGAACTTTGAAAAAAAAAAAAAAAAAATGTGGCGTTTTGACAGCTCCACGGGGAAAACCCAGAAAACCGGGGGAGAACACTATTCGAAAAGGGGGCAGTATGTCATGAGTGCCGTTGAGCTAAAGTCATCAGCGCAATGGCACACATGACAATGACAAGGAAATAGGTGAAGGGGTACAAGTTAAGTGGCCATCAACCTACAACGACTAACGGCCAACAAACAATAGCCAAATGAATCACGGAGCCACCCAAACCATCAGCGGCAATACAACGGGGATCGCCCAGCTGAAAGCAATCAGCAGAGGAATGGAAACCTGATGATGGGCGATCCCGGAAACCCTCACCCACCGGCAGGGCAACGCATGGGACAAAAGGGGGGTGACGTGACCGTGAGCGAGGGGGCGCTGACCGGCGCGGGGTATTTAAACCCCGCACCGGCGCGCTCCTGTCACTCTCAGCTTTTTTCTACCAACGCTGTACCTGCCCTGCAAATAAACCAGAGCCTGATTCGCAAACCAGTGTCTGAACGTTATTCAGAGATAGGCAGCGCATGACACTATGTCACAACCAGCAGAATTAGGATGCCAAGGTGATAGAAATATGTCATGCAGGGGTTGTAGAGGGACTCATGTTCATTAGGTAACCCTTTATGAACTTGGTGCACCCCAAATCTGTTGGATCACACGGTCATCACCACCAGCCAGTTTACTGCTTAAGAGATGATGTAAGATGTAGTCCAATATGTTGGGGATGTCAGGTTGGCCAAGGTGGCAACTAGTAAATTATTTATAATGAATGCTTTTATGGCCCTTTGGTTTTGGGACTTTAAGCAGCTTGCATCCTTATTTAAGGAATAAGATGGTTTGAACTGGGCAGAGAGATATGCAGGACCTGTTAAATCAACACCCTGAGGGTAAGATAAGCATGCTTTATATAGATCTAATATCTGCTTTTTGTGAGGCATGTAATACTTTGAAATGTCCAAGAAACCACACTTTCACCAAAACAAACAGGGTCAACACTTGAGACAACTCAACTGCTAGGTTTACAACAACCCACATCACTGTGAAGTTTATTAAAAGGCAAGAGCTGGCATGAGACGCTTCTGATGAAATGCACTGCAGCTCATGAAAACTTTTGCCTTTCAATAAAATGTGTTAGTCAGAAACTCCTCCTGGCTTAGACTAACGTGGCTGTCCTCCTACAACGACCGCTGTAAAGCGTTAACCTCTAAGATGACACAAGACTGCTGGTTTGATGCAGCAGAACTGTTATTATATTAAACAACTCATTCAGAAATACTTTCAACTGAAGCATAAGAACTATGAGAAACAAATCCATTTCAACCATGGCCACGATACTTAATTTGCAAAGACCAGATTCACAGATTGTACTGAGCCATAATACATTTGTTTGTGGCTCAGTGTTGCATGCAACCCTATTCATTATGGTCCAATCCACAAAACACAGGTTAAAAACTGCTTGTGGAGAGAACTCCACAATGCCTAAAAAATTCCCACTTGACTACTGTGTGGTATCAGCAAGTGGCTGTTAGTGGCATTTCTGCATTATTCACATTCTTGGCTGCATCTTCCCCCAACAAGCCTCTTGATCAATCCTAATTCTACTATCTAAAAGAGGAAATGCAAAGCATAGGAACGTTTCTGCAAAAAAACTTCTGCTCAGAAGTCAATCCTCAGAAGGGAAAATCAAGAGACAAGAGAGAGATTCCTTTAAGTGGTAATGACTGTTACTTTTGCATAATTTTTAAATGTAATAAAGTTGGGATTTATGAGACTGTATTCCTCATGAGCAATAAAATGAAGATTCAACATTACAAAAGAACATAAACAGTCTCCCCAGACAGCCTCTCAGAAGCTTATCCTTTCTATTTAATCAAGGCTATTTTTATTACCCCACGATATGATTATGTTAACTCTACAAATTTATCTGAGCCTGCCTGTTAGGTGAAGCTATGTAAGCAAACAGCAGCTCATCCTCTCAACCTGAAGCTGCAAATTCTTGTTGTTGTTGTTGTTGTTGTTGCATAAGTTTACACGTAGATTCCAGGCATCACTGTAAGGTTTAAGAAGGCGAAGGTGAAGGTCCCCTGTGCCAGCACCGGGTCACGTCTGACCCTTTGGGGGGATGCTGCTTTTGCGACGTTTTCTCGGCAGACTATAGAGCGGGGTGGTTTGCCATTGCCTTCCCCAGCTGTCACCTTCCCCAGCAAGCCGGGTGCTCGTTTTCCCGACCTCAGAAGGATGGGGGGCTGAGTCGACCTGAGCCGGCTGCCCGAGAGAGAATCCGGCTTCCGCTGGGACCGAACTCAGGTCGCAGGGAGAGTTTCGGTTGCAGAACTGCCGCCTGCCCCTCTGTGCCACACGAGGCTCTAAGAATAAAATACCCAAATCCTTCTAGGTTAACTCACTGTTTTCTTGAACTAGATCACATTCACACTTCATTTCAAATGTGGTCTTCCCGGAGCACGCACAAGTCTTTTACAGCTACCTCGCTTTACTGATCTGCTACATTTTAAGAGTTTTCCCTCACACGGTTAGAGGAAAACAGCCTGGTATCAGATTTAGCCGTCACCAAATTGAGAGACAGATGGAAACCGGACCTCCTGCCCACAAGAGAGAGGACCAGCCAGCCCTTTTCACAGCACAGGAAGGAGAAAGAGATACAAAAATGGAACCCCGAGCTTACTAGATAAAGGACGCATTCCTGATACCCGGTGGCTGCAGGATATTTTTTCATAATAGCATCTTGGCCATTCTGTGGTAAAATTACTATATAAAATTCCTATCAAGAAGTTGGATCATTGTGTGCCTGTTAATGTTTCCAGTCTAGCCTGCTAGGGAGAAGTCACATACAATCCAGAAGGAAACTGGAGGGATTCCGTGGGAAACCTTATGAGCTTCTCTCCAACAACACTCAAAGGATGCCTTTTCAAGGAATTCAAGGGTCAATACAAAGGCCTTGGTTTGAATAAGTGCTTCCTTTCAAGTAAAGAAAATCTGTATATGGAAGTGGTTTCACTATTTTGTGTCTGAATCAACAGGTCCTGATGTAATTCAGGGACATTCTCTTCACTAAAATGCATAGATCCAATTTATCTAGGGTTTCATGTAAACAAGTCTCAGAAATGGGAACCAAGAATTTCGCATGATACTCTAAACTCTTTAGCCAAGGTTTTTCTTCTCTGCACACCCCTGACTTCTAAGTCTAAATGGATGACAACTGGTGGCATTTTTGTTAACTGACGGAGAAAAGATTTTACAATATGCCACTGAAACCCACTTCCCTAACATTTAAGCACCAGAGAGAACCAAGTTATTCTCCTAAAGAAGTGTTTTTCAACCTTAGCAACTTTAAGATCTGTGGACTTCAACTCCCATAATTCTGGCTGGTGAATTCTGGGAGTTGAAATCCACACATCTGAAAGTTGACAAATATGAAAAGCACTATCCTAAAGTTTCAAATGAATGGCACGTTTTCCTACTTTAGTTATTTTGCTTTGAGTAGAATAGTAATTCCGTCTTTATGTTACTGCTCTTTCGTTGAAGTTATATTGTTGGCTCCTAACTGTTGTTTACCTCCTCCTGATTTTTTGAACCTGAAAATCAGAATATATATTTTTTAAAGAAAATACAATTGCAGAAAGTGATTTAGCAGATGCATACTTTGCCTTTCCATTAAAACCCTTACAGCAGTACTAAACTCAAACAAAAACAAAAATTGAGTTTTCTCTGTGTAAACTGATTATATTTTTACTGTTGATATTTATCACAGCTGCCATATTATAATTGGTTTCTAATTGTTTGCCCTTAATAATGTTTTTTAAAAATGACGTGGCATGCGGTAGAAAGAAAACCGAAGTGACATTACCAAGCAAAAGTTGAAGAAAATGTTCATCCTCTTTCTCTTCTAAGCAACTTCTTACATGGTTTTGCCTCAAGAATGAAGCCTAACTCTCCTTCTTCATAGCCACAAGCCCCCACTCCTTGTACAGCATCTACCTCTGAGGCACAGTTATACAAAACGCCCTTTGTTTCTTCCAGTCCTTGCCTGGCATCATGGCTCCACTGCTCATAGGAAAAATGCTTTACAAGGATGATTTATGAGTTGTTGGTGGCCTCTGAATACTCTGCATGAGCAACATTTGGACGAAGAGGAAAAAAGGTAAAGATGGCAAACGGTCCCAAGCTGGCTTGCGCATTCCAGCTGCGAAACTTCCCATATTTCACTTCCTACAGAAACTTCTCAGAATGACATAACAGCCCTGAATAGATTGCAAAAAGGAGGAGGAGGAATTATCTAATTACTCTGAATTGTTGCAGGACTTTTTAAAGAGCAGTAGGAAAATTATTTTTCTGCTATGTTCTATTGGACTATTAAAAAAAAGTATCTTAACCTTTAATTTTCTTAAGTCATTCAAAACTATGAATGGGATATACGTGTCTTTGAACAAACACATATTGAGCAGGCAAGACAGAAAGACCTAGGCTGGCTTTCTGATGATTGGAAATCCCAGGTTTGTTGCTGAACAGCATATGAAACAGAAAAAAACACTGGCTTTTAAAGAAAAAAAAATTGCCTTTACACTACCAACTTTAAGGAGCATCCTCTACTTCATTTATATATCACCTAGCAAGTATAAAGCTGGATCTCGCGCCTGCTCCCATATCAGTAACCCCGTTTCGCCCTAGTATTTATGCAAAGGAGAACCAAGGAACTTTTCTTGAGGCATCAGGGAGGCTAACAGCGTTTTTCCCAAACTTAGCCCACGTCATGAGATGCCATAACAACAAACTTGTTAAGTCTCTCAGGAGATGCAAATTGTTTTGCCAACAGAATGAGTCTCCCAAAATTTACAAGGAGCACTAAAGAATGAAGCTTTGGACAAGACGCACTGAAACCCGCTGTGCTCTCCTTCAAGTAAACACATACAAAATCAGGCTGTTAGGCTAGGCCATTTTAGTGGCCCAGTATTCCTCCACATAATGCTTGAACCAGGAATCCTTCCCTAGCCAGACTGAGCATCACCCAGAGAGATGGCACAATGAATCACTAATAGCTGGTTCACATTTTCCCAGCAAGCCTCATACACAATGGAAAACTGAAGCCAGATCTCTCCAGTCCAGGGTTCCTCAACCAGGGTTCCGTGGCACCCCAGGGTTACGAGAGAGGCCACTAGGGGTTCCCTGGGAGATCACGATTTTTAAAAATTATTTCAAATTCAGGCAACTTCACATTACAGAGTTAAGTTTCCTTCTTTATTTTTAGTTTAAGAACACTGTTAATGCACATATACAGGCCTACACAGGAAACAAATATATTAATTTTGTAAACTTCTGGCCTCTATTGGAGCCCGAATGTGCAGGGGTTCCCCAAGGCCTGAAAAACATTTCAAGGGGTCCTCCAGGGTCAAGAGGTTGAGAAAGGCAGCCCCAGTCTCATAGAAGTACTGTAACCACTCTACTACACTGGCTGTTTATGAATCAATACACCAATTTAGCAATTAGAAGATAGAAATAATCCCTGTGCAACACTATGGGTTGAAAGGGAAAAGGTACTTCAGAGCATGTGTGGATACCCACAGAGCACCCACTCTTTTCCTAGGCTCGTCCTGCAGCTGAGGAGGGCGGCTGTGCACTCCCAGAAAAACCCAGGCTGCTTCAAGGAACTCCACAGCATCTTCTCCCCTTTGAATCCAAATCACCAAAGAGGCCACACACCTGTGCAACGTATCACATACACCGCTGGCAACAAATTGTATTGCTGGAGGAGGATGCTTCACATGTATTCCACATAAGGTAAGGCTCTGCCAAATTTATATCACCTGGTAATGAGCTGCTGGGGGTAGATGGCTCCCCATCCTACGACAGCCAAATATACACACTATTTGGCTTCTCCGCCAATGCTCTCAACAGCGTCAGCAGTAGTGCCTGCTTCTCAGCAAGAGAAGAAAATGACATTTTCATTAATCTAAAGCACTGTTTCTCAACCTTGGCAGCTTGAAGATGTGTGGACTTCAACTCCCAGAATTCCCCAGCCAGCCATGCTGGCTGGGGAATTCCGGGAGTTGAAGTCCACACATCTTCAAGCTGCCAAGGTTGAGAAGCATTGATCTAAAGGGCCGAGCTTTGTCACTATTATTTCAAGGGCATACAAAACACACTTTACCATCACAACCCAAGTTCTCTTCTTCCTTAGCTCACAGCCAGTTCCAACCAAAGACACGGAATACAACTCTCCAGGCCCAGAACTAAACTCACTACCCATTTTTAGACTGGACATCCTCATGACCTTCTCTTCTTCTCAAGTCCAACCAACAGCTGAGGCGGCTTAAAGTCATCTTTAGGGGTTCCAAACAACATTCTCCCACTTCTGCGGACAAAGGTCTTTGCCATGGACATGATCCATGATCATGGTCCATGATGAAGCATGGACATGCTTCACCAATGAGGTAGTTGGTAACGCAGCAAGGGGTGAGGTCTGCCCAGTTTCTTTTGCCCACCTTATGCTGCTGTGGGCACGCTCTATCTCTGGCTTCCCTAGTGACATTGCCTGTATAAAGCCCGACTGATGCTTTCCATGATGTTTTTAGGGCTACCATGGGCTCCTTGAAAAGGAACGCCTTTGAAAGAGGATAAACCTGTGCGTATAGAAACAGGTCTTGAGAAAACCTAAATCCCATGTTGCACGGAAGGTCAACTGAAACCATCCCAATGTTGGTTCTGCCAGCTGTGCATGGCCGGTCCTGTCCCCATCATGCACATTACCGAGTTTCCACAGCTTCTGCTAAAAAGGATGCAAGAGATGGTGGGAAAGTAACAGGAGGAAAGGTAGACCTAACAACAACAGGTAGGAGACAGTTTAGCACAGGTTTAGCACTCTTCCAGAAAAGCACCAGAACCCTGTTCAGAAGTAACTTGACCGAGAAGTCACAGGCACACAGCAGTTCTGTGCTGTGACCTGCTAGCTGGGATGCTTGATTGTTACCCATCCAAGGACCCCCACCCCCACGTAACACTGCTTGCTTTCCCCACCAGCAGGCAACACTTATCAGGAGGGAAGATGAAGCCAAGGAAAACCATCAACCATTTCCTTGACCTTGTTCCGCATTAAAACAGGAAGCACAGCACCCATTTTTGGCTCCGTTTCTGAGACGCGATCAGGTTTGACCACTACCCTGCCAGTTCATGGAGATGGGGACCACACTTTAATGTGGCCATCTGGATGTACCCTAAGTGATCTCTGAAGAGATAAGGGTATTAATCCTTCTACATCCCATAGAAGTCCCTTCTGCGCCACCTTCACTAGAGTAATTTTGTGCTACGTTCTGGCCCCACTCATTTCAGAGGGTGGACCTTTACAGCGGATGTGAGGGCATGCCCCACGTGTCCTCGATGTGCTGGCATTTTTGCAAACACTGGGGGGGAGGGTCAAAAGGATATGCTATTCCACCACCTTCTTCATTCCATCATTTACCAAGATCTAGGACTGGACTGCTTTAATTTTTAATTAGGTCTACAGGAGGAGAAGGCAGCTTTTGGACAACTACGTTCATTTCAGTAAGTCCTGGACAGGAAGCCCAATTCTGCTTTCTTCTCCATGAAAGAACAGCTCTTCCATGCCACCTCCATTAATTCCAATTAAATTTCAGCAGGAAAGTTATTGGTGATTGTTCCAAATTCTATTTCTAGCATTAAAATGGGAAAAAGAAATAAAATGCAGTGTGGATTATAAACTAACCATTTTTTTCTCATAAATGGCAGAGATTTACGAAGCTTCACAGAAATATGGAAGTACACAGCTGAACGTCTAAAAAAATTTAAAGCACTTTGTTGCAGACCATGTTGAATCTTCCGCATCTGCTCTGGCTGCACCTTAATCTGATTATTTATAGCAAGACTGGATTTTTTGCAGGCGAAAAGTTCCTGCAAACGTTCCTTTCCCTCCTCTCTCTGATTAACTCTTCAAGTAGAAAATGCGATGCTCTGCCACGGATCTAAGCACGCACGGGATTTCTATAGGAAAACGGACTATCTGGCAAACACGCCTGGAACAGGAAAATATTTTCCCCATTATTACCCGCTGACTTTCTGGGACTCTCCAATCCCCATCAACCTCTGAAAGTTCATCCAAAAGAAAAGACCCCCGAAAGGGGGATTTTCAAGGCCGATACAGGCACACACAGCAAAACAAGCTGTGTTTCTTTCCTCCCATCATACTGTGAGGAAGTTCCAGCCACCGCCGGCATCCGATGCGTCCCATTCGGAACTACCAGAAGAAGCGTGGGATACCGATAAAGGGACTGAGCCACTTTGGATCAAGCCTCCTTGAGCCCACTTTCTTCCCCGGGTCAGCTGGGAGCGCGATTCCAGACGGGCCCCGAAACTACGCGTCCGTCTCTCCTGCCATCGCGGCAGCCGCTCCTCCTCGCCCCAAACGAGGGCCGGCTGCGACTCCCGATTTAAAACGCCCTGCAACGGATAAAGGCTGCACGCGTTCGGATCGCGCCGGCCAGCGGCGTTCTCGGCAGCCCCGATTTCGAGGCACTTCGGACGGCGGGCGGGGGGAGTCCGAAGCAAGCCACGGCTTCGCCCGTCGCCGCCGAAGGGAGCGCGGGGCCGGCGAGGACCTCAGCCGGGCCGGGCGTCCGACTCCCCGCGCGCCGCTGCCCGGGCAGAGGCCCCTCCGCCCCCAGCAGCCGGGCCGGGCCAGGCCGGGCGCCCCCCGCGCCCTCGCCGCGCCCCCGTGCCTCGCGCGCCGGGCGGGCGGGCGGGCGGGCGGAGGCGCTTCCTCGCGAGCGACAGGGCCGGGGACAGACCCGCGGGGAGCCCGTCCGGGCGGCGGCAGCCGCGGCAACCCCGTCAACCCGCGGAGCGGCGGGGAGGGGGGGGGCGCGGGCAGGGCAGCCGCGGCGCGCCTTTGTGTCTCTCCCGCTCCCCGCCGCGCCCGGGCGGCCCGAGCCGGCCCCGCTCACCTCTCGCCAGGGCGCACACGCCGCAGACCAGCAGGCTCCGCAGGACGGCGCCGCCCATCTTCCTCGCGCGGCCGGCCCTCACCGGCGGCGCGGCGGCGGCGGCGGAGACCCGGGGGCCGAGGACGGGGCCAGCGGCGGCCGAGGGCGGCGGCGGCGGCGGCGGCTCCTCTGCCGCCCGCTCATGCTTCCGAGGGGGCCGCGGAGGGCCGGGCGGGCGCGAGGGCGGAGGCGGCGCTGCCCGGGCGGCTACTTGGCCGCGGGCGCCCGGCGCGGGCAGGGGACGCGGCCCCGGCCCTCCATCGCCGCTGCCGCCGCCGCCGCCGCCTGCAGCCAAGGCGGGGGTCGAGGCGGCGGCCCCGCCCCGCCGCGCCGCTCGCCCGCCTTCCGCGCTCCCCGCTCCTCAGGCGGCCGCTCCCTCCCCGGCCGGCTGGGACCCCGGCGCGGCGCAGGGGCGCATCCCGCCTCCGCCCTGGCTCGGCTCCCTCCCGGCTCGCGCAGGCAGGCAGGCAGGCGCCCGCCCCGCCTCCCCCCCCGCCCCTCCGCCGCCTCGTCTCGCAGCCGCCTCCACCGACGCGCGGCGGCGGCGCCCCCCGTCCCCCCGAGAGAGGCTCCGACGGCGCGGGAGAGCTCAGGCCGCTCGCGCCGCGCCCCCTCCCGCTCCCGGGGACGCGCCTGGAGCCGCCCCTGCCGCATTCCGGAGGGACTCCTTTGCCCCCCCTCCGAAAGCGGTGACGAGGCCTCGGCTGCGTGCGCGCCGCGCTGGACCGGCCTGGCCGGAACTATTTTCGGGGCGGCCCCGCTCCCGCCCGGTGAGCGCCGCCCCCCCCCCGCGCCCGGCCGCGCCGGAGGGATGCGGGGCGGCGGGGCGCCCGCGCTGGCCTCGGCCGGCCGCCCCGCGAGGCTCCCCGGGAGGGTCCGCGGCGGAGCTGCCCGGGCGCCGGCCGGGCGCCCCCCCTCTTCCCGGGGGCTGGCGAACGGCCGCCGCGGAGGAGCGCTTTGTCCGCTTTGTCCTTCGGCAGACCCGCTTTCCGGCGCTGCCGGGCTGGACTGAGATCGCCCGCCGAAACTCAGGTCTGCTCGTTCGCCCCATCGCCCGCGTTCCCACGCGCAGCGGACCGCGCACGGCTTTGCGCAGCGCACAGGGCCGGGCGGCGGTTGACTGATGCGCGTTGGGCCAGGAGTGTGCCCACGGCACTCTGGACCGCCGTCGCTCCTGAACGAGCCCAGAGGGAGATCCGGGTATGGTTCCTGCGTCGTGTGAGCCCAGAAGACCGGGGGCGGGGGGGAATCACGGCTCGTCGAACAAGAGGGAACTCGGCTGGGAAGAGTAGAGGTCAGCCAAGCAAGTTCAGGCTGTAACCAATCTGGGTTTCTCGCCGGTGTAGCTCCGTGTCAAGAATCAGTTTAAGGAAGGTGGCCAATTTTTCACACCTTGTGCAAAACCGACCCAGATGCGCGGCTGCAGCCCCTGGTACTTCCCGGCACTCCAATAGAGGGAGCCTGTCAGCACCCCAAATTGAGAGTGCAAGATTAAATCTGACTGAACAGGGAGTTGCTGACTTGGGCTGGGCCTACAGGAGGAGAAAGTATTTAGGATTGCACCTTCAATCCATAATCTCTTAACCCTCCATAATTAATATCTGAAATAAGATACTCTGCTGGGGTTAGAGACGATGGGAAGGTGGAGAATCTTAGTGGAGGAAGAAATATTTCTGGCTTGGTTCTTTTGCCCAACAGAAATTGCCAAGAAACATGTTATTCCGTAAAAGAATTGTCATTCTAAAAAAAGGATGTTACCCTGCAATATGGAGTTTTATGTAATAAAAATTGGGCCTACCATACCTTTCATTAAACCTGAATTTATTTTGCACTTTTTATGTTGATAAATGTATCATTTATATCACAGAACACACAACTCGGTTGTATTTATGTAATTTAAGAGCATATTTTCTCAGCAGCAAGACACATTCTGTTGAGTCTGCTCACTCAAAAGCTAAAAAAAGACCTTGATGTATTAAAAGAATTGCAGGGAAATGGAACTTTTATGCCTAAGGTCCCCAAACGCTCTCTTGCAGTGGGGGCATCTTGGCCTAACCATTCTTCAGAATTCCCTGGGAGCAGGGGTATCTGCAGACCGTGCTCAAAAAAGTCAAGTTGGTGGCCGCGGTGGTGCAATCCAAGCTCCACTCATTTTATGGGCCACATCCCTGCTTGGAAGGGATAAGCAAGGGAGATAAATGAGTTTGCTGGGGATCAGCCGTTGTTTTGCTTTTTTATTGATGATACAATGTCTCTCTTAACACAACCCTCGGAAACACAGACAGTTGCGCTTTAGACCAGCAGGTTGTCAGTGTTTCAAGACAGACCTGACCAGACCAGAAACCAAAGTCATGAATGCTAATACTGCTTTTATTATTAGGTTACAGTAACAGATCCTTGCAAGTCTGGATGCGCCTCTCCCCTCCCTGCCTTCACATTCAAGAGAACGAGGGCGGGTCAAGTCAGAGAGGCTTTCCCCAATTACATCCCTGCTTTGGACTCCGATTTCTCTTCTCTGGCCATTGGCGTGGCTGCAGCCCTTCCTCCTGTCCCTCGAGGCTACGCCTTCTGCCCATTACGGTTGTGCGGACGTTAGCCCCTGCCACTAGTTTATGTCTCCATAAGTTGGCAGAGAGAGATAAGTGAGTGAGTTTAGTAAACGGGTCAATTAACCAGGAGTGTGTCTTGTGAACGCACTGTATGGTGTCCTAATAGCAGAAGAAGCAGGCACAATTGAAGAAATCCTGCGGGTCTTCCCATTGGTGGTCAGTGTATCTTCTGGAGAAGAAACAGAAGGTAACGCTGCTTTTAAAAAGTCCAGTAACTGCAATTCCCTCTTGACAGTTACGCAGGAATGCCAATGGGGTGGGGTCAGAGAAGTCAAGATAGTGATTGTGCATGGCTGCATGGTTGAAGCCCTGCTCCTTTCTGATGTGCTTTGCACATAAAACGCCCCTCCCCTTCACAGGCGTGACTGATGCCAATTTAGAAAACGTTTGTGTTTCTGCACAGCTGCACTGTTACATAGGTAAGCAATAAAAAGTACCCCAGGATCCCCTGGGGCTAGGGATGAAGGTGGGGAAAGAACGCAAAGCAGATTCTGCAGCTTGAAAACCGTTCCTGCTAGCAAGAGCTGTCTCCGCACAGAACTGCAGGCGAGACAGGGAACTAAACAGTCTTCCGAGGAGAGACGGAGAAGGCATTGCCAAGAAAGGTCCGTGACATTCCCGAGACCTCAGTGTTAGCCAAGGGAGCCTGTCTTTGACTCTGCTCAGGTGGCAGCCCCAGCCTGCCTTGGCTGGTCTCAAGAAAGCTGAGCGTAACTGAATCTGGCTTTTCCGTGGACAGGAAGTTTCAGGAAAGCCCAGGCCCAGAGACTAGGGTGGACTCAAAAACCCGCCGAGAAAAAGCAGCTGCAGAGATGTCAGCAGGAGTTAGGCCTAACTGGAAGGTGATGTGACTTGCTCAGTTAGAAGGTGCAGGACACAGCAGTGCAGGGACATCAATGCGACTGAAACAGCGAGCATCAGAATGCTCTGAGGACAGGCAGGACATAGATGGGCACATGATACCATGTGGTGGGATCATATATGACGCTGCAGGAGGGGATCCAGTCTGCAGTACAGTAGCTAGATGTGCAGGTTGGCCCCCTGAGTTTTGGGGTGGTGCCCTCACAGTATGTCTGCGCAGTCATAAACTGCCCAATCACATTTTAACCAAGAGTGTTGTGCAGATTCGGCTGATAATGTTTTGTTTGTGGTTCAGGCAGGGGAACCCAGAAAACTGGGTCAATTGAATAAACCACAGCTAAGTTAACTGTTGAACGTGAAGAACAGCTACAGCGTTCGTTCACCCAACCTGCGCGGCACAGTACAGGCAAAGGAAACATCGTTGTTGGAATGACTCCCAGTGGCTTCCACAAGCTGGCTGGGTCTGCACATGCCAAGCCCATGGTTAACCAAGTCATAGCTTATTCAGTTAACTCCGTATGCTGGTTAACAATGGCAGTAAAGGTTGATTTGATTCAATTAGCTCGGATTTTTGGCTTCTGCCAAAGTGCTAGGCTAAAATGTGTCTGGCTAATTTGCTGTGAGAGCCACGTTCACAGCTACCATGAGTCTACAACTGATAACTGGGAGTTCGGTGGGGAGAGTACAGGCTGATAAAGGGTTAAGCAGCCCCCCTCCCCTTCCCCCCCCTCCTGGAAACTCTTCCCATCTGAACAGCGTCCAGTTATTGTGATGTCATGTAAGGGTCGTGGAACTGACCCTCAGAAATAGATTAGCTTGGAAAACGAGAGAGAAATTTTGGCCAGAAGCTTATGCTGGGTTATCCATAGGGCAGACAACTGTTTTTCAAGAGCTAAACTATTTGTTTAAAACGTCAAGACATCTGGAAAACTTAAGGGTTGTTTTTTTTACCTTTTGGGAGCACTTGAGTGTTCGTTGACAAAACATGCTTTTGTTGTAAGGGAATCATGTTTTAAGCACCAAACCCTGAAACGTTATTTTCTTTCAGTTTGCGAAATACTCTGCAGATGGACCCCATTAGCTTGCCATGCAGATCCTTTGAAACCACAGCAGTTGCAAAGGTCTTTCTACTTAGAAACCTCTTGTGTGTTGTGCAGCGCACATTCCAAAACACTGCATTGCGCCTTTGAAAACGAAAGAATGAGATGGAGATGGCCGCGTATTAAAGTTTGTTTATGCTGGCATAAAGGTGAGAATAAATGACACACGTTCTGGAATATTTTTCCTAATTGTAGGTTCAGAAGAACAAATTTCTGCATCTAGGCGTGAAGATGAATGCTCCGCTTTGCAGATCAGAAGAGGTCAAAAGGCACCTTAAACGTCCTGGAAACATTTCTGTTTTTATGTTCTGGACCAACCTCTGCAAAGGGGGAAAAAAATCAGTTCTGCAGGCTTCCGTCATGCAAGGAAAATGCTGGCTGGACCTTGGCAGTTGCCTTCTCCTCATTGTCTACCTCCTTTTCTTACTTTCCGGAGCAATTTTGAAACTCTGCGTGGGAGGGTGGAGGGTAAAATTTGAAGCACCGTATGTTGGAAGGCTGAAACTGTTCATTTTCTTCTATGGGGAAAAGAAATTGTGGAAATATATTTTACGAGTAAAGGGAACCCTAATGGTCAATTCTTACCTTCCGTAAAGGCTTTTATTTAAAGCAAGAGTTTAAATAAAGAGATTGTTTTAAGTCCAGCTACAGATCCGGACCTGGCTTTAGCTTTATATTCTTTTCTTAATCAGCAGCATCGGATCGAGTGCACCAAGGTGGATGCTTCTCCTGCTCCAGACCTCTTTCTTAACATTTTAGGGGAGGAGACCAACGAGGCACCCTTATGCCAAAACGCCTGGCCCTTCGTAGGTGAAGGTGCGCATAGGAAAGAACGAACGGTTAAGGTATCCAAACCCTGCCACTGGAAACCATCAGCTTCCTAAAAACAACTGTGGTATAACAGGAACGATACCCCGTCCCACTCAGACTGAGTTCTCCATACAGGGCAGTTTCCAAAGGCAGATTCCTCCAGAGAACGTGGCGTTATCTAGGGTTCTTGTTATCGGGGAATGGATAACAGTACAGAATTGTAACAGATCCACCGTAGAATTCATGGAATCGTTGGAGCACGCCTAGACCAGACACCTTCCTTCAGCAAGAAGCCTACAGCCTGGGGTATCTTGAAGGTCAAAAAGTCAAGTGATGGTCCCGACCATTGTCAGCCTAGCAGGTCCAGACAGGAAGCACAACCAGGCGGACTAATTCTGCTTTATTGTAAGGATACATTAACAGAATCTTGCAAGTCTGAAAGTAGCTCTCTCCCCCCTCATCTTTACAGCCCAAGAAACTAGGGAGGGTCCCTCCTGAGACATTTGCCACGCCCCATTCCTGTTGCAGGCTCAGCTGCCTTTATCAGACAGTTCCCCTGGCTGTGGCTTTTCCTCCTGCCTCCCAAGGTCATTCCCACGTACCATTACAACCATGAACATAAGGGGTAAGGTTTTGATTGCAGGGTTGTGGCCACCATCTTGACTTTTTTGACCACTCTCCCTGCAAACTTCCCTGCCTATAGGGTCCCCAACATGAGGTGGTACTGTCTCTGTTTGAAGATGTCCACTGAGAGGACATTCTAGATCAGTGTTTCTCAACCTTGGCCACTTTAAGATGTGTGGACTTCAACTCCCAGAGTTCCCCAGCCAGCCATGGGGAGAACGCTGGGAGTTGAAGTCCATACATCTTAAAGTGGCCAAAGTTGAGAAACACTGTTATAGATACTTGGTTCCACTTTAAAGTGCTGTAATTCTTAAGAATTTTTTTCCTGTAAGACCAGGCCCTTCTGTAGCGCAAACCTCCAAGATAAGAAGTGATGAAACTTGGATAAGGTAAGCTAGTTTTCAGGCCTCCTTGTTTTGCTCCTTACAACAGTCGTAAAAAAAAGTTGAGGTTTGCAGAGCACAAACTCCCTATTTCATCTGGATTTATTGGGAGATTTCCCCTTTAAACCATGCATTTCTGCTCTTTCTCCTTCTTCTCCAATGTATCTCCAAATAAAGCATTGGAAATTTTTTTTGTGATTTTTCAGTCCTAGTGCTTGCAGGAAGACAGGGAATATTTAATCAGCAATTTGTAACGTCTCGTGAAAAGTGGAAAATCCTAGTACTAAAGCTCTACAAAATATAACAGCATCTTTCTAGGGAACAGAAGCATGCAGGGGTCCAAAAAAAGCCAAGGAGGTGTTGTGAACAATCGCTAAAAGTCCTGCCCCATTTTTATGTGCATTTCAAAACATACTTAAACATTCTATTGCTGGCAATCACATGAATGGATCTGTGTGGTTTCATGTTTTATCTGTTTTTATGGATTTTTGGGGGTGGGGGTTGTATGCCACCCAGGGTCCATAGGAGTTGGGCAACTATAACAAAGACATTACAATCCATTGCATGAGATGCCTGGAGCATATTCCTAGGGAAAGTATGTACAGTATGTGCATTCACAGACAGACGTGCACACTGTCTGTTGGGAAGGAGAAATGGCAAAAAGAGAAATGAAAGATGGTGGAGATTCCCCATTTATTTATTTATTTTTCAAATTCATCACTGCTCGAAGTGACTCTGGGCAGTTTATAATAAACTAAAAACAGATCCAATAATACTATTGTGATCTTTAACAAGGAAAGCTAGATATGATCCTGACTTTCTTGCATTAATGAGCTGGTTAACATCCACAGCCATAAACCCCTTTGGTCTCTCCTTAATTCCTCTTGTAATGAATTCTTACTTGGCTGTTTCGTGATGAAATTGGTTTTTGTAATTCCTTTTCTCAAAGATGACCAGCCACAGAAATGTCTCCCTGTGCATTAAGAGGATCCATTCAAATTATGCAAGAGTTCCTGCGTTCCCATTTCCATCACTGCCCTCGGCAGGCTGTTCCACTGCTTATCAGCATTTACAATTGGGAAATTCCTCCTTCAGCCTGCCTCCTCCTCCTCTTAATCTCATCTGGATATGAAATTGTGTGTGTGATCAATGAAACCTAAGAAAATCTGGATTTCTCCAGTTTTTAATTCCTGAGTACCATAAGCTTTCATAATGGCTGGATTTGAGGAAAGGGGAGAAGGCCAAGCTGATTTATCTAGCAGAAAACCTGAGCATAACAGAGGCGTCTTTGTTGAATGATGCATCAAAGGCTTAAATACAGCCTCTTGGACTACGCGTATTCTCATCTGAAGCAACCATTTTAATATGGGAAGCTTCATTTAACTGTGCTGTTATGTCTGCAGCTATAACATCTGTTCTGGTACACTGCTCAGTTTGAGGATGTGCATACAGACAATTTCCCCTTGTTTCCAACCCTTCTTGCATTGCCAAATAATTTCTCAACTTTCCACAAAGATGAAGACTGGAGGCCCGCACCCAGGCCTGTGTCAAAGCTGAAGATCTGTCCCCTATGATTAGCCTCTTCTTATGTCAGAACTGACATCACGTAATTAAGTCAGTCTTCAGTGTGCCACCTCGGTGGTGCAATCAGGAGAATAGCTGTGTTACCAGTTGAAGAGAATATCTGTATTTGTAGCTCAGGGTTGAACTGTGGAGTCCCCGGTGCTCTCTGAGCCTTGTTGTTTTCCTGCAGACGTTTCATTGCCAGACTAGGCAACATCTTCAGTGTGAAGAGGGAGTGGGCCCTGCTCTCAGTTGACATACTGTGGAGGACAAGGCCCACTCCCCCTTTGCACTGAAGATGTTGCCCAGTCTGGCAATGAAACGTCTGCAAGAAAACAACAAGGCTCAGAGAGCACCAAGGACTCCACAGAATCGTTGTGTAATAAAAGTCAGCATACCTACTGGTTGAGTTCAGATGTGAATCCTGCTGCTCCTGGAACTTCACTGTAGTGAATCTGCTCCTATAGAATGTTTTAGTGCAAAGAAACTTAGCGTATTTAAGCCAAATCACGATAGCTCTATCCGATTTTCTACATATTTCTTCCAGCCCTGGATTTGGTGGTAACTGTGACCCACGCAGGGAGGAAATGTGTCCCCTTTCAAATGTAACCTATGAACTGGATTTCCAAAATTGCAAAGGCCTTCAAGTGTTCAGCTCCCCTTGCTGACTTCTATCACAATATGAGTCTTCCTGTGTGTGGTAACAACAGGAGTGTTATCTCCAACCCCTTTCACCATAAGCCTTAGGAAATGCACACATTGCAGGCCCCTTTTGTTCCCCCGGGATCAGTTCAGAGTTTCTGGAGATAATGCAAATACAGGCAAACTCACACCCTCAAACCCTTTTTTCTGCCGCCTGACACACCTTGGGCAATTCTCCACTAGGCTCAGTTTGAGGTCTCTTGGCTTAATGTAATTCGGCATTCTTGCAGCAACATACTTTTTTTTTCAAGCCCTCACCAAGCAATTAACGTATGGTTTTTGCCACTGTAGTCACGGCAGCCTGAAACCTGTTACATGTGTTGTATAGGCAGTGCACATTAAAAAGGGGTGGAGTTTCAGCTGCAGTTGTGATCTCCACCTTGACATTTTTGGTACCCTCACCCCCACAGATGCTCCTGGCCAAGGTAATTTGTTCAGTTGCTTGTTCAATTCCCCCACCCACCGCTGTATAACAGTTACTGTGCTGATGGGGTTTATGTGAGCCTTCAACTCCTGGCAACCACATGGACAAGTCCCTGCTGTTTTCTTGGCGATGTTTTTGGAGGTGGGTTGCCCTGGCCTCCTCCTTCCCAGGGCTGAGAGAGAGAGGGGCTGGCCCAGGGTCACCCAGCTGGCTTTGTGCCTAAAGCAGAACTAGAACTCACCGTCTCCTGGTGCCTTCACTGCTAGACCAAACTGGCTCTCTCATCATGATGATAAAAAGGTAAAGGTAAAGGTTTCCCTTGACATAAAGTCCAGTCGTGTCCGACTCTAGGGGGCGGTGCTCATCTCCGTTTCAAAGCCTTGGAGCCGGCGTTGTCCATAGGACACTTCCGGGTCATGTGGCCAGCATGACTCACGGAACGCCGTTACCTTCCCGCCGAAGCGGTACCAATTAATCTACTCACATTTGCATGTTTTCGAACTGCTTGGTGTGCAGGAGCTGGGATTAACAACGGGAGCTCACCCCGCCGCGCGGTTTCGAACCGCCGACCTTCCGATCGACAGCTCAGCGGTTTAACCCGCAGCGCCACCGCGTCCTTTTCATCATGATATCTTCCCATTAATTCTGCCACATCTGTGTAATGTTCCTATCCATCATGCTGTAGAATATCAATGTCCAATGGGTTAAAGATCATTCCGTTCAGCCACCGTACACAGAAAGATAGGGCTCCATTGCCATGAATTAACCGGAAACGAGAGCCTGTTCGGTGTAGTGGTTAAGGCACCAGGCTAGAAACTGGGAGACTATGAGTTTTGGTCCCGCCTTAGGCACAAAACCAGCTGGGTGACCCTGGGCCAGTCACTCTCTCTCAGCCCTTGGAAGGAGGTAATGGCAAACCACTTCTGAAAAACTTTGCCAAGAAAACTGCAGGGACTTGTCCAGGCAGTCAGCCTGCATTTACACAGGAAGTCAAAAAGAAAAAAAGCTTGTCTTGCAAGCAGGGAAGGGCACAGGGCCCTTGCACACTGGTGGTTCGCTAAGGTTTGAGGATTACTGACATGGCTGCCATTTTCGGTTGCTACAAACCGGAGAGCAACCCAGGCTTATTGCAGGCTGCAAGTTCTGGTTAGCGAAAGCCATAAATAGCAGCTGTTTAATATTCAGACAACACAGATGGACAGATCACACCTCTTAACCCATTTGTGGAGGGGGAAGAGGGCTGAAGTGTGAGCAGCTTCTCCTTAACCGACCTTTTGGAGGTAACGTGTCATGTGAATGAACATTGACTCAATGACTCTAAGGAAAGAAACAAACTTGTAGGATAATCAGAAGCATCTGAAGACATTCCTTCTATGGTCCCCTATAAACGCTACCTTTAAACTAATCAGAAACTGAGAATCATGAAATCTAATAATAATGTTATTTGACATTGTTTGGAGGTAATGAACGGCTAAATGCTAGGGCTTAGCAAAATGATGTAATGCTTGGAAGGTCTTTAGCGTAGAGTGTGTCACTGGGTGTTTCTTGGGCAATTAGGAGGCAAAGCTGGCATCGTAATCCTTGGATAATGCGGTGCCTAGGCTTGGATTAAGAGTGTGTCTTTTCCTCAGGAAGGATTGAAAGATCCAATCAAACTCACTGCATGAACCAATTATCTGATAATTCTCCTTATCCTTAAATCTAGGCTTACTGGAAACAGATAAGGCCAAGGAAACAGTGTAGGAATGCAACAGATAACATCCTTTTGGCTGGGTGCTCTGGACTCACAAGAGTGGAAAACTAGCATCTTAAAGGATCCAGAGGACAGACAGGCTTAAGACTGGAGAGAAATCACAACTTTTAAAAGAACAAAAAGGAAAATATCCCTTGGGGTGGACCCATGCTAAATCAGTTGTGCTTGAGTCCCCTTGAAATCAGTGGGATTTACCGGAAATTGTAACTAACGTGTCCCATGGAGTTCAGTTTCAGCTGCTGATCAGGAGTTACTCTGGAATAAAAATGGTCTTTGAAACTACTCAGTGAAAAATGGGAAGAACAGAGGCTCATAAAGTCCACGGCCTTTATGTTCTGTACCCTGAGAATAGGCTTGAACTCTTAGTAGAGAAAAGCAAATGTCATTTAACAGAGACCTGGTGGGGTGACTCCAAAATAGGAAGACAGCAATACATTCTATGGAAAGGAACAAGAGTAGAAAGTGCTGTGCTGCATGTTAAAAATACCTACTCCTGCTCAGAAATCATAATCAACAGACTTGGGACCGCAGTAGAAAACATCTGGATTCAAGTAAGGGGAGGAATGAAGAAAAGCAGTATTATTGTTCGTGTTTCGTATCACCCTCCCAGCCATGCATTTCTTCTAGAAACACAAAACTCTCGTGATGGGGAACTTTAATTACTTCACCATCTGCTGGGAGACACTGCCGGGAAATTCCTTCCACGAAACGCCTAGGTTCGGTGGTTCACAACTCTCTCCGCAGGAGGATCAGCTGTCCTCGATTTGATATGGGGAACATTTAATTCAGAAAGTTGAAATAGTAGGAATATCAAGAGCGACAGACCTCGTAATCTGGGAGTTCTTGATCCTAAAGGAAACTGAGCTGCCGTTCACCAATTTTGGGGGGAAAAAGGGGGACTTTAATAAAGAGAGCCAGGGGCATCTGCTGGTTGTCAAAAAAAATACGAAGATGGTGGTCTCAACTGTGTTATAAAAGCCCCATTTTTATGTGCATCGCGTGCAAACACTTGTGCCTGACTCAGCCTCTAGGAAATAATCATTATTTCACATCCAGTTATATAGTTTCCCTTAACTCCAAAATGTTTTCTTGAAATATTTTAAATGGCTGTAGAAACTTGCCTCTACTACTTGGCTTTAATGCAGTGTTTCTCAA
This sequence comes from Candoia aspera, assembly GCF_035149785.1. NCBI lineage: Eukaryota > Metazoa > Chordata > Lepidosauria > Squamata > Candoiidae > Candoia > Candoia aspera. Next base: position 82,303,824 of record NC_086159.1, read on the forward strand.
CCTTGGCAACTTTAAGATGGATGGACTTCGACTTGTTGAGGCCCACCCATCTTAAAGTTGCCAAGGTTGAGAAACACTGCTTTAATGGATGTTCATCAGCATTCTATGGATGGGATTGTTCATTGCTGCTCCATTTTTAAGTTTCAAGCACTTCTGTTGCAAACAGAACCATGGGGAGGGATGAAGGCAACTTCACAGGGTCGCCAGGCCCATTTGTGGGATGGGGAGAAGCAAGTGGGGAGATGCCCCATTGCCGGGAACTGGAGTTTAAAATCTTTTACAGTCTTTTTAATCTTTGCTGCCCTCTAGTGTTCATTTGTAGCATCACGAATTTTCAAACTGCCTTCAGGAATAACTTTCATCGGAATCAAATACTTTCGACAAGATGCTCTACTTTATGTTCGATTGTGCTTTCCTTTAACTTTCCTAGTTGTGATTTTTTTCCCCTCTGTCCTGGAGCAGCACTGCTGTCTTCTTGCTTATTTTTGGCTACTGGCATTTGTCAAAGGGGTTAAACTAAGCAGTGTGTTTGTGGTACTGTAGCAAATTCAGTTGGCCACAAGAAAAATCCTGCATGTTTTTTTTTTTTTTTTAATGAATGAGGCCTGGCATTTCCTGCCAAACACTCCTTAAAACTCCAGTCTTCAGTAGTGCTGCCATTTCTTAAAAAAAAGTTCCTTGTTCCAAAGCGTCCTTGATAGCAATTGGCACTACAGCCATTAGCAGGTGATTCTTATCTCTGTGCTGTGACAAGCCATTTGTGGAAATCGAGCTGCTGTCAAACACCTCCCCAGGCTGCTTCCTTTTTTTCCAACCGCTGAGGGGCAGGGGCAGGGAGAACATAGCCAATGCAAAGCCCCCGTGAGCCCAGTCCATCCTCTCCTCAATTGTGAATAGAAATAGAGTCATAAATTAGCCTGATGCAGGTACTGTACAATCCTTTGCACATGGAGAAAAGGCTTTGGGTGGCCACTTATGCAGGTGAAGTGTCACCTGATGTATGCAGAGCAGTTTCCCAATTCTGCAGGTGAGCTAATCGATTGCCATCTACCCATCCATCCTCCAGGAACATCCATGAAGGGGGTGTTAAAAACACTGAAGATGGGGGTGGCACCCCTGGGATCAAAGGCTATCTCGTTTAATGGACAGCGCAGGGGCAAGGCCACCGATCTGAATTATCTGACCTCCCCTGCATCCATCTATTCACAAAATTAATACATAAATTAAAGCACTATTAATACAGGGGGTTGGTGCAGTGGTTAAAGCCAGCAGGCTAGAGACCAAAGAGACTTTGAGTTCCAGTCCCACCTTAGGCACAAAGGAACCAGAAGATGCTTGGTAGCCTCTTCCAAATGTCATAATTTGCATCAACAATTTGGGCACTGTAGGTAACAGCTCCTGACAAGCAACACTCCATTCAGAAGATTCAAAGGACTGTGGGATCTGTTTCAAACCAATCACAAAATGCAATATAAGCACAACTTTTCAAAGAGGGGATGACTGTTCAAACGCTGCTTGGTTTTATTTTAAACATTTCAAATGACTTCAAACTCTTTATTATTGCTTAAATAATTGACAGTAGAATCCCTTCCCAGAGAAAAACAGTAGTCAGAAAATAGGGCTACCATATTTGGCTGCAAGAATCCGTGTAAACACTAGGGGGCCACAAAGAGATACAGAGAACGCTTCCTTCTGTCACCATCTAGTGGCCATTCCTGATTTTTGTAGCTCCATCCGGTTAGCCCTAAGATAAGGCAAGTCCTTATTCCATAGAAGGGAAAATGAGATTGTAAACAACTGACAGCCCCACATTAGGGGCTTTGTAGGCTGGCCCAAGAAAAGGGGGAAACAGACAGATGTCTGGCCAATTTCACCCCCATTCCCTGTGCTTGGACCAGTCTGGTGTAGTGGTGAAGGCACCAGGCTAGAAACCAGGAGACCATGAGTTCTAGTCCTGCCTTGGGCACAAAGCCAGCTGGGTGACCTTGGCCCAGTCACTCTCTCACAGACCTAGGAAGGAGGCAACATCAAACTGCAGGGACTTGTCCAGTCTCCCAAACAAGACTGAAAGGGAAATGGCCCAAGAAAAGGGGGAAACAGACAGAAGTCTGGTCAGTTTCACCCTAACCTCTTCCACACAAACTAGGCAAAAAGATCCTGTTCAAACCCAGCTGTTTTTCAGTGGAATCCACAGGCGGTGTGCATCTGCCCAGCTTGAGGCAAAACCATCCCAGCACTTAACCTGAAGGGGAACCAGCAAAGCTGGCGAGCCCCTTCCCTCTTTAAGGACCTGAAGACAGGACGCATCTCCAGCTGAAGTGCTGCAGTTGGGAGATGTTGGGACTGAATTACTCCCAATCAAAAAGCAACTTCATTATCCTAAACAGAAGAACTGGGTTTGTTGTTGTTTGGGTTACACTACAACTGAGTTAAAAAATTTAAACTGGCTCAGCCACTGAACACGAGTCAGCTTGGAACACAGGTCAGAAACGTGACAGCAGAGCTGATTCCGGAGCAGAAAGCTGAATAAGATCATGTTTTGTCAGATCCAAATTTTGCACTTAGGAGTTTGTTAGGTGGCATAAACCAACTACAGGTAGTCCTCACTTAACAATCATTCCTTTAGTGACAGTTCAGACTTACAACGGTGTTGAAAAAATGACTTACGACTGGTTGCACTTATGACCATTGCAGTGTCCCTGTGGTCACGTGATCACGATTTGGGCGCTTGGCAACCAGTTTGCATTTATGACCACTGCAGCATCCCATGGTCACATGATTGCCATTTTCAACCTTCCTGGCTGGCTTCTGGCAAGCAAAGTCAATGCATGACTTGCTTAATGACCACGTGGTTCGCTTAATGCCCACAGTGATTCGCTTAACAACCACTGCAAAAAAGGTCATAAAATTGGGTTGGATTCACTTAATGACCGCTTTGCTTAGCAACCAAAATTCTGGTCTCAATTGTGGTCATTAAGCAAGGACTGCCTGTATAGAAGAGTGCAGAGACAGCCTTGAAAAAGGTATGTGGCACCCATTAGGGAAACCTCAGGCCAGAAAGACAGGACAGGATGAGAAAGAAACTCAAGATCACCCCTCCTTGACTCTCTTGGGCAGTGTTTCTCAACCTTGGCAACTTTAAGATGGGTGGACTTCAACTCCCAGAATTCCCCAGCTGCTCTTGGGTATAAGAAGTGGGGAGAGGGAAACTCTACCAGGCTATCAAGATTCTGTTGTTATACCCTATTAACTATAAGGTAGTAATCGTTATGGTGTGTTTCCTAATCTGGCCAACCTGAAGGGCTGGCACTAACGAACACTCTTGCCATGTGTTGCTTGCGCTAAATGATTTGTGTATGCAGGGTGGCACTCCAAACGCCAGGACGCGAATACCCTGTTGGCAGACTGAATCAGTGTCCTGCCTTTTTAACCACAAGGGTCTTCCTCCCTGGCAGATCTTCCTCAGGCCAGAGCTTTAACAGAGGAAAGGAAGAAAGATGCGTGGTTGGCTACCGAGTCCCCCCGCTCCCTTCTGGAGTCAGAGGCCCTGATGGACGCCCGTCTTCCCAAAAGGGAACTATGGATGGTCTCTTCAAGTGAGCAGGGTTATGCTCCAAATTTCTGCACAATTTCCAAGGTAGGAAGGAGGGTCAGTGGGCTACCACCACGTGATGCGTATCACCAACAAGGAAAGAGATCACGGAAGAGAGCAAAACATTAGGAAGCCGGTGGAACGCTGCACCTCGCATCATCTGCCATGGCGAATCCAACCCACCTCCTTTCTCCTGAAGGCTACAGATGGCCAACCAGTTCCACACCGACCACCGAGGGGTCTCCAAGTCCCCCTTTGTCACATGTTGGCATACATGTCGTTGATCAAGTAGTCCAGCCTCGTGTAGTGCTGCCGCTGGAGCGACTCTAGCATCTTCCCCCCTAACAGCAGCACGGCTAAGAGGAAAAACAGCACCCCAAAAAACAGGGCAGTGAGAAGGATGCTCTGGTCGCTCCACCAAGGGGCATCTTTCCTGCCTGGATTGGCGTCAGGGCTTTGGCCTTCTAAGCCAAGTTGCCCATTACTGAGACCAGAATTGCGTACAGGAGCAGATGAAATTGGAGCAGGTCGAGTGGATGACGACGAGCTGGAATTCCGAGGCCGAGTTTTGGAAGGGAGCAGTGGCTGGGGAAGAGTGGCCATTCCTGGCTGAAGGGTTGCCCCCTCAGTCTTTCTGGCATAAGGGGAGGAAAGCGGGACGTGGCTGGCAGGAATGCGAACGGCTGCAGCACCAACAGTCCTGCTGGCCTGAGAGCCAAGGCGGGCAAGGGTCAGTTTAACAGGAGTCGGTCGCTGGACGGTGTTAGCAGCACTGCTGGTTTCAGGTACCAGTGAAGAGCCAAAGATCTCCATGCTGTTTGTCCGTCCAGCCTTGGGATGCTGGGAGGGTCCATCCACCTTCTCTAAGGGGGGCCCTGCAGGGCCAAAGACTTCCTCTTTCTTAGAGGCCCTAGGCAAAGAATCCAGACCGCCCGGCGTACTTGCAAGGTCAAACCCAGCCGCTTTCGGGGACACCAGACTTCCTTTTACTGTGGGATGAGGAAGTCTGTTTAAGGAAAGAGGTGATTTGGATATCTCTTTGCCTAAAAAAGAAAAGGAAGAGATATGAAACCATCCCTGGACCCTTTCATTCTGGACAATTTTCGCCCAGTCTCCCACCTCCCGTTTCTGGGGAAGGTGGTAGAGAAAGCGGTGGCATTACAACTCCAGAGGATTCTGGATGAAACGGATTATCTAGACCCCTTCCAGTCAGCTTTCAGACCCGGTTATGGGACAGAAACTGCATTGGTCGCACTTATGGTTGATCTCTGGCTGGAGCGGGATGGAGGCAGTGCATCCATCCTGGCCCTTCTTGACCTCTCAGCGGCTTTCGATACCATCGACCATGGTATCCTTTTGGGGTGGCTCAGGGGGGTGGGGGTGGGCGGTGTAGTTCTGCGCTGGTTCACCTCCTTCCTCCAGGGCCGGTCCCAGTCGGTGGTGATGGGGGGGGAGAGATCTGACCCTTGACCCCTCCATTGTGGGGTGCCGCAGGGTTCGGTTCTCTCTCCTCTCCTATTCAACATCTACATGAAACCGCTGGGTGAGATCATCCTTCACCATGGGATGAGGTATCATCAATATGTTGATGATACTGTTATATATCTCCATCCTGGAGTAAGTGAGGCTGCGGCCACCCTTTCCGAGTGCCTGGGGGCTGTGGGGGTCTGGATGGGGAACAACAGGCTTCAGCTGAACCCTGGTAAGACGGAGTGGCTGTGGGTTAATGGCCCCTCGGTTTCCGGGACTTTGTCATCTTTGGTTCTGGATGGGGTTGCACTGCCCAGACAGACCCGGTGGGTAACCTGGGGGTCCTCCTGGACTCACGACTCCTGCTCGAAGAGCAGGTGGTGGTCGTGGCTAGGAGGCCCTTTGTGCAACTTTGTGTTGTGTGCCAGTTACACCCCTTCCTGGAGCGAGAGGCCCTTCGAACGGTCACTCATGCCCTGGTCATCTCCCATATAGACTACTGTAATGTGCTCTACATGGGGCTACCCTTGAAGAGTATCCGGAAGCTTCAGCTGGCCCAGAACACAGCCGCGTGGGTTATTTTTGGTGCCCTTAGAGTGGCAGACATAACACCTCTACCACGCGAGCTGCACTGGGTACCGGTCTGCTTCCGGGTCCAATTCAAGGTGTTGGTTATCACCTTTAAAGCCCTGCATGGCATGGGACCAGGGTACCTGAGGGACCGTCTTGTCCCCGTCACATCAACCCATCCCACCCGGTCAGGCAGAGAGGGCATGTTGTGGACCCCGTTGGTAAGAGAATGTTGTTTGGCAGGGTCCAGGAGGCCGGCCTTCTCTGTAGTGGCTCCTGCCCTGTGGAACACGCTGCCCCTGGAGGTGAGGCTGGCTCCATCGCTCCCGGCCTCCCGGGGGAACCTGAAGTCTTGGCTCTGCCATCTTGCTTGGGGCGGAGAGGGGAGTAGCTCCATGTGGGGACGGCTGGCAGCCTAGAGTGCTCCTCACATACACGGACTGCATTAGATCCTGCCACTTGGACTTTATTTTTACTCCTATCTTATCTTTATAGTTATGTCTTAATGGTGCTTATATTTTTATATATTGTATTATATTTTATATTTATTGTTTTAATCAATTGCTTTCGTTGTAAACCGCCCAGAGTCCCTCTGGTGGGAGGAGATGGGCGGTGACAAATCTGATATATAATTAAATAAATAAAAATAAATATTCTCTATACCTCGACTCAAAAACTCAAGACGCATCAAGAAGCCATCATGAATGGGCCTTAAACCATTACAAGATTACCGTGCGTTTGGAAACTTGCAGCCTCCCCCCGTTTACTCACATGTCAGCGAAACCATACCTAGCTTAAAAAAAATGACTCTGAAAGCTTTCCCCCCCCAGAAATCTAAGGGCCGTAGACTTTGGCAGGTGAGTTGGAAATGCATGAAGCCATAAAATCTCTTGGAATATCTCATTTTACAGAACGTTCCTGCTAAAGTTGGTTCATGAACCAAGAGTCACCCGTTTGCTGCAACTATCAAGCGTGCTTCTGTAATAATTCGGAAGGTTTCGGTACTTAAACAGAAACCTGGCACGTTAGTCCTGGGGAAAGGAACCCCCCACCCCAACTCAATTTAGCAGTAATAGGTGTTGAACAATCATCAATCAGTTTAAGAAGGAATTCTGATAAAGATGAGATTCTTCGCATCCATATTTATAGATTACATTCTATTAAAAGAATCCATCCAGAGATTCTCTTCAGTAACAGATCCTTCGTTGTGCTGTTAATTCAAATATATATACAGCTCGCTTTGCGAAAAGGAACAGAACGGTGGATAAAAACTAAATCAGTCAATCACCGTCAAGTAAGGATGCCACTGGCTTAAAATAGTCACCCATTCATTAAATTGATACACAACTAGCGAATGAATAGAATAGCAGCTCTGAAGAAAATACGACTGTTTTCCTACGATATCATTTCAAATCACAGCAGGCTCCATTTTGGGAAAAAGTATTTTTCTGGAGTGTGAGGGGAAAGGAAAAAGTATCTTTTATAGTAACATTTGCTACTCTCCATTTCTGAAGGTACGACTGCAAACTTTTACTTACAGATTCTCTTAAATATAAAAGTAAGCTATGCTGAAAACTGTTTGGAGAATCTAACGGAGCTCTTTAAGTATATTACAATTTCCTAGAAATTACAAATTAACTGGTCAATCAGTGGATTTTTTTTTTCCATTTACCTTCTATTATTCTGAATGTCATCAGTCCTAACGCCCGTTTCACTGGACAGGTTTCTTTGGCAGGATAATAAAACCGATAGCAATTTGGAGAACGGCCTTTCATTTTGGTGTTAAAGACTACGTAGTTGCATGTCTTATCAGCTAGAAAACACACAAAAACACAAGACAGAAATTAAAACTTGCTTTAACAGCAAGTTTTGCATCTGGTTGCTTTATGATCAACTTGGAACTCCAGGCTGACGGTCGGTCCCCAAAATCTCTTTTCCAAATTTAGTTCCCACTGAGGCGATGAAGCTGTGCCAGTGCAGGGAGAGCGGGTGGCGATCACAAATGGGAGGTGCCCCTCAGAAGTGGGCAAGGCGTTTAGAATTTGAAATGTCTGGTGCTCAGTACACTTTGAATTCAAAATGTTTTGCACGCTTCTCCATACAGGAAAAAATAATATATATTTTAAAAATAGAGGGTTATGTCTTCCATAACATTTGAGTTTTCTATGTGAAGAGGGGGAGTTCCCAAAAATAGAGAAATGTAGAGTGCCCCACCCCCACCTAACACGCCCCAGATATGGCTGTTCAACCCCTGTACGATGTCAAGACTTGTCATTGTCTTAGTCAGCATGTTTGGCAGACATTCACCCCTGCCTATACAGGCAGTCCTTGTTTAGCGACCGCCTCATTTAGTGACCATTCACAGTTATGACGGTGATGACAAAGTAACTTTGCAACCAATCCTTGCATTTATGATGATTGTAAAGCAAAGGAAAGCTGAAGTGAGATCATAAGCACAGTCCTGGTTTCACTTAGCAACTGCTTTGCTTAATGGCCAACGTTGTTTCCCACTGTGGTCACTAAACAAGGACCACCTGTAATTCCAACTTTTATTCTTACAGAGAAAGGGATGCGGGAAATGGTCTTCCTTTCTTCTCACCAAACTTTTAATTTCAAGAACAAAAATTTTCTACACCATCCTCCCAAGGAGTGCTGAGCAGTCCGTGTGCTCCCCTCCCCTTCTATTCTCCTAATAACCCTGTGGGGAAATTTAGACTGAATAGCAAGGAATTTGTTCAGGACCCCAAGGAGGCTATGTAGGTGAGAAAATGAAATCCAAGAGGCTGACCCCAGTACCCTGGATGAGGACCTTGTGTTTTTCAAGAAGAAAATGGGAGCAGAGTGGAAGTGGGTGGAGGCAGCCTGTGCTAAAGGCTGGCAGAGCAAACGGGCACAGCGGTGGTAGCCGGATCAGTGGCAAAAACGCAGCTGTGCAAGGTACACAGAAGAGCCGAGAGGAGGGACAGCCACCTTCAGCCTGTCTTTTTAGCCGGGGATTTTCTGGGTCAGATTTACTTAGGTCGGATCTCCCCACCCGGTGCCATCCAGATAGGAATCCAGAAATGCATTAATCCTGGGAGCAGGAGTCCAACCTATCTGGAAAAGCCTGAGAAGGTATTGGCTTCCACACTGCAGTCCCCTGCTCCTGACAGCCCCTTCTGGCCTGTGGGATGACTCCCCAACCCCAAGGAAGGGTAGTGGTGGAATGGGCTCCCTTAGGATGCCAGCGCACACAGGAGGAGGTGAATTTTTATGGAGCTCCGGGGTTCTGGCCAATCTTTGTTCTGGGTGCAAGATTTAGAGCTCTCTTCTGAATATGCACAGGGTCTACAAGGGGTGGCCAAGCCATTGATCCTGGCCTGCGTGCAACAGCAGCGGGCGCTCCGCGCAACTCACTAATGCAAACCAAACAACCCTCATTATTGCAATCTGTGAACTCTGCCAGTTATTTGGAAATAAACCCTGTCGTATGCAACTGGACTTGAGTGTCCATTAAAGATCCAGGAGACTCTCCCAAGCCTAGAACATCACCCCGCCCCAAGTCTGGGCTTCTTACCTGCTATTTTTTCCAAGCAGCAAGCGTTCACACAGGCTTCCCAAGAGGGTGCATGGATTGGATCCGTCCCCCGGATGCCTTTGGAAAAGGCCGCCGGGATATCGATCGTGATGTCCTCCGTCTGCTCGGAGGAACATCTTTGGGTCTGGGATGGTTTTGCCATGAGAGAAAACAGCACTGCTGACAGGCAGGCCAAGCGCCATGTGGTCTGGACAGCCATTTCCCCCTCTCAACTGTGAGGAGCTTTCTGGGGGTCTCTTGTCCCCTCCAAGACCTTTCGGCTCACGATACGGGTTTCCAAGATGGCCGTGTTATTTGAAGTTCTTTGACTAAGAGAGATGAGGTGTGCAAAACACAATTAGGGCTTCCACCACATTTGTGTCTGTTTATCACGCCCTTTGAGAAGTCATTTCAATGAAGGAGGTCAGCCACAACAGTGGAATAGCCATTAGGAAGGAGGGGCCTGATGCCAGAGGCCAAGGGTTGTGATACCTAAAACTCGTGGTGTGGAGTTGTGCTGGTCTTTCCCCACCTCACATGTTTAGACTAATGCAGAGATTCCCAACCCCTCGGAAGACCCGGAGAGGCCAAACAGGGACTTTGTCTCACACCTTCCTGCTGTGCAGCTGGCAAAGCAAAGAAAGAGGGAGGGTTTCTCAAGTTAGGACTTGGAGTGCTCTGGATTCAGCTTCAAAAAGGTGCTTCAGAACGCACCATCTGCAGTTCTTTGAAGCTGCTGTGTCTTTCCCAGTTGTGCGACCCAAGGGAAAGATGCGGCTGCTTTAGAGAGTTGCAGCTGGGTCCAAAGCAACACCTTTTCAAAATCAAATCTGATATGCTGAATTTCCCTTCTCTGTACACTTTTCTCTCCTGCATGGTTTAAAATATGTATGTATGTATGTATGTATGTACGTAAAATGATCTGCAGAACTGTGTTCATATACTTTATTTATGTTTGATTATAGAAAACAACCACTGGAGGGATAATTTAAAGAACCCTGAAAGAGTGCTGCAAATCTGGAGATTTTTCAACAAGCTTGTTGGGAAAAATTATTCCACTCGCTGCCACTCAACTGAGTCTGATGTGGGCTACTAAAAGCAGCCACAGAGGATCCGGGGTCACCCTCGCATAAGCTAAAGGAACCTTACCAGTAACAGAAAACCCTCAAGCGGCCCTCAATCAAACCTAACTCGCTCTGCGTTAGAAAGCCCGCTAGGCAGAACGCCCTGCAGCAAAATAATCCTGTTCTGAATCATGAGACAGAACACTGGGTGTGTCAGCAGGTACCTGCCACAGAACAGCAGGTGGTGTGACTAATTGGGGCGTAAAGCGACTTTCCCTAATAGGCTACGTTGATAAGAAACCAGTTTAAGGGAAAAAAGGAAAGTCTGGATGCTCAGAGGCTGGAAAATATCTATCAACGCAAAAAATGTGTAAATATTGAACCACTGCACAAGTGCATCATACAAATGCAGTTTTGCTTCAAAATATTACAGTAAAGAACAGAGCCGTATGAGAAGGGGGAAAAGGTCAAATGAACAGGCAGGTTTTTAAGCAGGCCAAAGGACAGGAGACCAGACAACTATCACAAAATTCGTAACAGAGAGAGGAAGGACATTTGAGGAAGAGGCTTACTTTCACTTTATTGACTACAGCAGAATTATGGTAGAATTAGGACCGTCCTGTCAGCGCCAAGCAACAGGATTAGCAAATTCACAATGCCATATGTCAGTGACAGACAGTTTTCTGGTCTGGGGCTCAAACTTGATAAAGATTTCCAGGGCGCTGCAGAAGCAAACAGAGGCTAATCCTAAACAGGAAGGCAATGGCAACACAAACAAGGTGGCACAGGAGAAGGACAAAGGCCAGAACATTTGAAGCAGTGGTCTTTCCTGGGGTAATGTACAACTGTGGAAGCTGGACAAGGAGAAAGAGAAAGAGGACCAACAGTGTTGAACTGAGTCATCTGGAGACTACCATGAAGTGCAGCAAAGACCAATCAACCAGCTGTGGACCGAATACAGGTAGTCCTCACCTACGACTACAATTGGGACCGGAATTTCAGTTGCTAAGCCAAGCAGTCATTAAGCAAAGCCAACCCGATTTTATGACATTTTTTGTGGCGGCTGTTAAGCGAATCACCACGGCTGTTAAGCGAACCCCGTGGCTGTTAAGTGAATCATGAGGTTCCCCATTGCTTCCCAGAAGCTGGCTGGAAAGGTCGAAAATAGAAATCAGGTGACCACGGGACGCTGCGACAGTCATAAATGTGAACCGGTTGCCAAGCACCCAAATTGTTAGCACGTGACACAGTGACGCTGCAATGGTTGTAAGTGTGAGTTCCGGTCATAAGCTGGTTCTTTCAGCACCATCCTAAGTCCGAACCATCACGAAATGAATGGTCGTTACGCGAGGACAATCGGTAAAGACTCGCTGCTTAGCTGACGTAACAACCGGCAAACAGAAGGTCAACACACAGAAACTTGCATGCTTTGGGTGTGTGAGGCAAGGGGATGATGGACTAGAAGAAAATAGAGGAGAGGTTAAAGCTGGGGTGAGACGCAAGAGGTTACAGGATTGTCCTTGGAAGAGCTGCAAGTTTTTGCTGCAGGCGAGTCATGGCAAAGAGCCTTTGCCTGTAGCAATCCCGAGGAGTCAACTCAATGATACGTAACTAAGCTGAGCCAAGTCACTCTAACGCACGGAGAGGGGCATGTTTCCTCTTCGCTGCCCCCCCCTGCTAGCCTTCACAAGAGTTCTTGCTCGGGGCCCTCTCTCCTCGACTGCTAAAAGACAAAGACCTCTGGGACCTGGCAGCGGACTCTCTACTGGGTCCGGCCCTTTCAGACATCCAGCGACACCTACTCCCATGTTAAGCCTGCCCCAGCCACAGGCTTGACTTGCCCCGGCTGTGACTATGCAATGTACTTCCTTGTAATAGTTGGAGGGGTGGGGGGGAAGACCTTTACAATTCAGAGCCTATGTCAGGAAACCAGGCCAAGAACCACGCTGAGCCGGTATCTCCAACTCCAGTCCTTTATTGTTCTCACCTATGGACAGAGTCTTGCCAGATTAAGGCTACTCAACCAACCTAAGGGAAAATAACCCAGACCGGCTCTAGGGCGGAGCTACCTTGAACCTCTTAACCTTCCCCGCAACAGAGTCTGGGCTGCGAAGCCTCTTAACAGTCTGGAATGTGTCCCCCGCACCCCGAACCAGCGGCAGCGCCAGAATCCATCACAGCCTACCACTGGAAAAAAAATTGAAAAAGAAAGGAGAAATAGCGGGCTGTGCAAAGAACTCTGAAGCATTTAGAATCACAGTGATATATTCATTAGATGCGAAAGTGTTGTGTGCAATGCTTCTTTCCAACTATTTTTCCCTACAGCTTACTCTATGGAAAAACTGGGCTGAGAAAAAGTGACTGGACCAAGGGGATCAACACAGCTTCCGGGGTTGAGGCTGGTCTTAAACCAGGATCTGCCAGAACCACTTCATATTGGCTGTGAAGGGTTAGACCTCTGATCAGGTCAGGGAAGCTGAAGTCCTGTGTGACCCTGAAAGCCTGCACAGTTAGAGGGAGGTCTAAAGCTTTCTGTCTTAGGCACTCACATCCTCTGAAGGGAGGCTGAGAAGCCCGTCAAGGAAGCCAAAAGACATTGTCATGGGCAGTAGCAATAACCCTGAGGAAGAGCTGCAACCGAGAGGAGGGTCAGATAAGAGAAATCTGAGTCCAGAGCAGGAATGGGATTTGAGAAAGTGTCTCTGACTTGACCCTCCCTAGCTCTCTTGTAGATAAAGGCAGGGCGGGAGGGGGGACACGCATTCAGAGCTGCATGATTCCCCTGGGACTTGAAGTCCACAGGTGCTGGCTGGGGAATTCTGGGAGCTGGAGTCCACCCATCCTAAAGCTGCCAAGGTCGAAAAGCACCGGTCTACCCGCTTTTGCTGTGCACACAGACGGACCCCGAGGAGAGCCAGAACCCGCTAATCCGAAGAATGGGCCACGGGCTTTGTAGCGCAGCAGCGCGCCATCCTGAGCCACGAACTGGAAATCCGGAATCCTGCACAAGTCAAGGCTCTGGCGGGAGCAGGCTGCCCGGTCTGCGCTGCGTGAGCAACCAAAGGAAGAGGGTGGCGGGCAGGGAGGGGCAGGAGCGACACCCGCTTGCTGGGGGAGAGCCCCCCGCCCCTCTTGCCCCGATCGCCGTAACCCCTCGTGCCTCCTGCCCGCTCCTTGCCCCGCTGCTCCCCACTGACTCCCTCTTCCCCCCGCCCCTGGTGCCCGCCGCCTCCCGTGCCCCTCTACCTCCGTGCCCAGGCTCACCCCTGCGCTGCTCCCGCGGCTCCTTCCTCTGCCCGGGCGGGGGGGCGGGCCGGGCAACCCGTCACCCGACCCGAGGGAGGGTTTTCGGGATAGCGCCCACGCCCCGTGCGCCACACCTGGTCCCAGAAGCAACGGCCGCTTCCTGAACGAGCCCGCAGCCGCCCTTCCTAGCTGCGCACGGAACCGTGCAGCGCCCCCCCCAAAATCCCGCAGCCTCCCGACCGGAAGCGGAAGCGCCGCGCGGGCGAGGGGGCGTGGCCGGCGCCGCCTGGGAGCCTTTCTGGGCGGGCGGCGCCGGGTCGCGCGGTGATGACGTGATCCTGCCGTTGCCTGGCGATGGGGTCCGAGCAGAGCGCCGAGGCGGAGGGCCGCCCTCACGACCCCGCGGCAGGTGGGCGCTCCCGCGCGGGCGGAGCAGAGGGGAGCCCCGAGGCCTGGGTTTCGAGAGGGATCCTCGCAGCTGGGCCTCCCCTCTTTCTCCTCGCTGGAGCCCGAGGCTCTCGCAGCCCGCGCCGGGCTCTTCCCGGCTGCTCACCGGAGGCCACGGCCCCTTTCTTGAAGGGCCGCAGGTAGACAGAGAGCGGCCGAACGCGGATCGTCCCTTGGATGCCAGAGAGGGGGATAGTGTGGAGCAGTGTTTCTCAATCTCAGCCGCTTTAAGATGGGTGGACTTCAGCTCCCAGAGTTCCCCAGCCAGCATATGCCGGCTGGGAGAATTCTGGGAGTTGAAGTCCACCCATCTTAAAGCGGCTGAGATTAAGAAACACTGGAGCCTAGTTTGAAGCCATTGGATCATGTAATGAAAAATGTGCTTTTCCAGTGAATTATTTTATTTACATTTTATTTACATGGATCATTTTGGCTCATGTTTGTGCTTTGCTTTTTTATTTAATTGGGATGCTAGATTAAGAGAGCCAGTTTGGTGCAGTGGTTAAGGCATCAGGCTAGAAGGCAGGAGTTGGTCTCCAACCTTAAGCATGGAAGCCAGCTGGGGGACCGTGGGCCAGTCACTCCCTCTCCGCCCTAGGAAGGAGGCAATGGCAAACCAAGTCTTGCCAAGAAAACTGCAGGGACCAGTCCAGGCAGTTGCCAGGAGTCAGCCCTGACTTGAAGGCACCAAAAAGAAATTCCAGATTAAGGGGAAGTGATGGTTACAGTGTTGGCTTTCTGTACTTTTCTCAGCATCCCCTTCACCAGCCAAGCAACGAGCTAAAATGGATGATATTGTGGTGGTGGCCCAGGGGACCCAGGCATCGCGGAACGTCAGCAGCGACCCAGATGTGATAAAACTGCAGGAAATCCCCACTTTTCAGCCTCTGTTGAAAGGTAAGAGAATATCCGAAGTTCATGCCACAGATTGACTCAACAGCCTACAAGAAAGGCGACTAGAGAAGAGGAAAAAGAGGAATGTTATGAAACACAAGGAAACGGCAGATTTGGGGAAGAGGAAACTGTTGAGTTTTGAAAGCAGTAGGCCCGGTGCTTGTCAGCGTGGAGTTTATGAGAAGCTGTTTATGAGCATCAGTGAGAGCCCGCTTAATGGCTGGCCACGAATCAGCGAGCTGAGTACCCCAATCACAGGCAGAAACAGCTGGGGTAGGAGGCTGGGGAAATTCGGGAATGGGAACAAAATCCCGCCCCGAAACAACCCGAAAGGGGGTTTGACCAGTGCTTTGGTGCACAGCATTGTTGTACGCAACCTCTGCGAAAGGGAGCAAATCAGCCCAATCATCCTGGTGGTAATTAATATAAGATCTGAGAAACTGCTCAAGGGTGGCATTAAGGATCTCAGTAGATCTGTCTGTCTGGGGATGCGAAGAGGTTGACAGCGCCTGCTCAGTACCAATAAGCTTCAAAAAAGCCTGCCAGAACCTTGAGGTAAATTGTGTCCCTCTGTTGGTCACCAAACGAGAGGGGCATCCGTGTGGGCGGTAGACATGCACCAGGAAGAGCTTGGCAAGCTGCTGCGCCGAGGGAATGGGCGCACAGGGAATGAAGTGGGCTTGCTTAGAGAAATAATCTTTGACCACCCAAATGACAGTTTCCTTTTGACTGGGGGGCAAATCCACAATAAAATCCATAGAAATCTCATCCCAAGGACGAGAGGGGTCAGCCACAGGTTGAAGAAGTCCCTGAGGCTTACCAGACTGTCTTTTAGACATAGCACAGACAGGGCAAGAAGCAACATAATCCTTCACGTCCCTCCGCAAGGAGGGCCGCCAAAATTTGTCGCCGGATTAAATGGAGGGACTTGAGAAACCCAAAATGACCAGCTTGCTTGCTGTCATGCGAACGGGCCAGCACAGCAGCCCTTTGAGATACAGGGACGTACAGGTGGTCACCTACCCAAGCCAGGTCGTGCTCAAAAGAAACCTTGTCAGGATTAGCAAGGAGCCAGGGATCAGATTTCAAAGCGGAGACAAAATCAGCGCGCAACCGACCAGGCATTTGAGGTTGCCTGCGCCCCGAAGGGCTCCCTGCCGGAACCACTTGCGAGGGGAAAAGAGGCTGCCCACGAGCCCGGCTCCGGGTGACCACCACTAAACCCAATTGAGGTTCAGTGAGCACAGTGCCAATGACATCGGAGACCGGTTCCGCGACCTGCGGCAAATGGGAGAGAGCATCAGCCAAAAAGTTTTTCTTCCCTGGGATAAATTTGAGCTGGAAATCGAAGCGGCTAAAAAACTGAGCCCAGCGGATCTGCTTTGGGCTGAGACTCCTAGGCATGCGGAGTGCCTCGAGGTTGCGGTGATCCGTCCAAACCTCGAAAGGGCAAGTCGCCCCCTCCAAAATGTGGCACCAGGCTTCTAACGCAGCCTTAACAACAAAAGCCTCCTTCTCCAAAACATGCCAGCGCCGCTCTGTTTCAGAAAACTTACAGGAGAGATAGGCACACGGCTTTAAGAGCCCTGCGGAATCCTTTTGCAACAAAACTGCTCCAATAGAAAAATCAGATGCATCAACCTGGACCACAAAGGGTCGTTCAGGGTCAGGGTGGGACAAAATGGGCTCAGCCGTAAACAGAGATTTTAACTTATCAAAAGCAGCCTGGCAGGCAGGAGTCCAGTTGAGCACAGCCCCTGGGTTTTTAACCTTGCGCGTCTCCCCAAGCCCCTTGGTGCGCAACAAATCGGTGAGGTGTAGCGCAATCTCCGTGAACCCCTGGACAAAGGACCGGTAAAAGTTGACGAACCCCATAAAACTCTGAAGTTGACGTCGAGTTCGAGGGCGTTCCCAGCTGAGAACGGCCTGAACCTTTGCAGGATCCATTTCAATACCTTTATCAGAGACCCTGTACCCCAAGTAATCCAGTTGAGTCTTATGAAATTCACATTTAGAAAGCTTTGCATAAAGCTTAGCTTTCCTGAGCTTGGTCAGGACTTGTCTGACGAGCCGTTCATGTTCCTTCTCCGTTTTGGTATAGATGAGCACATCATCCAAATAAACCAAGAACCCCTTAAACAAATGATCATGTAACACTTCATTAATAAGTTGCATGAAAACACCTGGGGCCCCTGCCAAACCAAAAGGGAGGACTTTATACTGAAACGAACCCAATGGACAGTTAAATGCTGTTTTCCACTCATCCCCCTCCCGAATGCGGTAGTATGCTTCGCGCAGGTCAAGTTTGGAAAAGACTTTACCAGTACACAAATGTGCTAACATGTCTTTTACAAGAGGCAAAGGGTACTTGTTGGAAATTGAGACTGAATTTAACCCGCGATAGTCTGTGCAAAGTCTAAGGGTGCCATCCTTCTTTTTGCGGAACAACACGGGAGCCCCAACCGGCGAGTTAGCCGGTTCGATGAAACCTCTTGCAAGGTTTTTATCAATGAACTCCCGTAATGTGGCCAGTTCTTTCTGGGTCATCGCATAGATTTTTGGTTTGGGCAATGGAACGTCTGGAAGAAGTTCTATGGCACAGTCAGTTTTGCGGTGGGGGGGTAATTGGTCTGCTTCCACTTCCCTGAAGACATCCGCAAAGTCCTGGTATCGGGCAGGCAGACCTTCAATGGGCAGACTGGGAGGCTGGGGATTGACAATTTCAGCACGCCCCACCCCCACAGTGATGGATTTCCCCGGCACAGGAGCCTGGTAAAACCCATTGTCAAACGTAATAGTATGTTTTTTCCAGTTAATGTATGGGTTGCGGCAAGTCAGCCAGGGGATACCCAGCACCACAAGCGGGTTACCCACCGGTGTCACAATGAATTTCAGGACTTCCATGTGACTACCCATCTGCAGTGTTATGTCCCCAGTGAACTGGGTGGCTGCCCCCCCCCCCCCCGCCATGGAACCATCCAACTGTTGAAAAACCAACGACTGCTGAAGGGGGAAACAAGGCAGCTCCAACGCGGCCACTAAGTCGGGGTGGATTAAACATCTGGAACACCCTGAGTCGATCAAAGCCCAGACTTCGACGGTTCTGGAGCGGGAGCCCAACTTGATCTTTACAGCTAGGATGGGGCAGTCAGCACTCACCATGTTGTTTTTGCGCCCATTCTCCACCACCTGTCCAGCGGCGCTGCTTAAGACAGGTGGAAGTCGTTTCCCGCTGGTTGCTCGAGGGCAGTAAGAGCGTCTCCCGTGAGGTAGACATCTTCCTCCTCCTCCGCTGATGCCTTGGCCCCCGTCAGCCGACGGGGAGGGTTAGGTGTCTTCTGCGGTGCTTTCGATGGGCGTTCTGCAGTTTTGCCCTTCTGGCACTCCGCAGCCCGGTGACTGGTCTTGCCACATTTGATGCATTGCCCACGGGCAAAACGCCGCTGCTTCTCATCATCCCACGCCGTGACGGATCCCTGTCTCCGGCCCTTTCCACCTGAGGGAGGCTTGTCGCCCCTTCTGGCTTGCATATAGGTATGCTGGGCATGTTCAGCCTTACTGGCGAGACAGATCCAATCTTGAAGTGAGTCCGGATCATCTCTGCCCAGCGCCCATTTCAACACCTCTCGATTGAGCCCGTCCTTAAATCTGCCACCAAAGTAGCTTCAGACCATTCAGGTACTTTACCCGCCAATACTTTGAATTCCAGGGCATAGTCAGCCACTAACTTCTGCCCCTGAACGAGCTCCTTAAGAGCCTCCTTAGCCCTAGCCTTAGCAAGGGGATCTTCAAAGTACCGTCTCAAGGCGGCCAAAAAAGTGTCAAAAGCGCCAAGCGCCGGGGCTTTCGCCTCAGTTAACTGTACATACCAGTCAGCAGCTCTGCCTTTAAGCTTCGTGGCCACCGCCGCGATTTTCGCCTTCTGAGATGTGAAACCATGTTCAAATTGCTCCATATAGCTCGTAGCGTTGGTGAGGAAGAAGGACAACTTTGTAGAGTCACCGTCAAATTTAATGGGAAAGTCTTTGGCGACCCCCCCAGCTGATGCAGCTGCAACTGCCGGATGAACAGGTGTCCCCCCGATGCAGGTGTGGGACCACGCTGCGCCGGGGATGAATCTCGTGGCCGTCCGCGCCCTCTGGGTGCTTGTGGCGGGGGAGGGGGGCGGGGGGTAGATTGGCACCTGGACTCCCCTCTCCTCTTACCGGGGCCCCCACAGCTGACAAAATGGATCTCAGCATGTATTAATAGACTCGATCTTCGATTCGATGACCCTTATTCTTTCAGGTGTGATTGACTCATCCAGCCTCGGTGCCTCAGGTTGTTGTCTTGCTGTCGCTGTGGTAGACTCCCTCTCGGGAGTCAGGGGGTACCGAAGCCTCCACAAGGTGTGAGACGTCCCCGGCCTGGGGTCTCCCATCGTATCCCACATCATCTCCGGGGGAGGGGAACCAGTTGTTACAGGCTCTTCTGTCTCCTCCCCTTCCATCGGCTCCTCCAACTCTGGGCTGGAGCAGGACTCTCTCGGGTAGCGTGCAAGGTGGGATGGGAGGGGGCTCGGGTCCCGGCTTAGAAATGCCGACTTGAGGAGCTGTCTGGTCGCCTCCCCAAACCCCGTGGACTCCTGTCTTGATTCTGCCATCGCTAACTTCTTCTTTCGCAAGAAAAATTTATTGGTAAGAGACTAGCGAGGTATTTCTTTAAAAGGATTCTCAGCTTTATGTAATGAATGCCTGTACCCAAATAAAATGCTCAGACTCAAAATCAAAGTTTAAGTTCTGATTTTATTTAGAATAGAGTGCAAACAGAAAGAAAGCTGAGAATGAGAAAAGCGCACCTAAAGTCAAACTAAATAGCCCCGTTACAAACAGCGTCCCACCCCCCCCTTCAATCATCTCAACCCCACGTTCCCAGGTGCTCCTAACGAGCTCTGCTGATCAACGGGCAAAAAGACCTTGACATTAAAAAGATAACCCAAACACATTCCTGCTTGGCACAGAGAGATACAGCTTTCAGTACAAGGTTTATCAGCAGCACCCTCCCAGCCAGGAACGCGCGTCAACACTCTGGCATGCGAACCGTTACGATGTACAAACACATTGAAACGATGAACATGACAGAGATCATTTTTGATCTTTAAAGAATTGTTAAAATAAAAACAAATGATAGCTACGAAAGTATAGGGTAGTGTCAGATAACTGCATAAATGATTTACTAGATTAGATTGGGCATGGTGTTGAGCATGCTCATTCAAATCTGGATTTGAAGTTCCTTAATAGTAGTCACTAAAGATGTGTAAAAGCATACCTTCCGGAAAGAGTGAGTTTAACACAGATTTCATGTCCATAGACAGTGTGGTGGAAGTATTTGAAAAATTGCCATCAGGTTTATGTTTATCTAGTCTTGAATGGAGAACAGTCTTTTCTATGCAGGCATCTGCTGTTTTTTTCCATCCAACACATAATGTGATGCTGGGGGCAGCATTAGCTCTTGCCTAAATCCCTTAAAAAAAAAGTCCACTCTCCTTCCCAGCATCATTAATGACCTCAAATGTTACTGGCATGACTGATGGCAGGGAGAGGATAGTTTCCGTACTGTAATTAAAGGGGTAGTTTCCAGATGCCTTGTGAATGCCTGTGTGTGCTGTCCTAACCTTTGTCAGCTTTTGTTTCATGTTTCTGCTAAAACAAATCAAGGCAGTTAGAACTTGAATCCAACGTGTCCTGCACTGTTTATACTTCATGGTTTTGAATAAAAACAATTGCCTGACAAATTGATGGAGAAAAGTTTGAAAACATTTGTCTCTTTGGGGGGCTGAAGTCTTTGGCAATGATTGGTTGAGCTGCCTAAATGCAGAAAGGGGGGAAGAACACAGGTTGGTGGCTGTTGTTGGTTGAGCTGTCTTTTAAGCACATGGAGGTGCACATGTAGCACCTCTCTGCCACCATTCAACCCAAATATTACTTTTTCTGTGATGGTGCTACCGCTGTGCAATCCCAGGAATAGTTGCAGGTGTTTTAAAGGATTGAAGTCTGGTGCTATGCGAAGGGTCCCTCATGCTCTGAAGCAGCTTTTAGTCTTCATATCCAGAAGCTGAGGCTTCCCATTATTGTGCTGGTGAGAGACATTTGGGAGCTGAAGCTGACAAAGTGGGAATCAGAGCTTCTCGGGCAAGACAGAATCTGCACTGGCTCCTGATCTCTAGGCTGAAAAGGGAATGGCTAAATTTTGGGCAACTTGAAAAAGCAGGCAGAAAAGACCTAAAATTAAAACACCAGAGGGGAGAAAGCAAGATTTCCCTTTGAGTTCTACGTTCAGCAGTAGGTGCCCATTCTGCAAGGGTGCGGCTGCTGTCTTGTCTGCAATGAAGCATCTTCTCTGGCTGAGCCTTGTCAGTGAGCTTCTGCTATAAGTAAATATGGGGTTGACTATCTGTGAATCGAGATTTATTGCTGCCCCTGCTGATAAGGAAGGGGCTACAGATGAAGTATGAAACTGGAAATAGCAAGCAAGGCATTCAACACAGAGTCAGTATCCTGAGATCAGTATCAAGAAATGTGTTTCTGGAAGTCTGGTGAAATTCTTTTCCTATTCTAGATTGATCCATGCTTGGTGAATTCTATGCCTCATTCAGTTTTGTGAGGTTAGGCCTTTGGGTACAGTTGTTCGGTTGTAAACAGCGAAAATGTTACATGGGAGGCAATTATCTAGTGTCAGCCAGCTCTTTGCTGATTGTGGTTAGAGGCAGTTGCAAATGGGTGAAGCATGTCAACATCATCCACCCCACGTATGTGAGCCTTTGATCAAGCAGTACTGCAGGAAGAACTGAAGTAGCCTTAACTGCATGAATGCATGTTTTTGTTAATACAGGTAGTCCTCGCTTAACGACCACACTTGAGACCGGAATTTCGGTTGCTAAGCAAAGTGGTCATTAAGCAAATCTGACCCAATTTTATGACCTTTTTTGCAGCGGTTGCTAAGCAAATCTCCATGGGCATTAAGCAAACCATGTGGTTGTTAAGCAAATCACGTGGTACCCCATTGATTTTGCTTGCCAGAAACTAGCCGGGAAGGTCGAAAATGGTGATCACATAACCACAGGATGCTGTGACAGTCATAAATGTGAACTTGTTGCCATGCGCCCAAATCATGATCACGTGACCGGGGGGAACACTACAATGGTCATAAGTGTGAGGACTGGTTATAAGTCGGTTTTTTCCAACACTGTTGTAAGTACAAACTGTCACTAAATGAATGGTTGTTAAGTGAGGACCACCTGTATGTCCTTCCTGAGTCTCTTGCCTGTAGCAAACAATGAAGGAAAAATTAGCTTTTCATCTCCTGGGCACTGGTCTGGGAAAAATGGCTTTTCAGAGCTGCTGTTGCTTTTCAATATTTCTCAAGCATTTCCATTGCTGCTGGTAGAAGCCTACCTTGAGAAGCCAGTTTGGACAAGCAGCGAATGGCTTAAGATCACCCCCACCTCATGGTGTTCCACCTGTCCTGCCTGTTATTTGTGTAGTAGAGAGCTTCATTTTAAGATAGTCAGAAGTCCCAAGGCCACATTTTAGTATCGTGAGTACAGGAAGTAATTGGAGGCTCCAAATACTTTCCACTATCTTAAAGCAAAGGGGATATGTTACCTCCTGGAGTACCATTCTTGTATTACTCACCTTTTTCAATACATAGCTCTTTGCCAGCTCTAGTGAAACATTTTGACAAATACTGCAAAATATGGAAGTATGGAAGATTAACACTAAATCCAGGAGGTGGCACTGTTTCCTCCGCTCTGGTGCATAGTAGCTCAGTTGGAGAGCTTCCAAGAAAAGCGAATGTTTAAAGGGATGGGAAGCATTTGCCAGAGGCTTGGAAAAGATCCTCAGAGCCCACAGATGAATAGGAAGGAGCAAGATTTATGACAGGGAGGGTGAACATCCTTTTGTCCAAGTGAAGAATTGTCCTCATCTTGCTTTAAACAGCCCATGGAAATGAGGAAGACATCGTGGATTAGATTATCGTATTCGCCCATTTCTGAAGTCCAAATAGTCCCCCCTCCCCAGCTAGACAAGGCAGTGCAGATTTCTCAGGTCACACAAGATTGGGAAGTAGTTTGATGGGAGGAAAGTGGAGTCTTGGCATGGAGACCCCACTGGAGCAAGTGCAAGTAAAGTCAGAGCAGAAGAGTCAAACGAATCTTGAGTAGTGTTTAAGGCAGTGTGTCTCAACCTTGAGAACTTTAAGATGGGTTCTGAAAGTTCCCAAGGTTGAGAAACAGTGCTTTAAGGGAACAGGGTTCCAGAGTAGCAGAGCAGCAGGAGGTCCTATGAGAAGCTACATGCCTAGATTCAAGGGCAGTTTCAGACAAGTTCAAAAGACACTTTTGTTCTGAGACTTGAAGTCAGGATGGACTAGAACAGTGTTTCCCAACCTGGGCAACTTTAAGTTATGTGGACTTCAACTCCCAGAATTCCCCAGCCAGCATGATCATTGCTAAATTTTCTAGGAATTGAAGCCCACACCTCTCAAAGTTGCGCAGGTTGAGAAACGCTGGGCTAGAAGAAAGGGATTGATAGATTGCTTCTGGAGAGTCAATCAAAATATCAGAGAGGCTCCTTGCTACTAGTTGATTACTGATTGTTTACGGATTGTTGTAAAGACCATGCCTTTGGGGGAGAGAATGCTGGCAGTAGGCATCACGGGTGGTGTTCTGCAGGAACTCCAGTCGGTTGATCCGTAGCTTGGGACGGGGTGCTTGGAATTGGCTAGCTGAAGAGTGTTTTTTGAGATTGGATGGCTAAGCTGCTAACTTGAAGATCAAGTAGGGATTTGCATGGGATCTCTGACCACCCTCCCTGAAACCACTTGTTGTGGAGCAGCCCATCATAGCAGTAAACTGAGGTTGCATTTGCTGTCTTCTGAGCAGTTGATCAGATCCTGCCTGTGTGTGTTTTTCAGGATTCTAGACATTTTCTTTAATGAAAGCTCAATGTGATTATTTGAAACATTTGTGAAGTGTTGAGGCCACCCTGCTTTTCCCATGACTATACTCCTGCTGATTTAGAAGGTGATGCAGCCTAACTTGGACATGGCCAATTTTGAGACTGGGTGGCTTTCAACAAATTTGGAGTGTGCTGAGGCTCTCGTTGGTCATTGATCTACTGTGACCTTTTCTCTACCTTGGTTGTCATTGTGCCATTTTAAAAATCTTGGTAACTATTTAAATATGCAGAAGAATTGGGGTCGTTCTTTTTGGTTTTGCTTCTTTGGCCTTCCTACTCTTTGTGACTGTCAGCAGGGGAAGGCGATCTCAGGATTAACATTGCACAATATTTTGGGCTTTCTGTTTTTGCTTCAGTTCTACATTTTCCTAACGAAAGAAGCGTCAACATCAAGATTTTTCTGTAGAAAGAGGAGTGACGCTTGAGAGATCCAAAGCCTCCAGGTTATTGGTGGCATTGTCACCAAGGGAATGTCTTTTAAAATTTTCGATAACAGTTCTGTGTATCTGTAGCCACCAGGGATTAGGAGGAAACAAGCCACTAGTGCAAACGGCAAAAGGCCGCCAATAACCTTGGGGCTTTGGAACTTTGCAAGTGTTTGTTAGAGTGAAATTCTCCTGCGTATCACTGAATAAGTATGAGCTGAGGTCACTCTTGGCAAGAGCAGGCCTGTTTTTTCCACACAAACAGCACAATAGGAGAAGTGGCGTCAAGTAGAGGTAAGGGGGAAGTAAAAGGAAACTGGGTCAAGTGCACAGTGGTTGTAAATATATTTTACTTGGGTATGAATGTGTGTGTGTGTACATATCTAAAGCCATTTTTATTTACAAAATCAGAAGGACGTAAATCGTTACAGTGTGAGGATGCTTTTGGTGTTCTCCAAGATTTGCAACAGCGCATGTCCCAGAGTTCCCTGTTTACGGTTGCATAACTCTTTTTGGAAAGTCCGTGTATCCTTGAGCAAGCCATCGCCTAAGTCTCTGGACTCCTGGCTGTTCTGCATTTCGTTTTGTAACCAATGATAACCCATGGGAAGGGTGGGCGGCTGGCAGATGGATGGAATCCCATCCACGGTAGCGCCCATCTGCCATAAGTATAGCCACAATTGTCTTTCTTCATGTTGTCTATCCCAGATGTTTTCCTCTGTTCCAGATGGGGCAAGCACAATCCATAGAAACAGGGTTTCTAGGTATACCCATCATTCACAAGAGTTACTTGCTTTGCTAGGCATTCTGTTTGTTGCGATTATTTGATTGATAAAAGGCACGGTTGGACAGTGTTTTCATTGTAGCACAGCAGTGGGATACAAATGCTCTACTAGCATGGATCAAGGCATTTGTGTAGAGTGATGTTTTCACACAGCTGTTCCCATTTGTGACTTGGCTTTACAGATATGTGTAGTAGATCTGCGGTTCTGTGTGTGAAACTGAAGATGTTAAAAATACAGGTTGAAGTCCCAGAAATACACAGCTAATTTCATGCATGTTAAAGGGATTTGGAGTTTCCATTTCTTGTACAACCCAGTAACCTCAAACAAGCAGGTTTTTTAAAGAGAGACTTTTCCATTAGCAAATTTTAATGGAGGACTGCAAGAGAGACTAATCAATAATATCCTAAACTCAGACAACTCTAAGATTATGTCTGGAGTAGTTCTCTGGATCCCAACTGTGAAGTGCAAATTATGACTTTGCATCTTTTAAAAAGTACATGCATTGAACAGGTACCCCCAACTGATGAGCTGGGGTGGAATTTAATTCCTTAATGAGTGTACATCTGATAGCAAATCCAGTTGTCTTGCTGTGCAGTATAGAAAGTAGCCAGACGTTGAAGGGATGCTTTAGGGGTTTGTCACAAATGATGATGAAACTTGAAGGGGTAGTTAAAGCATTATAATTTAAAAACTACTGTTTGTTGTGCTGTCTAAATGGAAGTCTCCCAGTCTGCTCCACATTTTCCTACTAAAACCTGAATGAAAGGGCATTTTAGGTTAAATTATCAGGTGCCACAGCTCTTTGCTGCTTGCATTAATTTCTAGTTGTGGGTAGCTGTGCCTTAATCTAAATCAGTCTTGGGGAAGCCATGGTCCTCCAGATGTTGCTAATCTGAAATATTCAGTAAGGTGTGCAAAATGTTTCCTTTTGAACCACTTCAAGCATGAGACTTCATGAAATTTTGCAAAAGACCCAACCTCAAATGCTAAATTGATTATTTGAGTGCGAAACAGATTGTTTAGAGTATTTTAAAAGGGTCTTGAAGCAGCCATGCAGGCTTAAAACACCCTAGTTAAAGCTTGAAAGACTGTCAAAATACTCAAAACTTCCCATTTTATGCATGAAACAGGGAATTTTGTTACATTTCCTGCTTGAAGTGGTTCACAACCAAATGGTTTACACTTGCTTAGCACCAAGCCTCTCTCCCCATTGTTTGCTACCTCAGCTCTTGGGAATTGAAGTTCAGAAATATCTGCAAATCGTGATCTCTCAGGGAACCCCTAGTGACCTCTCGCGGAACCCTAGGGTGCCATGGAACCCTGGTTGAGAAACCCTGCTCTAAGCACAGACCAGAAAGAGATAGAAAGTTCTAAATGATAAGTGAGAATGAACTATCTACTGGGTTGTGAGAGAAGCATTCAAATGGGAAACTCTGGCGGAGTGAAAAAATTCTCTGGGAAAGTTGATGTACATTCATTGGATTGTCATTGGACTGTGTGGTTTGAACCAAGAACTCATTGGAGCTGAGAAGGATTTGAATTGGCTTTATATGTCATTCTTGCCTAAACCCAGGGCTTTTTTAGGTGAGCCAGAATTAATATTTGTAATTTCTGTTAATGCGGTACTATATACAGTACTTCCTTTCAGCTACTCCATTTTGCCCTCGAGGGTGTGCACCATTCTGGTATTCCATGTGATTTTTAAATGTTTTCAATTCTTCTTTCTCTAAATTCACCATCGTTGTCTGTTCTAAATATAATACACATGCAGTATTACAGTGGCGGTATGAGTAGGTTTCCAGGAGCCGTTTAGAGTCCTGGTTTTAACTTAGAAAGCCCTGTATGGCTTGATGCTCAGGAATCTGTGGGGGTACCTTCTCCACATAGAAGTAACCCATCTGATCTTCCCAGAATCTGTGCCCTGGCAAAATATCTGGGGGTTCTCCAAGTTCCTGAGGTGAAAGGTGGAGGGTGGGGCATACCAATGCTTTTCAGTTGGGGCCCTAAACTTTGGAACAGCTTCCATCTCGATGTCAGATTAGCACCCTCATTCTTGGCCTTTCAGAAATTGGTGAAAACTGAATTGTTCTGGATCTTATTTGAGATTGAGAAATGTCACTGAGTGCATTATTACATCGTAATTATTCCCTTTTTATTTTTATTTTATTATTTTAGTACAAGTTTTTATGTTGCTATTTATGGAAAGCAGTGGGGGTTGGCATAGATTACAGCAGTATAAAATACGAACCTGTAATTTTGGAACGATCATCAATAAAAATCACTGTGTTTGTCTGTTTTAACTGGAAATGTTAGTTCTGCATGTGTATCAGCACGCTTAAGATCAAGAGATTTGTTTAGACAGTAATGTGTGTATCTTGCTTTAGCTAAGTTACAGCATTCACATCTCATCATTTCTGAGCATATCTTGAGATTTTATTTATTTTTACAATATTTGTAACTCACTCCAGTTCAAACAGACCCTTCATTAACTCTTGTATTTGTTATTTCGCTATTCCTTCTGAGCGCCTGTTTCTCAGTGATGACAAATATGGACAAATATGAATGATTTCACTCCCTTGTTACTTGCAGAGAGGTCTGCATTGTCTTTTATTGTATATCATCAATACAAATGTTTATTTTCATATGCTTCTGACTCATCCTGAATAGTACATTCATCTCCTTTAAATGTAATCAAAAATCCTTTTTCTGTTAAATATGTTACTGACAAAAATTCTCTTTCCAAATATGGAACTTTTCCCAGTGTGCTTTGAATGTCTCGGTTTTCATTACTGCATTTAAAAATACTTTGTCCAATTTATTATAGCTTTAATACTGTTAATAATGTGATACTAACATAAAGATCATGCAGTCAGAAGTAACAAATGCTAAATTTATTCTCTGATTTTATCGAACTGTGTTCTAACCACACCATGTTTGTGGAGGTGGTGTAGCCACAGCGAGACTAGTTGTCATGAGTGCTGATGGCGAGCAGGAGGGGGCCCCTATCCAGGGGGGAAAATGCATGCGCAGTAGTGAGGAGTTGAGCAGCCATTCAAAGAGACACAGAACAGACCCACCTTGACTTTTGGGGTTTATCTGTCTGGGTTTTCCCCACGCTTCTTCAGTTTGTTAGGATTTTCTGTCTTATGTAGCAGCAATAAACACTAGAGACCTACTCCTCGTCTCAGCGTGGTTCCTGGCTGTTAGGACACTAGTAGTTGCAAGGAACACTACCTCAAGGGCAACTGGTTGCATGTGCCTTTATGTGGAATTTAGCTGTAAGGACAAACTGGGGCTGCTGATGGTGGACCATCTTCCTACTGCTTGTGAAGAACCCTTTACAAGCTCCTAGATATAATCTGAAGACTGATAATGATGTTCTGGAGGCCTTTGGTCATGGATGATTTCAACTTCCATGTCCCAGGGGAGATCCAGCATACCTTTGGGTTCATGGCCTCCATGGTAAGCATGGGGTTGTTGCTTATAATTATAGTCCCAATATACACAGGCTGTCTTTGTGTTGGGATTTGGTTTGGATTTGGTCTTGACTTTGGAGCAGATGAGATGCAGTATGAATATGGAGGACATCCTTTGCCATGGCCAGATCAGTTCATTGTTACGCTGTTTATCACAGGTGCTCCAAACCTCCGTAATGGAGGTTGGACCCTTAGGTTGGTCCATCCCAGGGTGCTTAGAGGAGGGTTTCCGGCAATCTCACAAGCAGGTCTGTTGATCTGAAACTCAACATCTATGTGCTTGACCCCATCCTCTTCCTGGCTCCTTTGTGTGGAATTCCAGTCTCTCTCTCCCCCACTTGGAATATCATTGCAACTCAATGTATGCTGGGAAAATATACTTTAAAAGAATGAAGCAGCTTTATTTTGAGCCAAAGATTGAGTGGTTAATCACATTTTCCAACGAACAATCTGTAACTGAAGTAATTCACATATATGTTAAACTGTGACTTGCAATGTAGCAAAATTATTTTATTCTTAAATATCAGCTTCTTTCCAAAGAACCTGTCCCTAAAAGTAATGTGATCATTTGGTTATGCTGTTACTATTATCAAATTGTGTAAAGATCAAGGTCTTATTTTTAATCAGTATTTATGAAAACCTTGAATGTCAGTGGGATTGGTTATTTTTAAAGCTCTTCCGATTTGCTTTTATCTCAGAAGTAGAAAACAAAGGAGATATTCCTAATTCTGCCTCCTGGCTTAACCGTGCCATTTCTTTCATTTCTCTTAGCTGATGGCAGCTTGTTGGGTACTATTAACAAAGTGGGATGATATCCCTGTATCTCCTTGTCAGGCTGGTCTTTCTGGTTTGCTGTGTCACCATGATCAAATCAAGCGGGCAGTTTGGGACTAGCCACACCAGCATTTGACCACCTTTAACAAATAACAGTTTGGGCTGCCATTTTCCAACATGGCTTGAAAATGTGCTAAAAAGAAAGGGATTTTTAACAGTGTTTTGACCTGAATATATGCTGTGGGATTTTTGATGTTCTCCCTCATGAAATCTGGAAAATGTGATGTAGTTTATTTTTTACTTATGTACAAACAAGTACATAGAAAGTTGGAACATAGCAGAGAGGGCCTAGAATATTATATGTGGTGATGGTTGTGTGTTTTACCATATCCTTTACAATATTATGGTTCATTGAAGACCTGGCCATTTGGCTGAGTTGTCACATTGGGAGCAAGTCTTCAGTCTGTGACAATTCTTTTTTTGTC
This sequence comes from Candoia aspera, assembly GCF_035149785.1. NCBI lineage: Eukaryota > Metazoa > Chordata > Lepidosauria > Squamata > Candoiidae > Candoia > Candoia aspera. Next base: position 82,333,607 of record NC_086159.1, read on the forward strand.
TGTGTTATTGACAGAAGGACTGGTTCATCCAGATATCTGGAGCATCCTCACAGTATCATCATTGTACTGCACATTCTAATTTGGAAGGCATTCAGCTCCCCCCCTTCCCCCCCTCAGATTGGAGGTAGAAGAAGTAGATGTTACAGGGAAGTTTCAGGGAAATCTCAGATTCAAGTTTTAAGCTGCTGATAAGATGGCCGATAATTGGAGAGAGAAACAGCCAAGTGAAGGAAGTAGCCTGAGATAATTGGGTGTTCCTGCTCTGTCCCTCTTAAGCACATAAATGATATGACTTTTATGCTTGGTTAACATAGATGAGAAGAATTTGAAAAGCAGTTCAACTGCAGTCGTGTCTTGACAGGAAATAATGAACGGATATGGCAGCTAAGAATGTAGGGATTTCCTGCTTATCCAAATAAACGGTATTTTAATCAGGGCTGAAGTCTGAATCCATTCTGGTGTCCTTGATCTTGGAAATCACTCTAAATGCACCCATCTCTATTAGCAGGATCAAATAGTTGTTTTGCCTGAATGAGCAATACTTGCTAATCAAGTTAAATTGCCCTTGTACACATTTGCGGGTATTGTAGTCCTACCCTGACAATCTATGACAGAAGTGGATTTTCAGAATACATTGGCATGGTTGAATTATTTGTTTTATTTATTCATTTATTCATTTTTCACATTTCTGTTCCACCAGAATCCAAAGACTCTTGGCTGTATCTTTTGCCTTCCAGTGTTTATTCTTTTCAAATGGATCAGTTATGCGTTCAACAGATGGTGGAATGCTTTTCACTCTGTGGTGGGACCCTGAGAATGAAAACTGCTGGAACTTCATAAACAAGAACCAAGCTAAGTGAGAGGACGCTAGACACATGTGCAGGACTGAACCCCTGCCAAATTCCTCTGAAGTGTAGAGTGGGGGGGATTTTAAAGATAGTCTGGGTAGGTGGGAGCTGTCCTTTTAAAAAGCCATTGTCCTCCGCTCTGCTGCCATCTTCTGTAGCTGAGCTCTTCTTAAATCAGAGCAAAGAAAGAGGAAAAAAAATTAGCCTGCCTTCTCCATAGCTTCCAACATACACCTTTGCCTTCCACAGCTTGTTCTTTCTTATAGTGTATTCCGTTTGAAGGAGCCCCCCAAGCTATTTACTCAGCACCAGAAGCAGAGGGGACACTGTCTGTGGGGTGTTGTGAATCCTCTCCCTCTACTAATCCTAAGAGTGCATCTGTTTCTTTGTTTTGAAAAACAGGAAAGAACTGTGTAGCATTCTGATCTTCTGGAAGTAAGATGTACTGAAGTAGGCACCGCTCTGGTGGCTTGCTGTAATCGAGCCTAATTCCGTCGTCACTGCGGCTGTCCGATCACCAGGTGGCCTGATCGTTCCTCTCTTGCTTCTATCCCTTGGAGTAAGAGCCCAGTAGTTTACGATCAGGCACACAGAATCCGATCACGCACCGACCGCATGCGTAATACTCTACAGCAGTGTTTCTCAACCGTGGCAACTTTAAGGTGGGTGGACTTCAGCTCCCAGAACTCCCCAGCCAGCCATGCTGGCTGGGGAATTCTGGGAGCTAAAGTCCATGCAGCTTGAAGTTGCCACGGCTGAGGAATGCTGGTTTAGAGACTCCTCTCCCGGAAGCCGGAGGGCCTCACCCACTGACTTACTTTATCCCATAGCTGCTTTGAGGTTTACTTTTTGGTGGAGAAGCAGCTATATCTTCTCAGCGGCAGATATTGACTGTATGATAACACTATAAAAAGGAGTGTTAACATAATTGGACAATGTCCTGTCAGTGGAGGCAAGTGGAAAACACGATAGGGTAGTGTTTGGCAACCTTGGTCTGCTTTTGTCCTTAACTGTAATGGCCAGGTAATTGCACAGCGCATGGCATACCTGCCAGCTTTCCTTCTCAGCGGCAGATATTGACTGTATGATAACACTATAAAAAGGAGTAATTGTTACTGCAGGGCTTCTCTGCATTTTACAGCTTTTAATTTCCTGATGCATTTGCACGGGGGTAAAATAGCAGCTCCATATCGGTACAGAGTACAGGTAGTCCTCGCTTAACTACCACAATTGGAATCAGAATTTCAGTTGCTAAGTGAATCCAACCTGATATTATGACCCTTTTTTTTGCAGTACTTGTTAAGTGAACCACATGGTTGTTAAGTGAGTCGCGTGGTTCCCTATTGATTTTCCTTGCCAGAAGCTGGCCAGAAGGTCGAAAGTGGCAATCCTGTGACCACAGGACGCCATGATGGTCATAAATGGGAACTGGTTGCCAAGCACCCAAATCGTGATCACATGGCTGTGGGGGACACTGTGATGGTCATAAGTGTGAGGACCGGTTGCAAGTTGGTTTCTTCAGCACTGTTGTAAGTCTGAACTGTCACTAAATGAATGGTTGTTAAGCAAGGACTACCTGCACAGTAGTATCAGAGAATTCTGAACATTTAGATCAACTGAATTCTCTTAAGAGATAGACAGTGTTGACCTTTTCATGGGCTAATCTGGTCATCAGACCTTTTTCCAAGATGCTGGAACAAAGCTGGGAAGGTGGTCACTTCCTTACAAACGAGACATTTGTTGACGCAGATGAGCTCGATATACCACAGAGAAGAACAGCAACTCCATGGTCACATATCATGGTTGGGTTTTACTTCTGCAGGCAGATGTGAAACACGAAGAGGTTAGGTATTGCAGGTCCTTTGTTGAAAGTGTATCACTGGGAAACCAAATGACATTGGCTGGGTCGTTTCTGGGACATTTCCAGTTTGAGCAGCTCTCTGCTTCTTTATAAGGGAACAGCTGGAAGCATAGAAGCAAAACAAAACATCAGCTTGTCCTGTGCTTTCTAAACCTGAAACATCCCAGCTTGGAAATGGGACCTGATTTTTGGACCAGCTTGAGCAGAGCTGGTATGAATTTGTGGATTAAAATTGAAAAGCCCTGAAGGCTGTTAGGAATTGAAACTAATAAGCCTTCTGTTAAGAGGACATTTTAAAACTGAAGAAGGAAGAATGAAAAAACTCTGCCCTTTGTTGTCTGTTCTCCAAACCTAAGACCTTGGAAGAACATAAGCACAGCCCCAGTGGAAGGGGGTGTGTAGGTAACACTTAGTGAAAGAAAATTGCTCGGAAGATAACCTACCTAAGGCGCACTAAAGACTCGGACAGACCTTTGAATTGACATTCGATGTGAAGAGGTGGACAGCATAGATGCAATAATAAACACTTACTATACTTGGTTTATAGAATAGCTGAAGTTTCCTAAGACCCTTCAATGATATCTCAGGTGGAATCAGTCATGAGTGATCGGACCGGATCATGATGTCTTGCACCGTGACAAAGTGATTAAGGAATGATATGTAGTTAAAATATTTAAATTCCTGGAGGAAAATAGCAAAGGAAGACTAGGTCAGGGAGGGAGGCGATTCACTAACAGACCTGAGGAAAAGAAATAGAGTGCCCATTCATACATGATGACTGGGCTTACAGGCATGGTTCACTCCTGAAATGCGGTTGTTGTTCATTCGTTTAGTCGCTTCTGACTCTTCGTGACTTCATGGACCAGCCCACGCCAGAGCCTCCTGTCGGTCGTCAACACCCCCAGCTCCCCCAGGGACGAGTCCGTCACCTCTAGAATATCATCCATCCACCTTGCCCTTGATCGGCCCCTCTTCCTTTTGCCCTCCACTCTCCCTAGCATCAGCACCTTCTCCAGGGTGTCCTGTCTTCTCATTATGTGGCCAGAGTATTTCAGTTTTGCCTTTAATATCATTCCCTCAAGTGAGCAGTCTGGCTTTATTTCCTGGAGTATGGACTGGTTTGATCTTCTTGCAGTCCAAGGCACGCTCAGAACTTTCCTCCAACACCACAGTTCAAAAGCGTCTATCTTCCTTCTCTCAGCCTTCCTTATGGTCCAGCTCTCACAGCCATATCTTACTACAGGGAACACCATTGCTTTAACTATGCAGACCTTTGTTGTCAGTGTGATGTCTCTGCTCTTAACTATTTTATCTAGATTTGTCATTGCTCTTCTCCCAAGGATTAAGCGTCTTCTGATTTCCTGACTGCAGTCAGCATCTGCAGTAATCTTCGCACTTAGAAATACAAAGTCTTTCAACTGCTTCTACATTTTCTCTCTCTATTTGCCAGTTATCAATCCAGCTGGTTGCCATAATCTTGGTTTTTTTGAGGTTTAGCTGCAGGCCAGCTTTTGCACTTTCTTCTTTCACCTTCATCATAAGGCTCCTCAGTTCCTCTTCGCTTTCAGCCATCAAAGTGGTATCATCTGCATATCTGAGATTGTTAATGTTTCTTCCAGCGATTTTAACTCCAGCCTTGGATTCCTCAAGCCCAGCATGTCACATGATGTGTTCTGCGTACAAGTTGAATAGGTAGGGTGAGAGTATACAGCCCTGCCGTACTCCTTTCCCAACCTTAAACCAGTCCGTTGTTCCATGGTCTGTTCTTACTGTTGCTACTTGGTCGTTCTTCAGGAGGCATACAAAATGACTTGGTATCCCCATACCACTAAGAACTTGCCACAATTTGTTATGGTCCACACAGTCAAAGGCTTTAGAATAGTCAACAAAACAGAAATAGATGTTTTTCTGAAACTCCCTGGCTTTTTCCATTATCCAGCGGATATTGACAATTTGGTCCCTAGTTCCTCTGCCTTTTCTAAACCCAGCTTGTACATCTGGCAATTCTCGCTCCATGAATTGCTGAAGTCTCCCTTGCAGGATCTTGAGCATTACCTTACTGGCATGTGAAATGAGTGCCACTGTTCGATAGTGTGAACATTCTTTAGTGTTCCCCTTTTTTGGTATGGGGATATAAGTTGATTTTTTCCAGTCTGATGGCCATTCTTGTGTTTTCCAAATTTGCTGGCATATAGCATGCATTACCTTGACAGCATCATCATGCAAGATTTTGAACAGTTCAGCTGGGATGCCGTCGTCTCCTGCTGCCTTGTTATTAGCAATGCTTCTTAAGGCCCATTCAACCTCACTCTTCAGGTTGTCTGGCTCTAGCTCACTGACCACACCGTCAAAGCTATCCCCGATATTGTTATCCTTCCTATACAGGTCTTCTGTATATTCTTGCCACCTTTTCTTGATCTCTTCTTCTTCTGTTAGGTCCTTGCCATCTTTGTTTTTGATCATACCCATTTTTGCCTGGAATTTACCTCTGATGGTTCTAATTTTCTGGAAGAGGTCTCTTGTCCTTCCTATTCTATTGTCTTCTTCCACTTTCACGCATTGCTTGTTTAAAAATAATTCCATATCTCTTCTGGCTAACCTCTGGAATTTTGCATTTAATTGGGCATATCTCCCCCTATCACTGTTGCCTTTTGCTTTCCTTCTTTCTTGGGCTACTTCTAGTGTCTCAGCAGACAGCCATTTTGCCTTCTTGGTTTTCTCTTTCTTTGGGATGTATTTTGTTGCCGCCTCCTGAACAATGCTGCGAACTTCTGTCCAGAGTTCTTCCGGGACCCTATCTACTAAGTCCAGTCCCTTAAATCTATTCTTCACCTCCACTGCATATTCCTTAGGAATATTAGTGAGCTCATATCTAGCTGATCTGCGGGTCTTCCCTAATCTCTTTAGTCTGATCCTAAATCGTGCAAGAAGAAGTTCGTGATCGAAACTACAGTCAGCTCCAGGTCTTGTTTTTACCGACTGTATAGATGTCCGCCACCGTTGGCTGCAAAGGATGTAGTCAATCTGATTTCGGTGTTGTCCATCTGGTGAAGTCCATGTATAAAGCCGTCTCTTAGGTTGTTCGAAGAGAGTGTTTGTTATGCAGAGTGAGTTGTCTTGGCAAAATTCTATCAGCCTATGTCCTGCTTCGTTTTGTTCTCCCAGGCCATGCTTACCTGTAATTCGAGGTGTCATTTGACTGCCCACCTTAGCATTCCAGTCTCCCGTGATGATAATAACATCTCTTTTAGGCGTGTTGTCCAGTTGGTGCTGCAGATCCTCATAGAACTGCTCTACTTCAGCTTCTTCAGCATCTGTGGTTGGGGCGTATATTTGGATCACTGTGATGTTAGATGGCTTGCCCTGAATTCGAATTGAGATCATTCTACCTTTTTTTGGATTGTATCCAAGCAGTGTTTTAGCCACTTTACTATTAATTATGAAGGCTACTCCATTTCTTCTGTGGTCCTCTTGTCCACAGTAGTAGATCTGGTGGTCATTTGATGTGAAGTGGCCCATTCCAGTCCATTTCAGTTCACTGATGCCCAAAATGTCTATCTTTAACCTTGACATCTCACCAATAACCACATCCAATTTGCCCTGGCTCATAGATCTTACATTCCAGGTTCCAATGGCCTGTTGATCCTTAGAACATCGGATTTGCCGTTCACCACCAGCACCGTCGGCCGCTAGCTGTCCTTTTGGCTTTGAGCTAGCTGCGTCATCACGTCTGGGGCTAGTTGAACTCATCCTCTGTTCCTCCCCAGTAGCATTTTGACCATCTTCCGACCTGGGGGTCTCATCTTCCGATGGCATACCGACATATCTCTGGTTGTACTGATCCATTTAGTTTTCACGGCAAGAATACTGGGGTGGGTTGCTATTACCTTCCCCAGGGATCGCATTTAGTCTGACCTCTCTGTCATGACCTTCCCGTCTTGGGTGGCCCTTCACGGTTTAGCTCATGGCATCATTGAGGTGCTCAAGCTCCAGCACCATGACAAGGTAATGATCCTTTGCTGAAGAAGTGCAGTTAGATAGTTCTAAATAAAAGTTGGTGACAGCAAACTGGCCAGTGCCTCAGCAGTTGCAGCCGACTCAGGTCAGGCTTGTCAAAATAATCATGCTTGTACAATAGTCATGGTACTTACTGTAAATTGTCTCTAAATAAAAACAGTTTGTGGGTGGACTCAGGCTCCATGGAACCAACGTACTTCAGCTGCGTGTTATCAGATGGCTTTTTACAGTTTGGTCCGGTTTTGGAGACGTTTTCCTGGGACTTCCATTGGTTACACAGTTTTTCAGAAAAGCTGTTGGAATAGGAGGGCCTTTTCAAAGTGTTGGGTGGCTCTGGGGTGACTCCTTGATTTTCAGCCAGAAAGATGAACTCGGAAAAAATAATTTTACTGTAGTGTTGCTTCCACTCCATAATAAATATTAGAAATGTAAGTTAATAAATAGGGACAGAACTGCAAGGGGCAAATGAAGACAGTCTGTTTAAATGAATGAAACCCAATGTGTGGTTTGAACTGATTCCTTCTTCAAGGGCTTTTATATCTTCAATATGCTGCATAAATAAACACCACTGTATCAATTTTGTTAGGCTCCTGGTTCAACTATGCCAGAAACTCTTTGAAGCATCTGTTCCCCCGCCCCCATTCCAAACCTGCATTGCTAAAATGTGGGGGAGTATTTTTTCCCTCCCCAAATTAAGGGTGGGAGTAGAAATGGGAGGCTTCTGGGAGACATACATCTTCCATTTCTGCCTTTAAAACCTCCCAGAAACTTTGAAAAATAGCCTGAAATAGCCATTTTGGTACTAAAAGTTACCATGATTTGGAGCTGTTTTTCACATTGTGGTAGTGACGGTGGGGTTTTAGGGTGGGTCTGGAAATGATTTGTCTTCCTGCAATCTGTTCTCCTCATTCCCATCCTTGACTTCTCCCCATTTAAAAAAAATCAGCAACACCAAAAGCCAGACCTTCCAGACATGATGCCAGGGCTTCCTCTGGTCTTCAGTTAGACAGGGAAGGGATCTCTGGGACTTGGTTGAGGCAGAAGCAGCCACCCCCATCCAGCCTTTTTCAGCCCACTTTCCCCTATATGTGTCACATGGAAGAGGTTACGTCCCACTCTCTGTCCTTCCACTGAAAGCAGGAGCCCCCTGGTCTGTTGATTAGGCCCCATTACTGTACAGTACGGTGTGTCTCTCTTTAATGAATGCAGATTCAGAAGGCATTAAAATTATCACTGCCTTGCACTATCCATGCAAGATGTTCTGCTAAAGTACAGTTCCTGTCTAGGTTACCCTATAAAAGGTAAAGGTAAAGGTTTCCCTTGACGTAAAGTCCAGTCGTGTCCGACTCTAGGGGGCGGTGCTCATCTCCGTTTCTAAGCCATGGAGCCGGCGTTGTCCATAGGACACTTCCGGGTCATGTGGCCAGCATGACTCACGGAACGCCGTTACCTTCCCGCCGAAGCGGTACCAATTAATCTACTCACATTTGCATGTTTTCGAACTGCTTGGTGTGCAGAAGCTGGGACGAGCAACGGGAGCTCACCCCGCCGCGCGGTTTCGAACCGCCGACCTTCCGATCGACAGCTCAGCGGTTTAACCCGCAGCGCCACCGCGTCCCTACTAGGTTACCCTATAGCAATGCTTTAAGTCAGCATTTCTCAACCTTGGCCACGTTAAGATGGGTGGACTTCGACTCCTGGAATTTCCCAGCCAACCTGCTGGCCGGGGAATTCTGGGAGTTGAAGTCCACACATCTTCAAGCTGACAAGGTTGAGAAACACTGTTTTAAATGACTTTACCTTGCAGGCAGATGGCATTTGGAAATTTTGGTTTCCCTTTCTCATCTTTTGATTATTGGCAGTGTCAGTAATTACACTGTGTTTCTCCCCCATCCTGTCTAGGTCTTCTCAGCGGGCAAATGTCTCCTACCAACTTCAGACTAGAGAAGCTGGATTCCCAGCAAGTTCTACAGCTGTGTCTCCGGTACCAGGACCACCTTCACCAGTGCGCAGAAGCAGTTGCCTTTGACCAGAATGCTTTAGTCAAGCGGATCAAAGAGGTGCGGAATGTGCTGTGTCTGGGGCGGGGGTCCAGTGGCAGTGGCTGCAACATCTCATGGTGGAGAAGTGCAGAATGATTCACGCACAAATTTTGTTGCGTGCACTGAACCGGCTTGTATGGTTTGTATGTTGATCTGGATAGGGAACGAAATCCGTTGTTCCAAATACAGATGGAAACGTGGTGGTTCTGGGCAGAAGTACTGGTGCGAGGGGTGGGAGGATAAGAGTGGGGAAAACCTAGGGACCTCAGCAACAGTGGCTCAGGGGAATGAGGGCAGGGTAGGCGCTATACATTTTGAGGGGTCTCTGCATCCCTGAAAAATCACTCTGGAGTGCCTGGCTGGTCTCTGGTTTTGGCTGAAACCAGCACAAGAAAGATGTTTTGGGTTTTGTTTCTGCTGAGCATTGTTCCCTCCAGAATGCTTTGGTGGAACTTCCAGAAAGTGATGAGTTTGTTCAAGGCCTTTTTGCGGCAGAACAAAGCAGCTTTTATGTGTGGGTAACGTGATTAGAAGAAAGCGCATTTACAGACGTTCGTCTTGGACAGTTAGCAAGGCCGTTGGGCGTAGGGAGAATCCGTTTACCGTGAGTGGTATTCAAGTTTACATCACTTGTTTCCTTCAGATGTATCAGACTACAATTCTGTCACCCTCAGCCATCATGGCTTTGGGGCACTAGGTGGAGGAAAGCTGGCTTTAGTTGTTAGACCGTTGAGCTAGTAGAAAATGCACACTACTAGAAAGATGTAACCGTGGGGTGCATGAATGTTGGTTTAAAATGAGTGTGTGTGTTTTTCCTTTTAAAAGGATCTGTAAACATTTAAATGCCAATTTCTTCAGCTGGTTGCTTAAGCTTTTTGTACTTTTCCATGCAGAACAACTTTGAGTCATTGCTTGTGTCGCTGCTTAAACAGTGGATGTATCTGTGAGATGACCATAGTTACTTTATGGCATAAGTCTAATTGAGCGGCAAACGCTTGCCTTTAGAAAATCCTTTTTTTTTTTAAATCAGCAGAACAGTGGAGTAGCTAACCACACAAGGTGCAACTGTACCTTAGATGTCGATGACTCAGAATGCTTGCGTCATACCAGTTGATGCAGTGCTGATTCAGATAAAATCTAGAAACTTTTTGGAATTAAATTAATCTCTAGCGGGGCCAATTATTTGTATAACTGAAATGGGAAAGGAACAGAAAAGCAGGTGCCGTCAGAGAGAAAGCAAATAGTTTGTAAACTGTTTTTGAAAGCTGCCTCTGAGGTGGGTGGTGGTAGATTAGGGGGCGCTCCGGGCTCCTGAGAGTGACACTCTCAGCTGCCCACTCGTCCAAGAGGTTTTGTAGGGTTTATCTCTCTTCTAGAATAATTAAGATGTTACTTTGACATAATTAAGAGATTAGGCTGTGTTTTGAAGCCATAACGTCTGGTGTGGTGCTCAGTCTCTCTGGATTACTGGAATTGTGAATGTCAGTTGAATTCAAAGGGTGAATTTGCTGTCATTCCACCAAGAGAACATTTTTATTTGCCTAGACTCTTTGATACCTTTATTATCTGCAGCAATATTGGCAGATTTGCGCTCTCTGCTTTTATATTTGCATTTCAGTTGCTGCTTTAATTTGAAAAATAGTTGACTTATAGATTGGTGAAGACTGCCTTGGGAAAACTCTGTTTTCAGGAGTGACATATAAATTCCAAAAATAAAGAATAAAGGAGGATTGATGCATTTTTCAGAAGCGCAATGCATGTTTGTTCTGATGTAAAATAAAGATTTGCCGTCATCTTGGGCAGTTTCGTAAGAGGCCTGATAAATAAGGAATCCCGGCTTGTATAACCTTGTTGCTGTCATGCTTTCATTCTAGCCCTGGGGAAAGACTGACTATACACAGCCAAATATTTTCCTCATTTTTTAAAAATCTTAAGTTGCAAAATAAAAGTCTGAAGGAAAGATATGACTTCCTTCTTTGGCAGCTTCCTCATTCTGATACTTCAGCTCTTCTAGGAATCCATTTTCTAATAGCAGTTTGTTTCAGCACTAAAATCCTTTCTCTTCTGTCATGGGTACCAGTTCAGCCTTCGGAGTCTGAACAGTTAATCAGGCGGAAAGCTCCTGAGTAGCTTAAGAAGCCACTAATCACCGTATTTTCATATATATATATCTATATAAAGATTATACTTTAATTACAATAGTAAAAACTATTACAAACTAAAGGAAACATAGAAGAATAAAAAGAGTTGAAGGTGCAGAAAAGAAAAAAGGAAAATAGAAAAATAGAAAAGAAAGAAAAGTAAGAATATAGTAAAGAAAAAGAAAAGAAATATACAGTATAAAGAAGGGATTTCTCATCACAAGTATAAACAATTTTAGCGACTTACCATCTTCTCTTAAAATACGACAAATGATCTCTTCTTCCCATATCTCATCTCATCTTATCTATAAACAAATCCTTAAAGCTTTGTCATTCAGTCCTGGTCAGCAAAAGTCCATTAAGGGTTACCAGAGATAACAACATATCTATTTTAGCCTAGATCAAGTAAACCTTCCTTTTACTTCTAACAGTCTTGATCTTTAGTCCCTTCAAATAATGTCCTAGAACTTGATTTCTTTTCATTTTTTCTTTGTCCCTTCTCATGAGATTCTTCAAAACTTTAACAAGCCTCTTTTGTAAATCCAGTATAGGAAAAAACTTGTAATTAAAACTTTCTTTCGCTGAGGATTGAAGGGAAACTCATCCGGTGCTGTCAAACTTGTCGATCTAAAGGTTCCTACTAGCTGAGAAGTAGTTAACAAGCAATTTCTGAAAGTGATTAGAAAGGGAACTATGCGAACTCGGTGTTCTTTCAAAGGGGTCAACTGCATTTTGAGCAAGATCCTCGTCTCCCAGAACTCTAAACCCTCCAGAGACCATTATTTTGCAGTCCCCGCACGAGGAGCAGCTGTCTGAAGCACTTGTGGGCAATCTTGAGTCCCCTCCTTGTCCAGAGAGGAATTATCGAAGAGTTGATCCACTCGCCGGCTCTTCCTTTGCCACAGTTGTTCTCTCCACTTTTCACAGAGCAGTCTTCAGTCTGCCATTTCTTCCTCTGGAAGTCCCTCATCACTATATTTTTCAAACGCTATTTTAATTATTTTGAAGTAGAAAAGAAACAGTAAGGTAGGCATGGCTCTTTTAAGTTGGTGCTAATTGTGGCATCTTCATAAATGGAAAAACAATGGGCTTTGTTTGGTGTCCTGATTATATATACAGATTTAATACCTGCAGAAAGGGACTTCACCCATGTTATCTTGCAAGT